>NW_026734292.1:3441637-3751356 GCF_949786415.1 Peromyscus eremicus
ATTGCCATCCACAATGCAAATAGCACACTCGTCTGTTCCCAGCAATCAGTTTATTGGACTGAAGAGAAGCTATTGTTCTTGTCAGTTTACTAAGCAGAGTTGAAATAGATATGGCCCGTGTGTGTAAGGAGCACAGTACATTTGTTCTGATAAAGCTCACACTTCTGGCCCTATAGGAAACACAGTAGAGTAGAAGAGTGCTCTTTTCTCAAAAGCAGAGTGTGTTTCTTGTAAGGCAAGCTAACGTTTATTTCCCATTCATAAACGGAGTTGAATCACATGCAGTTTCTGGTCCTACGAGCAAGAGTTGTTTTCTGGTAAGGAAAGTCACTATTGTGCTCCCATTGCCATATACTGTGCAAATAGTGCTTGCGTCTGTTCCCAGGAAGTACAGTAATTATAATGAAGAGAAGCTACTGTTCTTGTCAGTTTCCTAAGCAGAGTTGAAGTAGATATGGCCCGTGTGTGTAGGAAGCACAGTTCTTTTGTTCTGAGCAAGCTCACTGTTCTGGCCCTATAGGAAACACAGTAGAGTAGAAGAGTGCTCTTTTCTCAAAAGCAGAATGTGTTTTTTGTAAGGTGAACAAGTGTTTGTTTCCCATTCATAAACGAGTTGAATCACATGCAGTTTCTGGTCCTACTGGCAAGAGTTGTTTTCTGGTAAGGAAAGTCACTATTTTGATCCCATTGTCATACCCAGTGGAAATAGCACTGAAGTCTGTTCCCAGCAAGTACAGTGTATTGGCCTGAGGAGAAGCAGAGTGTGTTTCCTTTAAGGCGAACTAGTGCTTGTATCCCATTGATAAACAGAGTTGAATCACATGCAGTTTCTGGACCTACTATCAAGAATTCTTTTCTCGTAAGGAAAGTCACTATTGTGCTCCCATTGCCATCCACAGGGCAAATAGCACTCGCATCTCTTACGAACAAGTACAGTGTACTGAATTGAAGAGAAGATACTGTTCTTGTAAGTTGCTAAAGCAGAGTTGAACTAGATATAGCTCGTGTGTGTAGGAGACAAAGTTCTTTTGTTCTGTGCAGGCTAACTTTTCTGGCCCTTTCGGAAACAGAGTAGAGAAGAAGAGTGCTCTTTTCTCAAAAGCAGAGTGTGTTTTTTGTAAGGCATGCTAATGTTTGTTTCCCATTCATAAACCGAGTTGAATCACATGCAGTTTCTGGTCCTACGAGCAAGAGTTGCTTTCTGGTAAAGAAAGTCACTATTGCGCTCCCATTGCCATACACAATGCAAATATTATTCGCGTCTATTCCCAGTAAGTACAGTGTATTGAAGTGAAGAGAAGCTACTGTTCTTGTAAATTTCTTAAGAAGAGTTGAACTAGATACGGCTCGTGTGTGTAAGAGGCACATTTCTTTTGTTCTGTGCAAGCTCACTTTTCTGACCCTATAGGATTCACAGTAGAGTAGAACAGTGCTCTTTTCTCCAAAGCAGAGTGTGTTTCTAGTAAGACGAGGTTTTTTTTTGGTTAGGGAAGTCACTATTGAGCTCCAATTGACATAAACAGTGCAAATAGTACTCCCATCTGTTCCCAGCAAGTACAGTGTTTTGGACTGAAGAGAAGCTACTGTTCTTGTCAGTTTCCAAAGCAGAGTTGAAATAGATATGGACTGTGTGTGTAGGAAGCAAGTTCTTCTGTTCTGAGAAAGCTCACTCTCTGCCCCTACAAGAAACTCAACAGAGTAGACGAGTGCTCTTTTCTTAAAAGCAGAGTGTGTTTCTTGAAAGGCGATCTAGTGTTTGTTTACCATTAATAAACGGAATTGAATCACATGCAGTTTCTAGTTCTACTCGCAAGAGTTTTTTCTGGTAAGGAATGTCACTGTTGTGATCCCATTGCCATGCACAGGTCAAATAGCACTTGCGAATGTTCCCAGCAAATACAGTGATTTTGGACTGAAGAGAAGGTAGTGTTCTTGTCAGTTTCCTAAGCAGAGTTGAACTGCATATGGCTGGTGTGTGTAGGAAGCACAGTAATTTTGTTCTGAGAAAGCTCACTCTTCTGGCCCTATAGGAAACACAGTAGAGTAGAAGAGTGTTCTTTTCTCAAAAGCGGAGTGTGTTTCTTTTAAGGTGAGGTAGTGTTTCTTTCCAATTCATAAACGGAGTTGAATCACATGCAGTTCCTGGTCCTATGAGCAAGATTTGTTTTCTGGTAAGGAAAGTCACTATTATGATCCCATTGCCATATACAGTACGAATAACACTCACGTCTGTCCCAGCAAGTACAGTGTATTGGACTGAAGATAAGCTACTGTTCTTGTCAGTTTCCTAAGCAGAATTAAACAAAACATGGCCTATGTGTGTAGGAAGCACATTTCTTTTGTTCTGAGCAAGCTCACTGTTTTGGCCCTTTAGGAAACACAATAGAGTAGAAGAGTGCTCTTTTCTCAAAAGCAGGGTGTGTTTCTTGTAAGGCGAGCTAGTGTTTGTTTCCCAGTCATAAACAGAGTTGAATAACATGTAGTTTCTTGTCCTATGAGCAAGAGTTGTTTTCTGGTAAAGAAATTAACTACTGTGCTCCCATTGCCATACACAGTGCAAATAGCCCTCGCATCTGTTCCCAACAAGTACAGTGTATTGGACTCAAGAGGAGCTCCTGTTCTTGTAAGTTTCTTAAGCAGAGTTGAACTAGATATGGCCCTTATGTGTAGGAAGCAGAGTTTTTTTGTTCTGAGCAAGCTCACACTTCCGCCCTTATTGAAACACAGTAGAGTAGAAGAGTGCTCTTTTCTCAAAAACTGAGTGTGTTTCTTATAAGGCAAGCTAGTTTTTTTTTCCATTCATAAACAAAGTTGAATCACATGCAGTTTCCTCTTCTATGAGCATGAGTAGTTTTCTGGTAAGAAAAGTCACTATTGCACTCCCTTTGCTATACACGGTTCAAATTGCACTCGCATCTGTTCCCAGCAAATTCAGTTTATTGTACTGAAGAGAAGCTACTGTTCTTGTCAGATTCCTAAGCAGAGTTTTACTGGACATGGCCCGTGTGTAGGAATCACAGTTCTTTTCTTCTGAGCAGCTCACTGTTCTGGCCCTATTGGAAACTCAGTTAAGTTATAGAGTGTTCTTTTATGAAAAGGAGAGTGTGTTTCTTTTAAGGCGAGCTAATGTTTGTTTGCCATTCATAAACAGAGTTGAATCACATGCAGTTACTGGTCCCACAAGCAAGAGTTGTCTTCTGGTAAGGAAAGTCACTCTTGTGTTCCCATTGCCATACACAGTGGAAACAGCAATTGTGTCTATTCCTAGCAAGTACAGTGTATTGGACTGAAGAGCAGCTACTGTTCTTGTCCCTCTCCTAAGCAGAGATGAACTAGAAATGGCCCGTGTGTGTGGGAAACACAGTTCGTTTCTTCTGAGTAAGCCCACTGTTGTGGCCCTACAGCAATCACAGTAGAGTAGAAGAGTGCTCTTTTCTCAAAAGCAGAGTGTGTTTCTTGTAAGGCAAGCTAGTATTTGTTTCCCAGTCAGAAATGGAGTTGATTCACATGCAGTTTTTGCTTCTACAAGCAAGAGTTGTTTTCTGGTAAGAAGAGTCACTATTGCGCTCCATTTGCCATACACAGTACAAATAGCACTTGCGTCTGTTCCCAGCAAGTACAGTGTATTGGACTGAAGGAAAGCTACTGTTCTTGTCAGTTTCCTAATCAGAGTAGAACTAGATATGGCTTGTGTGTGTAGGAAGCACAGTACTTTTGTTCTGAGCAAGCTCACTCTTCTGGCCCTATAACAAACATAGAAGAGTAGAAGAGTGCTCTTTTCTGAAAAGCAGATTGTGCTTCTTGTAAGGCGAGCTAGTGTTTGTTTTCCATTAATAAACGGAATTGAATCACTTCCAGTTTCTGATCCTACGAGTACGAGTTGATTTCTTGTAAGAAAAGTCAGTGCTGTGCTCCCATTGCCACACACAGTGAAAACAGCACTCGCGTCTGATCCCAGCAAGTACAGTGTATTGGGCTGAATAAAAGCTATTGTTTTTGTTAGATTCTAGGGTAGAGTTTAACTAGATATGTCCCGTGATTGTAGGAAGCACAGTCTTTTGTTCTGAGCTAGCTCAGTGTTCTGGCCCTATAGGAATCACAGTAGAGTAGAAGAGTGCCCTTTTCTCAAAAGCAGAGTGTGTTTCTGGTAAGGAAACTCACTGTTGAGTTCCCATAGCCATACACAGTGTAATTTGCTCTTTTGTCTGTTCCCAGCAAGTACAGTGTGTTGTACTGAAGAGAAGGTACTGTTCTTATAAGTTTCCTAAAAAGAGTTGAACTAGATATGGCCCGAGTGTGTAGAAAGTACAGTTTTTTGTACTGAACAAGCTCACTGTTCTGGCCCTATAGGAAACAGATTAGAGTAGAAGAGTGCTCTTTCCTCAAAGGCAGAGTGTGTTTCTTGTAAGGCAATCTAGACTTTGTTTCCCATTCATAAACGGAGTTGAGTCACATGCAGTTTCTGATCCAAGAGCAAGAGTTGTGTTCTTGTATGGAAAGTCACTATTGTGCTCCCAATGCCATACACAGTTCAAAAAGCATTCTTTTCTGTTCTCAACAAGTACAGTGTATTGGACTGAAGAGAAGGTACTGTTCTTGTCAGTTTCCTAAGCAGAGTTGAAATAGATTTGGCTCGTGTGTGTAGGAAGCACAGTACATTTGTTCTGATCAAGCTCACTGTTCTGGCACTCTAGAAAACACAGTAATGTAGACGAGTGCTCTTTTCTCAAAAGCAGAGTGGGCTTTTTGTAAGTCAAGCTAGTTTTTATTTCCCATTCATAAACGGCATTGAATCACATGCAGTTTCTTGTCCTATGAGCAAAAGTTGTTTTCTGGTAAGGAAAGTCACTATTGAGCTCCCATTGCCATATACTGTGCAAATTGCACTTGCGTCTGTTCCCAGCAAGTACAGTGTACTGAACTGAAGAGAAGCTTCTGTTTTTGTCAGTTTCTAAGCAGAGTTGAACTAGATATGGCCCGTGTGTGTAGGAAGTAAGTTTTTGTCGTGAGCAAGCTCAATATTCTGGCCCATTAGGAAACTCAGTTGAGTAGAAGAGTGCTCTTTTCTCCAAAGCAGAATGTGTTTTTTGCAAGGCTAGCTAATATTTGTTTCCCATTCATAAACAGAGTTGAATCTTGCAGTTTCTGGACCTACGATCAAGAATTATTTTCTCGTAAGGAAAGTCACTATTGTGCTACCATTGCCATCCACAGTGCAAATAGCACTCATGTCTGTTCTCAGCAAGTTCAGTGTATTTAATTGAAGAGAAGCCACTGTTCTTGTAAATTTCTTAAGAAGAGTTGAACTAGATACTGCTCGTGTGTGTAGAAGGCACACTGCTTTTGTCCTGTGCAAACTCACTTTTTTGACCCTATAGGAAACACAGCAGAGTAGAACAGTGCTCTTTTCTCCAAAGCAGATTGTGGTTCTAGTAAGATGAGCTAGTGTTTGTATTTCATTCATATACAGAGTTGAATCTGATGTAGTTTCTGGTCCTATGAGCAAGAGGTTTTTTTTGGTTAGGGAAGTCACTATTGCACTCCCATTGATATAAACAGTGCAAATAGTACTCCCGTCTGTTCCCAGGTAGTACAGTGTTTTGGACTGAAGAGAAGCTACTGTTCTTGTCAGTTTCCAAAGCAGAGTTGAAATAGATATGGACTGTGTGTGTAGGAAGCAAGTTCTTTTGTTCTGAGAAAACTCCCTCTCTGCCCCTACAGGAAACTCAGTAGAGTAGACGAGTGCTCTTTTCTTAAAAGCAGAGTGTGTTTCTTGAAAGGCGATCTAGTGTTTGTTTCCCATTAATAAACGGAATTGAATCACATGCAATTTCTAGTTCTACTCGCAAGAGTTGTTTCTGGTAAGGAATGTCACTGTTGTGATCCCATTGCCATACACAGGTCAAATAGCACTCGCGAATGGTCCCAGCAAATACAGTGATTTTGGACTGAAGAGAAGGTAGTGTTCTTGTCAGTTTCCTAAGCAGAGTTGAACTGCATATGGCCGGTGTGTGTAGGAAGCACAGTAATTTTGTTCTGAGAAAGCTCACTCTTCTGGCCCTATAGGAAACACAGTAGAGTAGAAGAGTGTTCTTTTCTCAAAAGCGGAGTGTGTTTCTTTTAAGGCGAGGTAGTGTTTCTTTCCAATTCATAAACGGAGTTGAATCACATGCAGTTCCTGGTCCTATGAGCAAGATTTGTTTTCTGGTAAGGAAAGTCACTATTATGATCCCATTGCCATATACAGTACAAAGAGCACTCACGTCTCTTCCCAGCAAGTACAGTGTATTGGACTGAAGATAAGCTACTGTTCTTGTCAGTTTCCTAAGCAGAATTAAACTAAACATGGCCTGTGTGTGTAGGAAGCACATTTCTTTTGTTCTGAGCAAGCCCACTGTTTTGGCCCTTTACGAAACACAGTAAAGTAGAAGAGTGCTCTTTTCTCAAAAGCAGGGTGTGTTTCTTGTAAGGCGAGCTAGTGTTTGTTTCCCAGTCATAAACAGAGTTGAATAACATGTAGTTTCTTGTCCTATGAGCAAGAGTTGTTTTCTGGTAAAGAAATTAACTATTGTGCTCCCATTGCCATACACAGTGCAAATAGCCCTCGCATCTGTTCCCAACAAGTACAGTGTATTGGACTCAAGAGGAGCTCCTGTTCTTGTAAGTTTCTTAAGCAGAGTTGAACTAGATATGGCCCTTATGTGTAGGAAGCAGGGTTTTTTTGTTCTGAGCAAGCTCACACTTCTGCCCTTATTGAAACACAGTAGAGTAGAAGAGTGCTCTTTTCTCAAAAACTGAGTGTGTTTCTTATAAGGCAAGCTAGTTTTTTTTCCATTCATAAACAAAGTTGAATCACATGCAGTTTCCTCTTCTATGAGCATGAGTAGTTTTCTGGTAAGAAAAGTCACTATTGCACTCCCTTTGCCATACACAGTTCAAATTGCACTCGCATCTGTTCCCAGCAAGTTCAGTTTATTGTACTGAAGAGAAGCTACTGTTCTTGTCAGTTTCCTAAGCAGAGTTTTACTGGACATGGCCCGTGTGTGTGGGAAACACAGTTCGTTTCTTCTGAGTAAGCCCACTGTTCTGGCCCTACAGCAATCACAGTAGAGTAGAAGAGTGCTTTTTTCTCAAAA
Source organism: Peromyscus eremicus (assembly GCF_949786415.1). Taxonomy (NCBI): domain Eukaryota; kingdom Metazoa; phylum Chordata; class Mammalia; order Rodentia; family Cricetidae; genus Peromyscus; species Peromyscus eremicus. The sequence goes on from NW_026734292.1 coordinate 3,448,774, forward strand.
GCAGAGTGTGTTTCTTGTAAGGGGAGCTAGTGTTTGTTTCCCATTCATAAACGGAGTTGAATCACATGCAGTTTCTGATTTTATGAGTAAGAGTTGTTTTCTGGTAAGGAAAGTCACTATTGCGCTCCCTTTGCCATGCACAGTGCAAATAGCACTTGCGTCTGTTCCCAGCAAGTACAGTGTATTGGATTGAAGGAAAGCTACTGTTCTTGTAAGATTCCTAACCAGATTGTACTAGATATGGCCCTTGTGTTTAGGAAGCACAGTTCTTTTGTACTGAGCAAGCTCACTATTCTGACGCTTTAGGAAACACAGTAGAGTAGAAGAGTGCTCTTTTCTCAAAACAGACTGTGAATCTTGTAAGGTGAGCTAGTGTTTGTTTCCCATTCATAAATTGAGTTGAATCACATGCAGTTTCTGGTCCTATGACAAAGAGTTGTTTTCTGGTAAGGACATTCACTATTGTTCTCCCACTGCCATACACAGTGCAAATAGAATTTGCGTCTGTTCCCAGCAAGTACAGTGTATTGGACTGAAGGGAAACTACTGTTCTTGTCATTTTCCTAGGCAGAGTTGAACTAGATATGGCCCCTGTATAGTAAGCACAGTTCTTTTGTTCTGAGCAAGCTCACTGTTCTGGCCCTATAGGAAACACAGTAGAGTAGAAGAGTGCTCTTTTCTCAAAAGCAGAGTGTGTTTCTTGTAAGGCGAGCTAGTGTTTGTTTACCATTCATAAACTGAGTTGAATCACATGGAGTTTCTGGTCCTACGAGCAAGAGCTGTTTTTCTTAAGGTTAGTCATTCTTGTGATCCATTGCCTTACACAGTGTTAATAGCACTCGTGTCTGATCCCAGCAAGTACATGTTATTGGATTGATGAGAAGCTTCTTTTCTTGTCAGTTTCCTAAACAGAGTTGAACTAGATATGGCCCGGGTGTGTGAAAAGCATAGTTCTTTTGTTCTGAGCAAGCTTACTGTTCTGCTACTATAGGAAAAACAGTAGAGTAGAAGAGTGCTCTTTTCTCAAAAGCACAATGTGTTTCTTGTAAGGCAAGCTAGTGTTTGTTTCCCATTCATATATGGAGCTGAATCATGTGTAGTTTCTGATCCTATGAGCCAGAGTTGTTTTCTGTTAAGGAAACTCAGTATTCTCTCCCATTGCCATACACAGTGCAAATAGCCCTCGCGTCTGTTCCCAGGAATTACAGTGTATTGGACTGAAGAGAAGCAACTGTTCTTTTCAGATTCCTAAGCATAGTTGAATTAGATATGGCCCGTGTGTGTAGGAAGCACAGTTCTTTTGTACTTAGCAAGCTCACTCTTCTGGCACTATAGGAAACACAGCAGAGTAGAAGAGTGTTCTTTTCTCAAAAGCAGAGTGTGTTTCTTATAAGAGAAGCTAGTGTTTGTTTTCGATTCCAAAATGGAGTTGAATCACATGCAGTGTCTGGTGATACAAGCAAGAGTTGTTTTCTGGTAAGGAAAGTCACTATTGCGCTCGCATTGCCATACACATTGCAAATAGCACTAGCGTCTTTTTTCAGCAAGGACAGTGTATTGTACTTAAGAGAAGCCCCTTTTCTTGTCAGCTTCCTAAGCAGAGTTGAACTAGATATGGCCCATGTGTTTGGGAAGCACAGTTCTTTGGTTCTGAGCACGGAAATTGTTCTGGCCCTATAGAAAACATAGTAAAGTAGAAGAGTGCTCTTTTCTCAAAAGCACAATGTGTTTCTTGTAAGGCGATCTAGTGTTTGTTTCCCATTCATAAACAGAGTTTAATCACGTGCAGTTTCTGGTCTTAAGAGCAAGAGTTGTTTTCTGGTAGGGAAAGTCATTGTTGAGATCCCATTGCCATACACAGTGCAAATTGCTCTTGTGTCTGTTCCTTGCAAGTACAGTGTGTTGGACTGCAGAGATGGTACTGTTCTTATAAGTTTCTTAAACAGAGTTGAAGTATATATGGCCTTTGTGTGTAGAAAGTACAGTTCTTTGTACAGAGCAAGCTCACTCTTCTGGCCCTATAGGAAACACATAAGAGTAGATGAGTGCTCTTTTCTCAAAAGCAGAGTGAGTTTCATGTAAGGCGAGCTAGTCTTGTTTCCCATTCAAAAACGGAGTTGAGTCACATGCAGTTTCTGGTCCAAGAGCAAGAGCTGTGTTCTTGTATGGAAAGTCACTATGGTGCTCCCAATGCCATACACAGTTCAAATAGCACTCGTGTCTGTTCCAGGGAAGTACAGTGTATTAGATTGAAGAGAAGGTACTGTTCTAGTCAGTTTCTTAAGCAGAGTTGAAGTAGGTATGGCCCGTGTGTGTAGGAAGCACAGTTCTTTTGTTCTGAGCAATCTCATTGTTCTGGCCCTATAGGAAACACAGTAGACTAGAAGAGTGCTCTTTTTTCAAAAGCATAGTGTGTTTCTTGTAAGTCAAGCTAGCGTTTCTTTTCCATTGATAAACGGAATTGAATCACCTGCAGTTTCTGGTCCTATGAGCAAAAGTTGTTTTCTGGTAAGGAAAGTCACTATTGCGCTCCCATTGCCATACACAGTGCAAATAGCAATCGCGTCTCTTCCCAGCAATACAGTGTATTGGACTGAAGAGAAACTTCTGTTCTTGTCAGTTTCCTAAGCACAGTTGAACTGATATAGCCCATTCATGTAGAACGCACAGTTTTTTTTTTTGTTCTGAGTAATCTCACTCTTCTTCCTGTATAGGAAACAATACAGTAGAAGAGTGGTCTTTTCTCAAAAGCAGAGTGTGTTTCTTGTAAGGCAAGCTAGTATTTGTTTTCCTTTCATAAACAGAGCTGAATCACATGCATTTTAAGGTCCTATTAGCAAGAGTTGATTTCTGGTAAGGAAAGTCACTATTGAGCTCCCATTGCCAAACACAGTGCAATAAGCACTCGCGTCTGTTCCCAGCAAATACAGTGTATTGGACTGAAAGGTATCTACTGTTCTTGTCAGATTCCTAAGCAGAGTTGAAGTAGATATGGCCCGTGTGCTGTGGGATGTTCTGTATGGCAAATGTGTTGCTAATTAGTCAATAAATAAAACACTGATTGGCCATTGGCTAGGCAGGAAGTATAGGCGGGACAAGGAGGAGAATAAAGCTGGGAAGTGGAAGGCTGAGTCAGAGAGACACTTCCAGCCGCCATGATGACAAACAGCTTGTGAAGATGCCGGTAAGCCAAGAACCATGTGGCAAGATATAGATTAATGGAAATGGATTAATTTAAGCTGTAAGAATAGTTAGCAAGAAGCCTGCCATGGCCATACAGTTTGTAACCAATATAAGTCTCTGTATTTACTTGGTCGGATCAGAGAGGCTGTGGGACTGGCAGGTGAAAGAGATATGCCCTGACTGTGGGCCAGGCAGGAAAACTCAAGCTACAAATGGCGTCCAACGTGGTGACAAGAGTTTCCACCTAAAAACTGAGAAAAAAGATTCTAAAACAGAGCTAAAGACAGCTTCCTAATTGTTGCTCTCAAATGAGCGGCAGCTGCTGGTTTGAACTACTGGCGGGTTCCTGGCATGCGTGCTTGATCTGCAGTATGGCGGGAATGAGGCCTCTGCATGTGGCACATTAAGCTGTGTGGTGGATTTAGCCTTTGCTAGTACAAAACAAAAAAAGAGGTTTTTAGGCTACACGCAGCTTGGATAAAAGCATAGACCCTCGATAGCTCCCAGAGCTGGAGGTAAACTACCACCACCATATTGGGAAGCTGAGGTGGGCAGAACCAGCAGCTACAGCTGCTGCAGTTTAAAGCAATAGATTCACAATAAAACAGATTCAGATGTAATAGTTTACAATGTGTGTAAAATATATGTAGGTTTGAAAGAGACAACAAAGGTGATGTATACAGTTATATAAAGAAATAGTTTTTAAAAATAAAGTCTTTAAAGTGTCAGTAAAGGTAGTATAAAAAATAAGCCACGTAAAAATGGATATTACACAGAGAATCTGGATTGTGTTGTCTTTGAGATTTTTAACTGCAGAAAAACATTTGATTGTAAAAGCTGTTGAGTTATGCCAAAATGTATACTTTAAAGATACCTTGACTTCAAAATTTGAATATAAGGATATGTTGCTTTGGAAAAGAGTCTCTTTTGTTTCCACAGAAAGCCAGAGGCTATGGATTTGTTCAAGATTAAGATACATCAGGTTTGACCAGCCAAGACCCCCTGAAAGGTCTCCGATGACACCATGGCCCAGATGATCCAACATCCAGAATGGTTTGAAGGCATCTGGCTCAGATGATACAGCCTCATGGACAATTACATAATTCTAAAATTTTCTTTGTATCCCCATAAGATACAGCGCCCCCCTCCAGCAGGAAGTAGTAAGAGAAGCTATGCCCAAATTCCCAAATTATATGTAATTTTACTTTGTTAAGGTTAAAACCTTCCTTTTGAAAAAAAAAGGGGGAAGTGCTGTGGGATGTTATGTATGGCAAATGTGTTGCTAATTAGTCAATAAATAAAACACTGATTGGCCATTGGCTAGGCAGGAAGTACAGGCGGGACAAGGAGGAGAATAAAGCTGGGAAGTGGAAGGCTGAGTCAGAGAGATACTGCCAGCTGCCACGATGACAAACAGCTTGTGAATATGCCGGTAAGCCAAGACCCATGTGGCAAGATATAGATAAATGGAAATGGATTAATTTAAGCTGTAAGAACAGTTAGCAAGAAGCCTTCCATAGCCATACAGTTTGTAACCAATATAAGTCTCTGTATTTACTTGGTCGGGTCGGAGAGGCTGTGGGACTGGCAGGTGAAAGAGATTTGCCCTGACTGTGGGCCAGGCAGGAAAACTCAAGCTACACAGGTGTGTGTAGGAAGCACAGTTTTTTTGTTCTGAGCAAGCTCATGCTTCTGGCACTACAGGAAACACATAAGAGTAGAATACTGCTTTTTTATCAAAAGGAGAGTGTGTTTCTTGTAAGGGGAGGTAGTGTTTGTATCCCATTCATAAACGGAGTTGAATCACATGCAGTTTCTGGTGCTACGGACAAGAGTTGTTTTCTGGTAAGGAAAGTCACTATAGCTCTCGCATTGCTATAAACAGTGCAAATAGAACTCTGGTGTGTTCCCAGCAAGTACAGTGTATTGGACTGAAGAGAAGCTATGGTTCTTTTCACTTTCCAAAGCAGAGTTGAACTAGATAAGGCCCGTGTGTTTAGGAAGCACAGTTCTTTTCTTCTGAGTAAGCCCACTGCTCTGGCCCTATAGGAAACACAGTAGAGTAGAAGAATGCTTTTTTTCTCAAAAGCAGAGTGTGGTTCTTGTAAAGCGAGCTAGTGTTTGTTTCCCATTCATAAATGGAGTGGAATCACAAGCAGTTTCTGGTTCTATGAAAAAGAGTTGTTTTCTGGTAAGGACATTCACTATTGTGCTCCCCTTGCTATACACAGTGCAAATAGCATTCACGTCTATTCAAGAGCAGGTACAGTGTATTGGACTGAAGAGAAACTACTGTTCTTTTCAGTTTCCTAAGCAAAGTTGAACTAGATATGGCCCGTGTGTGTAGGAAGCACAGTTCTTTTGTTCTGAGCAAGCTCACTGTTCTGGCCCTATAGGAAACACGGTAGAGTAGAAGTGTGCTTTGTTCTCAAAAACAGAGTATGTTTCTTGTAAGTCAAGATAGGGTTTGTTTTACATTCATAAACGGAGTTGAATCACCTGCAGTTTCCGGTCCTATGATCAAAAATTTTTTTCTGGTAAGGAAAGTCACTATTGTGCTCCCACTGCCACACACAGTGCAAATAGCACTCGTGTCTGTTCCCAGCAAGTTCAGTATATTGGGTTGAATAAAAGCTATTGTTGTTGTTAGATTCCTAAGCAGAGTTTAACTAGATATGGCTCGTGTTTAGCAATCACAGTCTTTTTTCTGAGCTAGCTCACTCTTCTGGCCCTTTAGGAATCACAGAAGAGTAGATGAGTGCTCTTTTCTCAGAGGCAGAGTGTGTTTTTTGTAAGGCAAGCTAGTGTTTGTTTTCCATTCATAAACGCTGTTGAATCACATGCAGTTTCTGGTCCTACCAGCAATTGTTGTTTTCTGCTGAGGAAATTTTCTATTGCGCTCCCATTGCCATACACAGTACAAATAACAGTCGCGTCTGTTCCCCGCAAGTACAGTGTATTTGACGGAAGAGTAGCTACTGTTCTTGTCAGTTTACTAAGCAGAGTTGAACTAGATATGGTCCCTGTGTGTACGAAGCACAGTTCTTTTGTCCTGAGCAAACTCACTGTTCTGGCTTTTTAGGAAACACAGGAGAGTAGAAGAGTGTTCTTTTATCAAAAGATGAGTGTATTCCTTGTAAGGTGATCTAGTGTTGGTTTCCCATTAATAAATGGAGTTGAATCACATGCAGTTTCTGGTCCTACAACCAAGAGTTTTTTTCTGGAAAGGAAAGTGACTATTGTGCTCTGATGTCAAACACAGTACAAATAGCACTAGAGTCTGTTCCCAGCAAGTACAGGGTATTGGACTGAAGAGAAGCTACTGTTCTTGACAGTTTCCTAAGCAGAGTTGAATTAGAAATAGCTCTTGTGTGTAGGAAGCACAGTTCCTTTGTTCTGAGCAAGCTCACTGTTCTTACCGTATAGGAAACAAAATAGAGTAGAAGAGTGCACCTTTCTCAAAAGCAGAGTGTCTTTCTTGTAAGGCGATCTAGTGTTTGTTTCCCATTCATAAACGGAGTTTAACCACATGCAGTTCTTTGTCCTATGGGCAAGAGTTGTTTTCTGGTGAGGAAAGTCACTATTGTGCTCCCATTGCCAAACACAGTGCAAATAGCACTCACGTGTGTTCTCAGCAAGTACAGTGTATTGGACAGAAGAGGAGGTACTGTTCTTGTCAGTTTCCTAAGCCAAGTTGAACTAGATTTGATCCTTGTGTGAAAGAAGCACAGTTCCTTTGTTCTGAGCAAGCTCACTGTTCTGGCCCTATAGAAAACTCAGTAGAGAAGAAGAGTGCTCCTTTCTAAGAAGCAGAGTGTCTTTCTTATAAGGCGAGCTAGTGTTTGTTTCCCATTCATAAGTGGATTTGGATCACACGCAGTTTCTGGTCCTAGGAGTTAGAGATGTTTTCTGGTATTGAAAGTCACTATTGTGCTCCCATTGCCATACACCGTTCAAATAGCATTGGCATCCATTCCCAGCAAGTACAGTTTATGGGACTGAAATGAAACTACTGTTCTTGTCAGTTTCCTAAGCAGAGTTGTACTAGCCTGGCCCGTGTGTAGGAAGCACAGTTCTTTTTTCTTAGCAAGCTCACTATTCTGGCTCTTTAGGAACCACAGTAGAATAGAAGAGTGCTCTTTTTTCAAAAGCAGAGAGTATTTCTTGTAAGGCGAGCTAGTGTTTGTTTCCCAATCATAAACGGAGTTGAATCACATGTAGTTTCTGGTTCTATGTCCAAGAGTTGTTTTCTGGAAAGGAAAGTCACTATTCTGCTTCCTCTGACAAACAGTGCAAATAGCACTCGCGTCTGTTCCCAGCAAGTACAGTGTATTGGACGGAGGAGAAGCTGCTGTTTTTGTCATTTTCTTATGCAGAGTTGAACTAGATATGGTCGTGTGTATAGAAAGCACATTCTTCTGTTCTGTGTAAGCTAAATGTTCTGGTCCTTTAGGAAACACAGTTGAGTAGAAGAGTGCTCTTTTATCAAAAGATGAGTGTATTTCTTCAAAGGTGATCTAGTGTTGGTTTCCCATTCAAAGAGGGAGTTGAATCACATGCAGTTTCTGGTTCTATGAGCAAGAGTTGTTTTCTGGTAAGGAAAGTCACTATTGTGCCCCCACTGCCATACACAGTGTAAATTGCAGTCGTGTCTGTTCCCAGCGATTACAGTGTATTGCACAGAAGAGAAGCTACTGTTCTTGTCAGTTTCCTAAGCAGAGTTGAACTAGATATGGCCCGTGTGTGTAGAAAGCATATTCTTTTGTTCTGAGCAGACCCAATGTTCTGGCCCTAGAGGAAACAGAGTAGAGTAGAAGAGTGCTCATTCCTCAAAAGCAGAGTGTGTTTCTTGTAAGGTGAGCAAGTGTTGGTTTCCCATTCATAAACAGAGTTAAATCACATGCAGTTTCTGGTTCTATGAGCAAGAGCTGTTTTCTGGTAAGAAAAGTCACTATTGTACTCCCATTGCTATACACAGTGCAAATAACACTTGCGACTCTTCCCAGGATGTACAGTGTTGAACGAAAGAGAAGCTACTATTTTTGTCAGTTTCCTAAGTAGAGTTGAACTAAATATGGCCCGTGTTTGTAGGAAGCACAGTTCTTTTGTTCTGAGCAAGCTCTCTGTTCTGGCCTTATAAGAAACACAGTAGAGTAGAAGAGTGCTCTTTTCTCAAACGCAGAGTGTGTTTCTTGTATGGCGTGCTAGTATTTGTTTCCAATTCATAAATGGAGTTGAATAACATGCAGTTTCTGGTCCTACAAGCAAGAGTTGTTTTCTGGTAAAGAATGTAATTTTTGAGCTCCCATTGCCCTACGCAGTGCAAATAGCACTCACGTCTGTTCCCAGAAAGTACAGTGTATTGGACTGGAGAGTAGCTACTGTTCTTGTCAGTTTCCTAAGCAGAGTTGAACTAGATATGGTTCGTGTGTGTAAGAAGCACATTTCTTTTGTTCTGAGCAAGCTTACTGTTCTAGCACTATAGGAAAAACAGTAGAGGAGAAATGTGCTCTTCTCAGAAGTAGAGTGTGTTTCTTGTAAGGCGAGCTAGTGTTTGTTTCTGCTTCATAAATGGAGCTGAATCACTTGCAGTTTCTAGTGCTAAGATCAAGAGTAGTTTTCTGTTAAGAAGAGTCACTATTGTGCTCCCATTGCCATACACATTGCAAATAGCACTCGTGTCTCTTTCCAGCAAGTACAGTGTATTGTACTGAAGAGAAACTACTGTTCTTCTCAGTTTCCTAAGCACAGTTGAACTAAATGTGGCCCGTGTGTAGGTAGCACAATTCTTTTCTTCTGAGCAAGCTCACTGTTCTACACTATAGGAAACAGAGTAGATTAGAAGAGTTCTCTTTTCTCCAAAGCAGAGTGTGTTTTTTGTAAGGCGAGCTAGTGTTTGTTTTCCATTCATAAACGAAGTTGAATCATATGCAGTTTCTGGTCCTACAAGCAAGAGTTGTGTTCTGATAAGGAAAGTCACTATTGCGCTCCCTTGATACAAACAGTACAAATAGGACTCGCGTCTGTTTCCAGCAAGTACAGTGTATTGGACTGAAGGAAAGCTACTTTTCTTGTCAGTTTCCTAAACAGTGTTGAACTAGATATGGAAGGGTGTGTAGGAAGCACAGTTCTTTTGTAATGAGCAAGCTCACTCTCTGGCCCGATAAGAAACACAGTAGAGTAGAGAGAGCTCTTTTCTCAAAAGCTGAGTGTGTTTCTTGAAAGGCGAGCTAATGTTGGTTTCACCTTCATAAACGGAGTTGAATCACATGCAGGTTTTGGTCCTATGAGCAAGAGTTGTTTTCTGGTAAGGAAAGTCACTATGATGCTCCAAATGCCATTTATAGAGCTAATAGCACTCGTGTCTGTTCTCAACAAGTACAGTGTATTGACTGAAAAGAAGCTATTGTTCTTGTCAGTTTCCTAAGCAGAGTTGACCTAGATATGCCCTGTGTGTAGGAAGCACAGTTCTTTTGTTCTCAGCAAGCTCACTCTTCTGGCACTGTAGGAATCACAGTAGAGTACAAGAGTGCTCTTTTCTCAAAAGTAGAATGTGTTTCTTGAAGGCGAGCTAGTGTTGTTTCTCAGACATAAATGGAAGTGAGTCACATGCAGTTTCTGGTACTATGAGCAAGTGTTTTTTTTTTGGTTTTTTTTTGTTTGTTTTTTTTTTTTTTAAGGAAAGTCACTATTGTGCTCCCTTTGCCATACACAGTACAAATAGCACTCACGTCCTTTCCGAGCAAATACAGTGTATTGGACTGAAGAGAAGATACTTTCTAGTCAGTTTCCTAAGCAGAGTTTAACTAGATATGGCCCATGTGTGTAGGAAGCACAGTTCTTTTCTTCTCAGCAAGCTCACAGTTCTGGACCTATAGGAAACACAGTAGAGCAGAAGAGTGCTCTTTTCTCAAAAGCAGAGTGTGTTATTGGAAGGCGAGATAGTGTTGGTTTCCCATTCATAAACGGAGTTGAAACACATGCAGTTTCTTGTCCTATGAGCAAGAGTTGATTTCTGGTAAGTAAAGTCACTATTAAGCTCCCATTGTCATACACTGTGCAAATAGCACTCAAGTCTGTTCCCAGCAAGTACAGTGTTTTGGACCGAAGAGAAGCTACTATTCTTGTCAGTTTCCTAAGCAGAGTTAAACTAGATATGGCCCGTGTGTTTAGGAAACACAGTTCGTTTGTTCTGAGCAATCTCACTGTCTTGGATTTACAGGAAACACAGTAGAGAAGAAGAGTGTTCTTTTCTAAAAAAGCAGATTGTGTTTCTTGTAAGGTGAGCTAGTGTTTGTTTCCCAGTCATAACCGTAGTTGAATCACATGCAGTTTCTGGTCCTATGAGCAAGAGTTGTTTTCTGGTAAGGAAAATCACTATTGTGTTCCCATTGCTATACACAGTGCAAATTGCCCTCGTGTCTGTTCCCAGCAAGTACAGTGTATTGAACAGAAGAGAAGCTACTGGTCTTGTCAGTTTCCTAAGCAGAGTTGAACTCGATATGGCCCGCGTGTGTTGGAAGCACTGTTCTTTTGCTCTTAGCAGGCTAACTGTTCTGGCCCTATGGAAACACAGTATAATAAAAGAATGCTCTTTTATCAAAAGCAGATTCTGATTCTTGTAAGCGTAGCTAATGGTTGTTTCCCATTCATAACGGAGTTGAATCACGTGCAGTTTCTGGTCCTACAAGCAAAAGTTGTTTTCTGGTAAGGAAAGTCACTATTGCACTCTCATTGCCATACACCATGCAAGCAGCATTCTTGTCTATTCCCAGCAAGTACAGGGTATTGGACTGAGGAGAAGTTACTGTTCTTGTCAGTTTCCTAAGCAGACTGGAAATAGATATGGCCCGTGTGTATAGGGAGCACAGTTCTTTTGTTCTGTGCAAGCTGACTGTTCTGGCCCTATAGGAAAGAGTAGAAGAGTGCTCTTTTTTCACAAACAGAGTGTGTTTTTATAAGACAACATAGTGGTTGTTTCCCATTCATAAACGCAGTTGAATCACATGCAGTTTCTGGATTTATAAGATGTCAGAGACCAAACAAGGACCATGGAAAAGTACTAGCTAAGCCAGAGAACAAGCCCCTACCCTAAACTGGATGCCCCCAAAGATAAAGAACAGGTCAGGCAGGTCAGGTAGCATAGCAACAGAACAATGGGCCCTGACCAGTGACCTTACCACCTAGCAGCCTCACGACTTGCATGACTTGCACGTAGCCCTTCACCTGCACGTCCCCCTTCACCTGCACGTACGGCACGTCGTGCACCCCTTCCCTCCTTCCCTCCCCCTCCCATGCTATATAAGCCTTGCTGAGGAGAATAAAATTTGCAGGTTGATCAGAACACACTGTCTTGCTGTCATGCTTTCCTGTCTCCCCCGTACCTCTCATTCTCTCCCACAGGTGGGTCACCCCCGTTGACACCCCGCTGGCCGGGGCAACTGGCGCCCAACGTGGTGGCTCGACCCTCGCCTAGTCGCGAGTTGAATGTCTTTCTCCGGGAAAGCCCAGACGTCTGGTGGAGATTTTTGGTGATCGTCCGTTGTGACCACCTGACTCGACGCCCCTTCTTGACGATTCGGAGGAGAGCGGGATGGACGAGGTTAGTCTAAATTTAGGCTTAACCATGGGACAGGGAAGTTCTTCCCATGACCTTTTCCTTAAGGACATTAAAGAGGCCCTCAAGACACAAGGGATAAGGGTTCATAAAAAAGATCTCAACAAATTCTTTAGTCACTTAGAAGACTGTTGTCCCTGGTTTCCCCAAGAAGGAACGATTGATGAAAAATGTTGGAAAAGGGTGGCTGACTGCCTTATTGACTACTACCACGTCTTTGGTCCAGATAAAGTCCCTGTCGTAACCTTTTCCTATTGGAACCTTGTTAACGATATCCTCAAAATCCAAAGAACCTCCCCCTCCCCTGACATTGAGTCGGTTATTTCTCAGGGACAAAAAGTCATGAAAAAACAGTCTCGTCCCCCTTCTCACACTGATTCACATCCTCCCCACTCCCCCCAACCCCCTTCACAAGCACCCTCTGTACAGGAGATTAAAAATATGGAAGAAGGAGCCCAATCACCCCCACCCCAGTCTATCTACCCCTCTCTTCAGGCTCTTGACCCAGCCCCCCTTAACCCTGGTGATGAGGCCGGTCATAAAAAAGAGGCTGCCAAATATAATTTTGATTGGCCACCTCATGTGTCCTTGGCCCCCTTAACCCCCCTCTCACAAAAGCCACTTCCAACAAAGACACCATACAATCTTACTCAGCCCCCTCCTTATGATACCCCTCCCATTGCCCCCTTTTGTGCCCCGGTCATTGAGGCCCCTGCGGGTTCACCACTGGCACTCCCAATGCTGACCCCCGATGATTCAGAAAATCCCCCTAATCTCTTAACAGAATTACAGCGCCTACAGTGCACACTTCGGGCCCGCAGACAACACCTGACCCTTCTAAAGGAACTATGCTCCCTTGATCAGGAGCTCTTCAATCTCGCGCTGGGTGCCCCGACAACTCGGCCTTCCCCCACATTTCCCTCACTCAAAAAACCTTGGCCACAGCCAGTTTTGGCTTTTCCCGTTACCCGAAGCCAGACAAGTGGATCAGATCCGCCAACTCTGCCAGAGATGGAGGAATTGCCTGCCATTGAAGAGGAGGGAGAGACACTCCACGAGGAGGGGCCCCCAGTTACGGGCTCCGGGGCCGATCAGGGCCCCCCACCCGGTCAGTCTTACCAAAAACTTAGCTTTCGCTTTTTTGAGCGCCTTAAATCAGCCTGTGCTCAATATGGCCCCACCGCTCCCTTTACCCTTGCATTGCTAGAAAACCAGAGTGAGGCCTGGCTTACGCCAAATGATTGGTATTTTCTGGCCCATGCTGCCCTGTCTGGGGGTGATTTTGTCCTATGGAAAACTGACTTTTCAGAAAACTGCCGTGAGACGGCCCAGCGCAATGCTGATGACCCTTCCTCAAAACACTGGACCATTAATAAACTACTTGGAAAAACTCCTTATGACAAAAACGAGGTCCAGGCCACCTTTCCACCCGGCTTATTGGCCCAGATTCAGGTCGCCGGCCTTCGAGCCTGGAAGCAGCTTCCCCAAAAGGGTGCCGCTACCACCTCATTGGCCAAGGTGCGTCAGAGACCAGATGAGCCCTATAGCGATTTTATATCCCATCTTAATGATGCTGCTGAGCGCCTCCTGGGCTCAGGGGAAAGCAAAAGCACATTTGTTAAACACCTTGCCTTTGAAAATGCAAACCCAGCCTGTCAGGAGGTCCTCCGCCCCCACAGAGATAGGGCCCCCTTTTCTGAGTACATCCGCCTTTGTGCTGGAGTAGGCTCCACCCACCCCATAGGTTTGGCTATAGGCGCAGCCCTAAAGTCAGCAGGCACCCAAGATTTGAGATCCCAACAAAGTCGCCTTTGCTTCTCCTGTAAACAACCGGGACATTTTGTGCGGGAATGCCCTAAGAGGATCCTTGCCCCCTTGAGGGGTACAGCCACAATGTCCCAGCCCAGGGTCACCACTCGGCCACTGCCAACTACCCCATGTCCTAGATGCGGCCATGGCCTTCACTGGGTGAGAGAATTCAGATCTAAAACCAATGCTCACAGTCACCCTCTCCCTCCCCGCCCGTTGGGAAACTTCCTTCGGGGCCAGCCCCTGGCCCCTCCGCTCTGGGGAGTGCCCCATGGGGCCTCGCAGGTTGCTCCCCAACTGTCTGCTCCCTCCAACGGGCAATCCCAGGTAGTGCAGGCTTGGACCTCTGTGCCGCCACCGACACAATACTAGAACCGTCCCAGGGCCCCCAAGTCATCCCTACTGGGACTTGGAGCCCCCTAACCCCAGACACCCATGCCCTTATCCTTGGCCGTGCCTCATCCACCTTAAGAGGTGTCCAGGTCTACCCCGGATTTATTGATAATGACTATACAGGAGAAATTAAGATTTTGGCCTCAACACTCCAGGGTCTTGTTGCCGTCCCCCGCGGCACCCGCCTTGCCCAGCTGGTTACCATCCCCGCGCTTTCCTCTGATAACCCCGTTCAGTCCGCCCAGCCCTGAGGAGCTTCTCAGATTGGCTTATTGAAGGCTTATTGGATTCAGCTTATTTCCCACTCTCAACCCACATTAACCCTTAAACTAGATGGCAAAAAATTTCAGGGGATTCTGGATACTGGCACTGATGCCACTGTGATCTCCCAAGACCACTGGCCCGCCTCCTGGTCCCTCACCCTTTCCCTCACTGACCTCAAGGGCATAGGTCAATCCAACAACACCCTCCAATCCGCTAAAGTTCTGACCTGGTCAGATGAGGAGGGCAACCAGGGTACTGTCACCCCCTTTGTGGTCCCTGGGCTCCCTGTCAACCTTTGGGGCTGAGATATTCTCTCCCAAATGAAAGTCATCCTCTGTAGCCCAAATGAGGTGGTTACCCAACAAATGTTACGAATGGGCTTCATCCCAGGCAAGGGTCTCAGTAAATTTCAACAGGGCCAAACCCACCCCATTGTTCCAACTAATAAGACAGACAGACTCGGTCTCGGCTTTGAGGGTTTTTAATTGCGACCACTGCTCCCCCTGTACACCATGCAGACAAAATCACTTGGCTTACCCATGAACCTGTGTGGGTAGACCAGTGGCCTCTGCCACAAGAAAAACTACAGGCGGCAGGGATGTTGGTACAGGAACAGCTCGCTGCCGGTCATATTGAACCATCCAATTCCCCCTGGAATACGCCCATCTTTGTCATAAAAAAAAATCTGGAAAATGGAGACTCCTCCAAGACCTATGAGCCATTAACAAGGTTATGCAGCTGGAGAGATGGCTCAGAGGTTAAGAGCACCGACTGCTCTTCCAGAGGTTCTGAGTTCAATTCCAGGCAACCACATGGTGGCTCACAACCATCTGTAACGAGATCTGGTGCCCTCTTCTGGCCTGTAGGCACACATGCTGTATCTGTATACATAATAAATAAATAAATCTTGCCGGGCGGTGGTGGCGCACGCCTTTAATCCCAGCACTCGGGAGGCAGAGCCAGGCGGATCTCTGTGAGTTCGAGGCCAGCCTGGGCTACCAAGTGAGTTCCAGGAAAAGGCGCAAAGCTACACAGAGAAACCCTGTCTCGAAAAACCAAAAAAAAAAAAAAAAAAAAAAAAAACAAGGTTATGCAGCCCATGGGTGCCCTCCAACCAGGCATGCCCTCACCCATTGCCATCCCTGAGGCCTATCACAAAATGGTTATCGATTTAAAAGACTGCTTCTTTACCATCCGCCTACACCCCGATGATCGAGCTTATTTTGCCTTTAGCCTCCCTCGGGTTAATTTTCAGGGCCCAATGCTCTGTTTTCATTGGCACTTCTTACCCCAGGGAATGGCAAATAGCCCGACTCTCTGCCAAAAGTTCGTGTCTGAGGTGGTGGATCCCATACGCCAAAAATGGCCCTCTACTTATATCTTACATTACATGGACGACCTTCTTTTGGCCGCCCCTAGCTCCTCCATTCTAGAAGCAACCTTCCAAGATCTGTCACAGGCCCTTTGTGCTGCTGGCTTACAGCTTGCCCCTGATAAGGTCCAGTGCTCCGCACCCTTTAGTTATCTGGGCCTTGAATTGCATTCCAATCGAGTCTTGGTCCCGCGCATCCAGCTGCGCACAGATAACCTTACCACCCTTAATGATATTCAAAAACTTCTCGGGGACATTCAATGGCTTCGACCATACTTAAAACTCTCTACCGCTGATCTACCCCTCTATGACATTCTTCGGGGCCCCAGTGAACCCACCTCCCCCTGTCAATTGACCCCGGCTGCCCATAAGGCCCTGTCACTAATCACCAAGGCCAATTCCTCCCAAGCCTCTTTTCAGATTGATTATTCCCTCCCGCTGGTTTTTGTTGATTTATCTACACCCCATGTACCCACCGGGGTCCTTTGGCAGAGCTCCCCTTCCACGTTAAGGGATCAGGATAAACTTAAGGGTCATTCCCTCTTATGGATTCATATGCCTGCCAGTCATACTAAGATTATTCCCACCTATCCCCAACTTGTTTCTTCCCTAATCATGCGCGGTCACCAGACCTCGCGCTAGATTTTTGGTAAGGAACCCGATTCCATCCTAACCCCCTACACCCGCGAACAAACTCAATTTTTGTTCCAGACACTGGATTGTTGGGGTGTTGCCCTTTCAGGGTTCCTGGGCCTTCTTGACAACCACCTCCCTGATGACCCAGTCCTTCATTTTGCATGCACTCATCCCTTTATCTTCCAAAAAGTCATTTCCCCCAGTCCCTTGCCTGAGGCCCCGACCGTCTTTACCAATGGGTCAGCCAATGGCACTGCAGCTTATGCTTTTCAAGGTCACTCGTTTCCCTTTCCTTCGCCCTTTCATTCAGCTCAGCTGGTTGAACTCTTTGCTGTTCTGCAGGTTTTTCAGGATTTCCATGATTCCCCCCTTAACATTTACACTGAAAGTGCATACATCGCTCATTCGATTCCCCTTCTTGATACGGCCCCCTTCATTAAGCCCACTCCCAATGCCACTCCCCTTTTTGCTCAAATTCAACAAAAACTTAGAGAACGCTCCCATCCTGTTTTCATTGGCCACATTCGTGCTCATGGGGAGTTTCCTGGCCCCCTCACAGAGGGAAACGCTCTGGCTGATACAGCCACTCGCTAGGTTTTTCCAGTCCTACAAGAGCCCATCCTGTCGGCTTCTCGCACCCACCGCCTCCACCACCTTAATGCCAAAACCCTTCGGTTAAGGTTCAAAATCACAAAACAACAAGCTAGGGAGATAGTTAAACAGTGCCCTTCTTGTATAATCTCCCATCCCATCCCCCATGTTGGAGTTAACCCCGGTGGACTCCTGCCTAATATGATTTGGCAAATGGATGTCACACATGTTCCTGACTTCGGCAGACAAAAATACCTTCATGTTTCTGTTGATACATTCAGTGGATTTATTTTTGCCTCCCCTCATACTGGTGAGGCCGTCAAGGACGTTATTGCTCACCTCCTGGTCTGCTTCTCTACCTTGGGTATCCCAAAACAAATAAAAACAGACAATGGCCCAGCATACACCAGTGGAGGACTTAAACGGTTCCTCCAACAATTTGAAATCTCTCACACTACTGGTATCCCTTACAATCCTCAAGGTCAAGGCATTGTAGAACGGGCCCACCAGACCTTAAAAACATGGCTCTCTCGATTAAAGGTGTCGGAGCTTTCCTTTGTCTCCCCCCCTAGACCGTCTGAGCCATGCCCTCTTTGTTCTTAACTTCCTCACCCTGGATGGTGAGGGTCGATCAGCAGCTGACCGCCATTGGCCCCCCTCAGCGGATGCCAGCCGCCCTTTGGCCATGTGGCAAGAACCCCTTACAGGTGTTTGGAATGGTCCAGATCCTGTACTTATCTGGGGCCATGGCTCCGCTTGCATCCTTGACCAGACACATGACGCCCCACGCTGGCTCTCTGAGTGCCTGGTCCGATCTGTAAATTTACCTAACATACCCAGTGGGTCGACTAGCCCCTCTGAGGACCCTTTTTCTTCTCTTCCAGATGCTAAAGCTACCATCAAAGACTAAGACACCAAAGGGATGGAGACCACCCATAAAGCTGCCCATCGTGAGTCAGCTGACTGTCCGGGGTCTCGTACTCCTCCTTCCGAGCCTCAGCCTCTCTAGCCTACCCCGAAACACCAATCGCCACCAGCCCTTAAACCATACCTGGCAGGTGCTGACAGGGCGACAAGATGTTATCTGGCAAACTTCCCTAGTCACCCATGCCCCCTGGTGGCCTGACCTTTATCCTGACCTTTGTAAAATGGCCACTTTAACATCCCCTGATTGGCATGTTGATGATCAACCCCCTACTGAAAGGGCTCCTGAGCTTTTTGATTCTTATCATGACCCCAGGTCTCGACCCCCTGGGTGTGCAAATCAGGCCCAGAGAAAAAAACTTGCCACCCTCAGTTTTTATGTCTGCCCTGGTCATCATCGGCCTCGCAATCTTCTCCACAAATGTGGGGGAGCTGGAGATCTTTTTTGCAAGTCTTGGGGATGTGAGACTATGGGCAATGCCTATTGGCACCCCTCTTCTTCTTGGGATTTTACTACTGTTACCAATAATTATTCCATTGGGCATATTAATACTTATCATGGCACCCCTGATTGTTCTTCCTGGTGCTACCCACTAAAAGTTACCTTCACCGAGGCTGGAAGAGCTCATTCAGCCTGGGAGGCGGGCCTCACTTGGGGCCTTCACCTATTTCAGGAGGGAAGAGTTACAGGCATCACCTTTATCATTAAACTTTTGAAACAGCCTGTCAATTCCCCTAACCCTGTTGCCATCGGTTCCATCTCTCTTCTTGGCAACAATGATTTCCCTACAACCAATATATCTCAGACATCCACGGGTTTTTCTCCTACGTTCCTACCTCCCCCACCAACTACCAAAGATATAATTACCACCCTTATCACAAAAACCTACCAGGTACTTAATACCTCCAAGCCTGATTTGGTTGACTCCTGCTGGCTTTGCTATCGTTCTGCGCCCCCATTTTATGAAGGAGTGGCTGTTGATTTAGATTTCTCCCTAACTACTGACCCACATGATTGTCGTTGGCAACAGCCACCCACATCTCGCCTTACACTCTCCCAAGTTATGGGCTCAGGCCGCTGCCTTGTCACCCAAGGCACTACCATCCCTCCTGCTTATCAGCCCCTTTGTAATATCACAGATAACCTAAATACCTCCCTTAAGTCTGGATATCTTCTCCCTGCCAATGATACTTGGTGGGCCTGTACTGATGGCCTAACACCATGCATTTCTCTTCATTTAAATAATTCCTCTGCCCCCTTATTCTGTATATTGGTTCAACTCATCCCTAGGCTAACCTATTATTCCCCAGATCAATTCCTGGGAAGATGGGAAGAGAAGACTCTCAGAGACGGCTGCCCTCGCGCCCCCCCCATCGCTTGAAAAGGGAACCTGTGACTGCGGTTACACTGGCTGTCCTCCTGGGGGTCGGGGCTGCAGGAGCCAGCACTGGTATAGCTTCCCTAGTTTTATCTAATCAACATTATTCACAGCTTAGAATTTCCGTAGATGAGGATATAGCGCAGCTTGAGCGAGGCATTTCCGCCCTTGAATCTTCCCTCACCTCCCTTTCAGAGGTGGTCCTCCAAAACCGCTGAGGGCTTGACCTCCTCTTTTTACAGCAAGGAGGTCTCTGTGCTGCTCTTAAAGTAGAGTGCTGCTTTTATACTGATCACACAGGAGTAGCAAGGGATAGCATGGCCAAGGTCCGGGATGGCTTAGAGAAGCACAAAAAAGAAAGAGATCAAGAGCTAGGCTGGTTCCAAAATTGGTTCTCTGCATCTCCCTGGCTAACCACCCTCCTACTGTCCCTTCTGGGACGCTTGGTTGGCCTCATTGTTGTCTTGACATTCGGCCCTTGGGCCTTGTCTCGACTAACTCGATTTGTGCGTGGTCAGCTGGCCGAACTTCAGGCAAAACAAATTCAGGTTCATTACCATTGCCTCGATCTCCATGATCGTGGTCTCGATGAACCAGATACAGACTCCATATCAGCACAGGCCCCTCCGCCCAGGGGAGGATGCACCTGTGCCTGGGAGCTGGAGCTCACTGCTTAGGGGATTGAGGGTGCAGCCGGGACTGCAGAAGGCAGGGAGACTAAAGTGCTCCACAATCCTGGGTGCCTTGGATGACATGCTCTATTGCATGGCGGTTATGCAGACCCTATACCCTTTCCTCCCGAATTCAAACCCGCCCCCTGTAAAAACTGCATTGTTCCAGCCTCCTTCGGGGCATGTGGGGATGCCTGCATTGACCGACAGCCAATAATGGAACCTATCAGGGATAGAGCCTCTGTCACCTCTCTCCCGTCATGGCAAAAACATTTGGGCCTCCTTTCTTTGTTTTGCTATACATATAAAAAGGGGAGATGTCAGAGACCAAACAAGGACCATGGAAAAGTACTAGCTAAGCCAGAGAACAAGCCCCTACCCTAAACCGGATGCCCCCAAAGATAAAGAACAGGTCAGGCAGGTCAGGTAGCATAGCAACAGAACAATGGGCCCTGACCAGTGACCTTACCACCTAGCAGCCTCACGACTTGAACGACTTGCACGTAGCCCTACACCTGCACGTCCCCCTTCACCTGCACGTACGGCACGTCGTGCACCCCTTCCCTCCTTCCCTACCCCTCCCATGCTATATAAGCCTTGCTGAGGAGAATAAAATTTGCAGCTTGATCAGAACACACTGTCTTGCTGTTGTCCTTTCATGTCTCCCCCGTAACTCTCATTCTCTCCCACAGGTAGGTCGCCCCCGTTGACACCCCGCTGGCCGGGGCAATAAGCAAGAGTTGTTTTTTTGTAAGGAAAGTCAGTATTGTGATCCCATTTTCATACACAGTACAAATAACACTCGCGACTGTTCCCAGCAATTACAGTGTATTGGACTGAAGAGAAGCTGCTGTTGTTGTCAGTTTCCTAAGCAGAGTTGACCTAAATATGGCCCGTGTTTGTAGAAAGCACAGTTATTTTGTTCTGTCCAACTCACTCTTCTGGCCCTATAGGAAACACATTAGAGTAGAAGAGTGCTCTTTTCACAAAAGCACAGTGTGTTTCTTGTAGGCGAGCTAGTGTATGTTTCCCATTCATAAAAGGAGTTGAGTCAAATACAGTTTCTTGTCCTACAAGCAAGAGTTGTTTTCTAGTAAGAAAAGTCACTATTATGCTCCCTTTGACATACACTGTGCAAATAGCACTCGAGTCTGTTCCCAGGAAGTACAGTGTATTAGACTGATGAGAAGCTACTATTTTTGTCAGTTTCCTAAGCAGAGTTGATCTAGATAGGGCCCGTGTGTTTAGGAAGAACAGTTCTTTTGTTCTGAGCAATCTCACTGTCTTAGTCCTACAGGAACCACAATAGAATAGAAGAGTGTTCTTTTCTAAAAAAGCAGAGTGTGTTTCTTGTAAGGCCAGCTAGTGTTTGTTTCCCACTCATAAACGGAGATGAATTACATGCAGTTTCTGGGTCTATGTGCAAGAGTTGTATTCTGGTAAGGAAAGTCACTATTGTTCTCCCATTGCCATACACAGTGAAAATAGCCTTTGCTTCTATTCCCAGCAAGTACAGTGTATTTAAATGAAGAGATGCTACTGTTCTTCTCAGTTTCCTAAGCAGAGTTGAACTATATATGGCACATGTGTGTAGGAAGCACAGTTCTTTCGTTCTGTGCAATCTCACTGTTCTGGCCCATTGGAAACACAGTAGAGTAGAAGAGTGCTTTTTTTCAAAAGCAGAGTGTGCTCCTTGTAAGGTGAGCTAGTGTTTGTTTCCCATTCATAAACGAAGTTGATTCACATGCAGTTTCTGGTCATATGAGAAAGAGTGTTTTTCTGGTAAGGAAAGTCACTATTGTGCTCCCATTGCCACAGAGTACAAATAGCATTCGTGTCTGTCCCCGGGAAGTACACTGTATTGGACTGAAAAGAAACAACTGCTCTTGTCAATCTCCTAAGCGGAGTTGAACTAGATATGACCCATGTGTATAGGAAGCACAGTTCTTTTGTTCTGAGCAAGCTCACTGTACTGGCCCTGTAGGAAACAGAGCAGAATAGAAGAGTGCTCCTTTCTCAAAAGCGGAGTGTGTTACTTATAGGGCGAGCTAGTGTTTGTTTCCCATTCATAAACGGAGTTGAATCACATGCAATTACTGGTCATATGAGCAAGAGATCTTTTCTGGTAAGAAGTGTCATTATTGCGCTCCCATTGCCATACACAGTGCAAATAGCACTAGCTTCTCTTCCCTGTAAGTACA
Source organism: Peromyscus eremicus (assembly GCF_949786415.1). Lineage (NCBI taxonomy): Eukaryota > Metazoa > Chordata > Mammalia > Rodentia > Cricetidae > Peromyscus > Peromyscus eremicus. The sequence continues at coordinate 3,470,814 of NW_026734292.1, forward strand.
GTGTATTGGACTGAAGAGAAGCTACTGTTTCTGTCAGTTTCCTAAGCAGAGTTGAACTAGATATGGCCCATTTGTAGGAAGCACATTCTTTCCTTCTGAGCCAGCTCACAGTTCTGGCCTTATAGGAAACACAGTAGAGTAGAAGGGTGCTCTTTTCTCAAAAGCTGAGTGTGTTTCCTGTAAGGCGAGCTAGTGTTTGCTTCCCATTCATAAATGGAGTTGAATCACATGCAGTTTCTGGTCCTACAAGCAATCGTTTTTTTCTGGAAAGAAGAGTCACTATTGCGGTTCCATTGCCGTACACATTGCAAATAGCCCTCGTGTCTGTTCCAAGCAAGTACAGTGTATTGGACTGAAGAGAAGATACAGTTCTTGTCAGGTTCCTAAGCAGAGTTGAACTAGATATGACCGGTGTGTGTCGGAAGCACAGTTCTTTTGTTCTGAGCCAGCTCAATGTTCTGGCCCTATAGGAAACACAGTAGAGTAGAAGAGTGCTCCTTTCTCAAAGCAGAGTGTGTTTCTTGTAAGGAAAGCTAGTGTTTGTTTCCCATTCATAAATGGAGTTGAATCACATGCAGCTTCTGGTCCTATGCACAAGAGTTGCATTATGGTAAGGAAAGTCACTGTTGTGCTCCCATTGCCATGCATAGTGCAAATAGCACACGTGTCTGTTCCCAGCAAGTAGAGTGTATTGTTCTGAAAAGAAGCTACTGTTCTTGTCAGTTTCCTAAGCAGAGTTGAACTAGATATGACCCATGTGTGTACGACTCACAATTCTTTTGTTCTGAGCAAGCACACTGTCTTGGCTTTATAGGATAGAGAGTAGAATAGAAGAGTGCTCCTTTCTCAAAAGAAGAGTGTGTTTCTTAAAAGGCGAGTTATTGTTTGTTTCCCATTACTAAACGAAGTTGAATCACATGCAATTTTTGGTCCTACGAGCAAGAGTTTTTCTTCTGGTAAATAAAGACACTCTTGCGCTCTAATTGTGAAACTCAGTGCAAATATCACTCGAGTCTGATCCCAGCAAGTACAATGTATTGGACTAAAAAAAGCTACTGTTCTTGTCATTTTCCTAAGTAGCGTTGGACTAGAAATGCTCCGTTTGTATAGGAAGCACACTTCTTTTGTTCTGAGCAAGCTTACTGTTCTGGTCCTACAGAAACAGAGTAGAGTAGAAGAGTGCTCTTTTCTAAAAAGCAGAATGTGTTTCTTGTAAGGCGAGATAGTGTTTGTTTCCCATTCATAAACGGAGTTGAATCACATGCAGTTTCTGGTCCTACGAGCAAGAGTTGTTTTCTGGTAAAAAGAGTCACTATTGCACTCCCTTTGCCTTAGACAGGGCAAATAGCACTCGCATCTGTTCCCAGCAACTAGAGTGTATTGGACTGAAGAGAAACTACTGTTATTATCAATTTCCTAAGTAGAGTTGAATTAGATATGACCCATGTGTCTAAAAAGCTCATTTCTTTTGTTCTGAGCAACTTACTGTTCTGGCCCTATGGGAAACACAATAGAGTAAGAGTATTCTTTTCTAAAAAGAAACACAGTAGAGTAGAAGAGTCCTCTTTTCTGAAAAGCGGAGTGTGTTTCTTGTAAGGCAAGGTAGTGTTGGTTTCCCATTCATAAAGGGAGTTGAATCACAAACAATTTCTGGTCATATGAGCAAGAGTTGTTTTCTGGCAAAGAAAGTCACTAATGTACTCGCATTGCCATACACATGCAAATAGCACTCGTGTCTGTTCCCAGCAAGTACAGTGTATTGGAGTGAAGAGAAGCTACTGTTCTTGTCAGTTTCATAAGCAGAGTTGACCTAGATATGGCCCGTTTGTATAGGAAGCACACTTCTCTTGTTCTGAGCAAACTCACTGTTCTGGCCCTATAGGAAACACAGTAGAGATAATGAGTGCTCTTTTCTCAAAAGCAGAGTTTGTTTCATGTAAGGCAAGCAAGTGTTTGTTTCCCATTCATAAACGGAATGAATCACATACAGTTTCTGGTTCTAAAAGCAAGAGTTATTTTCTGTAAAGAAAGTCACTATTGTGCTCCCATTGCCATACACAGTACAAATAGCACTCGACTTCATTCCCTGGACGTACAGTGTATTGCACTGAAGAGAAGCTACTGTTCTTGTAAGTTTTCTATGCAGAGTTGAACTAGAAATGAACAGTGTGCGTAGGAAGCAAAATTCTTTTGTTCTGAGCAAGATCACTGTTATAGCCCTATAGGAAACACAGTAGAGTAGAAGAGTGCTCTTTTCTCAAAAGCAGAGGGTGTTACTTGAAAAGCGAGCAAGTATTTGTTTCCCATTCATAAACGGAGTTGAATCACATGCATTTTCTAATTCTATGAGCAAGAGTGGTTTTATGGTAAGGTAAGTCACTGTTGTGCTCCCATTGCCATGCACAGTGCAAATACTGGCTTCTCTTCCCAGCAATTACAGTGTATTGGACTGAAGAGAAGCTACTGTTCTTGTCAGTTTCCAAAGCAGAGATGAACTGTATATGGCCCTTGTGTGTAGGTAGCACAGTTATTTTGTTCTTAGCAACCTGACTGTACTGGGCCTATGGAAAATCAGTACAGTAGAAGAGTGCTCTTTTCTCAAAAGAAGAATGTGTTTCTTGTAAGACGAGGTATTGTTTGCTTCCCATTCATAAATGGAGTTGAATCACATGCAGTTTCTGGTCCTACGAGCAAGAGTTGTTTTCTTGTATTGAAAGTCACTATTGTATTCCCATTTCCATACACAGTGCAAATAGCACTCGCTTCAGTTCCCAGCAAGTGCAGTGTATTGGACTGAAAAGAAGCTACTGATCTTGATAGTTTCCTAAGCAGAGTTGAACTAGATATTACCCTTGTTTGAAGGAAGTACAGTTCTTTTGTTCTCAGCAAGCTCACTGTTTTGGCAACATAGGAAACACAGTAGAGTAGAAGAGTGCTCTTTCCTCAAAAGCAGAATGTGTTTCTTGCACTGAGAGTTAGTGTTTGTTTTCCATTCATAAACGGAGTTGAATCACATGCAGTTTCTGTTCCTACGGGCAAGAGTTGTTTTTTGGTAAGGAAAGTTACTATTGTGATCCCATTGCCATACACAGTACAAATAGCTCTCGCGTCTGTTCCCAGCAAGTACAGTGTTTTGAACTGAAGAGAACCTACTGTCTTGTCAGTTGTCTAAGCAGATTTGTACATGTATAAAGCCCGTGTGTTTAGGAAGCAAAATTCTTTTGTTCTGAGCAAGCTCAAAGTTCGTGCCATTTAGGAAACACAGTAGAGTAGAAGAGAGCTCTTTTCTCAAAAGTAGAGTGTGTTTCTCGTAAAGGGAGCTGGTTCTTCTTTCCCATTCACAAATGGAGTTGAATCACATGCAATTTCTGGTCCTACACACAAGAGTTGCTTTATGGTAAGGAAAGTCACTGTTGTGCTCCCATTGCCATGCACAGTGCAAATAGCACTGGTGTCTCTTCCCAGCAATTACAGTGTATTGGACTGAAGAGAAGCTACTGTTCTTGTCACTTTCCAAAGCTGAGTTGAACTGTTTATGGCCCTTGTGTGTAGGAAGCACAGTTCTTTTGCTCTGTTCAAGCTCACATTTCGGGCACTATAGAAAACACAGTAGAGTAGAAGAATGCTCTTTTTGCAAAAGAAGAGTGTGTTAGTTGAAAGGCGAGCTAGTGTTTATTTCCCATTCATAAACGGAGTTGAATCACATGCAGTTTCTGGTCCTATGAGCAAGAGTTGTTTTCTGGTAAGCAAAGTCACTATTGTTCCCCCAATGCCACACACAGTGCAAATAGCATTCCTGTCTGTTCCCAGCATATACAGTGTATTGGACTGAAAAGAAGCTACTGTTCTTGTCAGTTTCCTAAGCAGAGTGTAACTAGATATGGTGCGTGTGTAGGAAGTACAGTTCTTTTGTTCTGAGCAACCTCATTGTACTGGCCCTATGGAAACACAGTACAGAAGAAGAGTGCTCTTTTCTCAAAAGCAGAGTATGTTATTTGTAAGGCGAGCTAGAGCTTGTTTCCCATTCATAAATGGAGTTGAATCACATGCAGTTTCTGGTCCTATGAGCAAGAAATGTTTTCTTGTATTGAATGTCACTGTTGCACTCCCATTAACACACAAAGTGCAAATAGCACTCGCTTCTGTTCCCAGCAAGTGCAGTTTATTGGTCTGAACAGAAGCTACTGATCTTGTTAGTTTCCAAAGCAGAGTTGAACTAGATATTACCCGTGTTTGTAGGATGCACAGTTCTTTTGATCACAGCAAGCTCACTGTTCTGGCAACATAGGAAACACAGCAGAGTAGCAGAGTGTTCTTTTCTCAAAAGCAGAGTGTATTTCTTTTAAGACGACCTAGTGTTAGTTTCCCATTCATAAATGGAGTTGAATCACATGCAGTTTCTAGTCCTACGAGCAAGAGTGGCTTTCTGGTAAGGAAAGACACTATTGTGCTCCCATTGCCAAAAAAAGTGCATATAGAACTCGCGTCAGTTCCCAGCAAGTACAGTGTACTGGAGGAAGAGAAGCTACTGTTCTTGTCAATTTTCTAAGCAGAGTTGAACTAGATATGGGCCGTGTGTGTAGGAATCACAGATCCTTTGTTCTGAGCAAGCTCACTATTCTGGCCCTATAAGAAACACAGTAGAGTAGAATAGTGCTCTTTTCTCAAAAGCAGAGTGTGTTTCTTGTAAGGCAAGCTAGTGTTTGTTTCTCATTGATAAACGGAGTTGAATCACATGCAGTTTCTGGTTCTACGAGCAAGAATTGTTTTCTGGTAAGGAAAGTCACTATTGTGCTCCCATTGCCATACACAGTGTAAATAGCAATCGCGCTTGTTCCCAGCATGTATAGTGCATTGGCCAGAAGAGAAGGAACTGTTCTTGTTAGTTTCTTAAGCGGACTTGAACTAGATATTACCCGTGTTTGTATAAAGCACAGTTCTTTTGTTCTCAGCAAACTCACTTTTCTGGGCCTATAGGAAACACAATAGAGTAGAAGAGTGCTCCTTTCTCAAAAGCAGAGTGTGTTCCTTGTAAGGCAAGCTAGTGTTTGTTTCCTATTCATAAACGGAGTTGAATCACATGCAGTTTCTGGTCCTTTTAGCAAGAGTTGTTTTCTGGTAAGGAAAGTGACTATTGTATTCCCCTTGCCATACACAGTGCAAATAGCCCTCGAGTCTGTTCCCAGCAGGTACAGGCAATTGGACTGAAGAGAAGCTACTTTTCTTGTCAGTTTCCAAAGCAGAGTTGAACTAGATATGCCCTGTGTGTGTAGGATACAGTTCTTTTGTTCTGAGCAAGCTAACTGTTCTGGACTTACAGAAACACAGTAGAGTAAAAGAGTGCTCTTTTCTCAAGAGCAGAGTGTGTTTCTTGTAAGTCGAGCTAGTGTTTGTTTCCCATTCATGAATGGAGTTGAGTCACACGCAGTTTCTGGTCGTGTGAGCAAGAGTTGTTTTCTGGAAAGGAAAGTCACGATTGTGTTCCCCTTTCTGTACATAGTATAAACAGCAATCGTGTCTGTTCCCAGCAAGTAGAGTGTATTGGCCTGAAGAGAATCTATGGTTCTGGTCAGTTTCCTAGGCAGAGTTGAACTAGATATGGACCATGTGTGTAGGAAGCACAGTTCTTTTATTTTCAGCAAGATCACTGCTCTAGCCTTATAGGAAACACAGTAGAGTAGAAGAGTGCTCTTTCCTCAAAAGCAGAGTGTTTTTCTTGTAAGGCGAGCTAGTGTTTGTTTCCCATTCATAAACAGAGTTGAATCACATGCAGTTTCTGGTCCTATGTGCAAGAGTTGTTTTCTGGTAAGCAAAGTCACTATTGCGATCCCATTGCCATACACAATGCAAATAGCATTCTCGTCTGTTCCCAGCATGTACAGTGTATTGGACTGAAAAGAAGCTACTGTTCTTGTCAGTTTCCTAAGCAGAGTGTAAATAGATATGGGCCGTGTGTAGGAAGCACAGTTCTTTTGTTCTGAGCAAGCTCACTCTTCTGGCCCTATAGGAAACACAGTAGAGTAGAAGAGTGCTCTTTTATCAAAAGCAGAGCATATTTCTTGTAAGGCGAGCTAGTGTTGGTTTCCCCTTCATAAACGGAGTTTAATCACATACAGTTTTTGGTACTATGAGCAAGAGTTGTTTTCTGGTAAGGAAAGTCACTATTTTGCTCCCATTGCTCTACACAGTGCAAATAGTACTCATGTCTGTTCTCAGCAAGTACAGTGAATTGGAATGAAGAGAAACTACTGTTCTTTTCAGTTTCCAAAGCAGAGTTGATCTGTATATGACCTGTGGGTGTAGGAAGCACATTTCTTTTTTTTCGTTGGAAGCTCAGAGTACAGGCACTTTAGGAAACACAGTAGAGTAGAAGAGTGCTCTTTTCTCAAAAGCAGAGTGTGTTTCTTGTAAGGCAAGCTAGGGTTTGTTTTCCATTCATAAACGGAGTGGAATCACATGCAGTTTTTGGTCCTATGAGCAAGAGTTGTTTTCTGGTAACGAATGTCACTATTGAGCTCCCATTGCCAAAAAAAGAGCATATTTCACTCACGTTTTTTCCCAGCAAGTACAGTGTATTGGACTGAAGAGAATCTATTCTTCTTGTTAGTTTCCTAAGCAATGTTGAACTAGATATGGCCCATGTGTGTAGGAAGCATAGTTCTTTTGTTCTGAGCAAGTTCAATCTTCTGGCCCTAAATAAAAAACAATAGAGAAGAAGAGTGCTCTTTTCTCAAAAGCAGAGTGTGTTTTTTGTAAGGCAAGTGAGTGTTTGTGTTCAATTCATAAACGGAGTGGAATCACATGCAGTTTCTGGTCCTATGAGCAAGAGTTGTTTTCTGGTAAGGAAAGTCACTATTATGCCCCCATTGCCATATAAGTGCAAATTGCAACTCGTGTATGTTCCCAGCAAGTACAGTGTATTGGTCTGAAGAGAAGCTATTGTTCTTGTCAGTTTCTTAAACAGAGTTGAACTAGATATGGTCCACGTATATAGGAACAGAGGTCTTTTGTTCTGAGCAAGCTCACTATTCTGGCCCTGATGAAACACAGTAGAGTAGAAGAGTGTTCTTTTCTCAAAATCAGAGTGTGTTTCCTGTAAGGTGAGCTAATGTTTGTTTCCCATTCAAAAACGGAGTTGAATCACATGCAGTTTCTGGTTCTATGTGCAAGAGTTGTTTTCTGGTAAGCAAAGTCACCATTGCAATCCCATTACCATACACAATACAAATAGCATTCCCGTCTGTTCCCAGCATGTACAGTGTATTGGTCAGAAAGGAAGCTAATGTTCTTGTCAGTTTCCTAAGCAGAGTGTAAATAGATATGGGCCGTGTGTAGGAAGCACAGTTCTTTTGTTCTGAGCAACCTCACTGTACTAGCCCTATGGAAACACAGTAGAGTAGAAGAGTGCTCTTTTATCAAAAGCAGAGTGTGTTTCCTATAAGGCAAGCTAGAGTTTGTTTCCCATTCATAAATGGAGTTGAATCACATGCAGTTTCTGGTCTATGGAAAGAATTATTTTCTGGTAATGAAAGTCACCATTGTGATCCCATTGTCATACAAAGTGCAAATAGCAATCCCATCTATTCCCTAGAAGGACAGTGTATGGGACTGAAGAGAGCTCCTGTTCTTGTCAGTTTCCTAAGCAGAGTTGAACTTGATATGGACCGTGTGTGTAGGAAGCACAGTTCTTTTATTTTGAGCAAGATCACTGTTCTAGCCCTATAGGAAACACAGTAGAGTAGAAGAGTGCTCCTTTCTCAAAAGCAGAATGTGTTTCTTGTAAGGCGAGCTAGTGTTTGTTTCCCAGTCAGGAATTGAGTTGAATCACATGCAGTTTCTGGTCCTACAAGCAAGAGTTGTTTTCTGGTAAGGAAAGTCACTATTGTGCTCCCATTGCCATACACAGTACAAATAGCAATCACGCTTGTTCCCAGCAAGTACAGTGTATTGGCCTGAAGAGAAGCTACTGTTCTTGTTAGTTTCCTAAGCGTAGTTGAACTAGATATTACCCGTGTTTGTAGGAAGCACAGTTTTTTGTTCTCAGCAAGCTCACTTTCTGGCCCTATAGGTTACATAGTAGAGTAGAAGAGTGCTCTTTTCTCAAAAGCAGAGTGTGTTTCTTGTAAGGTGAACTAGAGTTTGTTTCCCATTGATAAACGGAGTTGAATCAAATGTAGTTTCTGTTCCTATGAGCAATAGTTTTTTTCTGGTAAGGAAAGTCACTATTGCAATCTCTTTGCCATACGCAGTGCAAATAGCACTCGTGTCTTTTAAAGGAAGTTCAGTGTATTGGCCTGAACAGAAGCTACTGTTCTTGTTAGTTTCCAAAGCAGAGTAGAACTAGATATTACCCGTGTTTGTAGGAGGTACAGTTCATTGGTTCTCAGCAACCTCACTTTTCGGGCCCAACAGGAAAAAAGGTAGAGTAGAAGAGTGCTCTTTACTCAAAAATAGAGTGCGTTTTTTGTAAGACAAGCTAGTGTTTGTTTCCCAATCAGAAATTGCGTTGAATCACGTGCAATTTCTGGTCCTACAAGCAAGAGTTGTTTTCTAGTAAGGAAATTCACAATTGTACTCCCATTGACAAAAAAGTGCATATTGCACTCGCGTCTTTTCTCAGCAAGTACAGTGTATTAGACTGAAGAGAAGCTACTGTTCTTGTCAGTTTCCTAAACAGAGTTGAACTAGATATTACTCGTGTTTATAGGAAGCACAGTTCTTTTGTTCTAAGCAAGCACATTGTTCTGGAACTATAGGAAACACAGTAGAGTAGAAAAGTGCTCTTTTCTCAAAAGCAGAGTGTCTTTCTTGTAAGGTGAGCTAGAGTTTGTTTCCCATTCATAAACAAAGTTGAATCACGTGCAGTTTCTGGTCCTATGGAAAGAGTTATTTTCTGGTAATGAAAGTCACCATTGTGATCCCATTGTCATACAAAGTGCAAATAGCAATCCCATCTATTCCCTAGAAGGACAGTGTATGGGATTGAAGAGAGCTACTGTTCTTGTCAGTTTCCTAAGCAGAGTTGAACTTGATATGGACCGTGTGTGTAGGAAGCACAGTTCTTTTATTCTGAGCAAGATCACTGGTAAGGCCTGTGTGTGTAGGAAATACATTTCTTTTGTTCTGAGCAAGTTCACTGTTCTAGCCCTATAGGAAACACAGTAGAGTAGAAGAGTACTCTTTTCTCAAAAGCAGAATGTGTTATTTGTATGGAGAGCTAGTTGTTTTCTGGTGAGAAAAAGTCACTATTGCGCTCCCATTTCCATAAAAAGTGCAAATAGCACTCGCATCTCTTCCCAGCAAGTACAGTGTTTTGAACTGAAGCGAAGCTACTGTTCTTGTCAGTTTTCTAAGCAGATTTGAACATGTGTATAGCCCGTGTGTGTAGGATGCACAGTTCTTTTGTTCTGAGCAAGCTTACAGTTCGGCCCCTTTAGGAAACACAGTAGAGTAGAGGAGTTCTCTTTTCTCAAAATAAGAGTGTGTTTCTAGTAAGGCGAGGTAATGTTTGTTTCCCATTAATAAACGGAGTTGAATCACATGCTATTTCTGGTCCTACGAGCAATAGTTCTTTTCTGGTAAGGAAACTCCATATTGTGATCCCATTGCCATAAACACTGCAAATAGCACTCACGTCTTTTCCCAGCAAGTTCAGTGTATTGGCCTGAACAGATGCTACTGATCTTGTTAGTTTCCTAAGCAGAGTTGAACTAGATAGTACTCGTGTTTGTAGGAAGCACAGTTCTTTTGTTCTCAGTAAGCACACTGTTCTGGCCCTATAGGAAACACAGTAGAGTAGAAGAGTACTCTTTTCTCAAAAGCAGAGTGTGTTTCTTGTAAGGCGAGCTAGTGTTGGTTTCCCATTCATAAACGGAGTTGAATCACATGCACTTTCTGGTCCTATGAGCAAGAGTTTATTTCTGGAAAGGAAAGTCACTATTATGCCCCCATTGCCATATACAGTGCAAATTGCAACTCGTGTCTGTTCCCAGGTAGTACAGTGTATTTGATTGAAGAGAATCTACTGTTTTGTCAGTTTCCAAAGCAGAGTTGAACTGTATATGGCCCATGTGTGTAGGAAGCTCAGTTCTTTTGTTCTGAACAAGCTCACATTTCGAGCACTATAAAAAAACACAGTAGAGCAGAAGAATGCTCTTTTCTCAAAAGCAGAGTGTGTTTCTTGTAAGGCGAGCTAGTGTTTGTTTCCCATTCATAAATGGAATTGAATCACATGCAGTTTCTGGTCCTACGAGCAAGAGTTATTTTCAGGTAATGAAAGTCACCATTGTGCTCCCATTGCCATACACAGTGCAAATAGCAATCCCATCTGTTCCCTGGAGTGACAGTGTGTGGGACTGAAGAGAAGCTACTGCTCTTGTCAGTTTCATAGGGAGAGTTGAACTAGATATGGACCGTGTGTGTAGGAAGCACAGTTCTTATGTTCTCAGCAAGCTCACTTTTCTGGCCATATAGGAAACACAGTAGAGTAGTAGAGTGATCTTTTCTCAAAATCAGAGTTTGTTTCTTGGAAGGGAAGCTACTGTTTTTTTCCCATTCATAAATGCAGATGAATCACGTGCAGTTTCTGGTCCTACGAGCAAGAGTTGTTTACTGGTAAGGAAAGTCACTATTGTGCTCCCATTGCCATATACAGTGCAAATAGCACTCGCGTATGTTCCCAGCAAGTATATTGTTTTGGACTGAAGAAAAGCCACTGTTCTTTTCAGTTTCTTAAGCAGAGTTAAACTAGATATGGTCCATGTGTGTAGGAAGCACAATTCTTTTGTTCTGAGGACGCTCACTGTTCTAGCCCTGTGGAAACACAGTAGAGGAGAAGAGTGCTCTTTTCTCAAAAGCAGAGTGTGTTTTTATGGCGAGCTAGTGTTTGTTTTCGAATCATAAACTGAGTTGATTCACATGCAGTTTCTGTTCCTATGAGCAAGAGTTGTTTATTGGTAAGGAAAGTTACTATTGCGATCCCATTGCCATACACAGTCCAAATTGCTCTCGCATCTGTTCCCAGCTAGTACAGTGTATTAGACTGAAGAAAAGCTACTGTTCTTGTCAGTTTCTTAAGCAGAGTTGAACTAGATATGCTTCGTGTGTGTAGAAAGCACAGCTCTATTGTTCTGAGCAAGCTCACTGTTCCAGCCCTGTGGAAACACAGTAGAGGAGATGAGTGCTCTTTTCTCAAAAGCAGAGTGTGTTGCTTGTAAGACGAGCTAGTGTTTGTTTCCCATTAATACATAGATTTGAATCACATGCAGTTTCTGGTCCTCTGAGTAAGAGTTATTTTCTGGTGAGGAAAGTCACAATTGCGCTCCCATAGCCATAAAAATTGCAAATAGCACTCACGTCTGTTAACAGAAAGTACAGTGTTTTGAACTGAAGAGAACCTACTGTTCATGTCAGTTTTCTAAGCAGATTTGTACATGTATATAGCCTGTGTGTTTAGGAAGCACAATTATTTTGTTCTGAGCAAGCTCAAAGTTCGTGCCTTTTAGGAAACATAGTAGAGTAGAAGAGTGCTCTTTTCTCAAAAGCAGAGTGTGTTTCTTGTAGAGCGAGCTAATCCTTCTTTTCCATTTACAAATGGAGTTGAATAACATGCAGTTTCTGGTCCTAATCACAAGAGTTGCTTTCTGGTAAGGAAAGTCACTGTTGTATTCCCATTGCAATGCAGAGTTCAAATAGCACTGGCGTCTGCTCTCAGCAATTACAGTGTATTGGACTGAAGAGAAGCTACTGTTCTTGTCAGTTCCCAAAGTAGAGTTGAACTGTATATGGCCCTTGTTTGTAGGAAGCACAGTTCTTTTGTTCTATTCAAGCACACAGTTCGGGCCCTATAGGAAATACAGTAGAGAAGAATGCTCTTTGCTCAAAAGCTGAGTGTGTTGCTTGTAAGACGAGCTAGTGTTTGTTTCCAATTCATAAATGGATTTGAATCACATGCAGTTTCTGGTCCTCTGAGTAAGAGTTGTTTTCTGGTAAGGAAAGTCCCTATTATGTCCCCATTGCCATATTCAGTGCAAATTGCAACTCGAGTCTGATCCCAGCAAGTACAGTGTCTTGGACTGAAGAGAAGCTACTATCCTTGTCAGTTTCCTGTGCAGCGTTGAACTAGATATGGCCTGTGTGTGTAGGAAATACATTTCTTTTGTTCTGAGCAAGCTCACTGTTCTAGCCCTATAGGAAACATAGTAGAGTAGAAGAGTGCTCTTTTCTCAAAAGCAAAGTGTGTTACTTGTAAGGAGAGCTAGTTTTTGTTTCCCATTCATAAATGCAGTTGAATCACACGCAGTTTCTGTTCCTATGAGCAAGAGTTGTTTCTGGTAAGGAAAGTCACTATTGTTCTCCCATTGCAAACACAGTGCAAATAATACTCGCGTCTATTCCCAGCAAGTAAAGTGTATTGTAATGAAGAGATCTACAGTTCTTTTCAGTTTCCTAAGCGGAGTTGAACTGGATATGGCTCCTGTGTGTAGGATGCGCAGTTTTTTTTTGTTCTGAGGAATCTCACTCTTCTGGCCCTGTACTAAACACAGTAGAGTAGAAGAGTGCTCTTTTCTCAAAAGCAGAATGTGTTCTTGTAAGGCAAGCTAATGTTTCTTTCCCATTCATAAACGGAGTTGAATCTCATGCATTTTCTGGTCCTACGAGCAAGAGTTGTTTTCTGGTAAGGAAAGTCACTATTGTGCTCCCATTGCCATAAAAAGTGCAAATAGCATTTGCATCTGTTCCCAGCAAGTACAGTGTATTGGACTGAAGAGAACTACAGTTCTTGTCAGTTTCCAAAGCAAATTTGAACTAGATATGGCTCGTGTGTGTAGAAAACACAGTTTGTTTGTTCTGAGCAAGCTCACTTTATGAATGGAAAGGAAACACAGTAGAATAATAGTGTGCTCTTTTCTCAAAAGCAGAGTTTGTTTCTTGTAAGGCGAGCTAGTGTTTGTTTCCCATTCATAAACGTAGTTGAATCACATGCAGTTTCTGCTCCTACGAGCAAGAGTTGTTTTCTTATAAGGAAAGTCACTATTGCGCTCCCATTGCAATAAACTGTGCAAAAAGCACTCGTGTCTGTTCCCAGCAAGTACAGTGTATTGGACTGAGGAGAAGCTTCTGTTCTTCTTAGTTTCCTAAGCAGATATGAACAAGATATGGCTCGTGTCTGTAGAAAGCAAAGTTCTTTTGTTCTGAGCAAGCTCACTGTTCTGGCCCTACAGGAAACACAGTAGAGTAGAAGAGTGGTCTTTTCTCAAAAGCAGAGTGTATTTCTTGTAAGGGTAGCTAGCTTTTGTTTCCCATTCATAAACAGAGTTCAATCACATGCAGTTTCTGTTCCAATGAACAAGAGTTGTTTTCTTGTAAGGAAAGTCACTATTTGTTCCCTTTGCCATATACTGTGCAAATAGCACTCACATCTGTTCCCAGCAAGTACAGTTTATTGGACTGAAGGGAAGCTACTTTTCTTGTTCATTTCTTAAGCAGAGTTGAAATTAATATGACCCGTGTGTGTAGGAAGCACAGTTCTTTTCTTCTGAGCAAGCTCACTGTTCTGGCCATGTAGAAACACAGTAGAGTAGAAGAGTGCTTTTTTCTCAAAAGCAGAGATTCTTTCCTGTAAGGCGAGCTAGTGTTTGTTTCTCCATTCATAAACAAAGTTGAATCACATGCATTTCCTTGTCCTACAAGCTAGAGTTGTTTTCTGGTAATGAAAGTCACTAATGTGCTCCCATTGTCATACACAGTGCAAATAACACTCGTGTCTCTTCTCAACAAGTACAGTGTATTGGACTGAAGAGATGCTACTGTTCTTGTTAGTTTCCTAAGCAAAGTTGAACTAGATATTACCGTGTTTGTAGGAAGCACAGTTCTTTTGTTCTCAGCAACTCACTTTTATGGCCCTATAGGAAACACAGTAGAGTAGAAGAGTGCTCTTTCCTCAAAATCAGAGTGTGTTACTTGTAAGACGAGCTAGTGTTTGTTTCCCATTCATAAACGTAGTTGAATCACATGTAGTTTCATCTCCTACAAGCAAGAGTTGATTTCTTGTAAGGAAAGTCACTATTGCGCTCCCATTGCCATACACAGTGCAAGTAGCACTCGCGTCTGTTTCCAGCAAGTACAGTGTATTGGACTGTAGAGAAGCTACTGTTCTTGTTAGATTCCTAAGCAGAATTGAACTAGACATGTCTCGTGTGTGTAGAAAGCACATTTCATTTGTTCTGAGCAAGCTCACTGTTCTGGCCCTATATGAAACACAGTAGAGTGGAAGAGTGCTCTTTTCTCAAAAGCAGAGTGTATTTCTTGTAAGGGTAGCTAGATTTGTTTCCCATTCATAAACAGAGTTTAATCACATGCAGTTTCTGTCCTATGAGCAAGAGTTGTTTTCTGGTAAGGAAAGTCACTATTTTGCCCCCATTGCCATAAACAGTGCAAATTGCAACTCGCGTCTGCTCCCAGCAAGTACATTATATTGGATTGAAGAGAAGCTACTGTTCTTGTGAGTTTCTTAAGCAGAGTTGAACTAGATATGGTCCATGTGTCTAGAAAGCACAGGTCTTTTTTTTCTGAGCAAGCTCACTGTTTGGCCCTTTTAAAATACAGTAGAGTAGAAGAGTGCTCTTTTCTCAAAAGCAGAGTGTGTTTCTTGTAAGGTGATCTAGTGTTTGTTTCACATTCATAAACAGAGTTGAATTACATGCAGTTTCTGGTCCAACGAGCAAGAGTTGTTTTCTGGTAAGGAAAGTCACTTTTTGCTTCCACTGCCTAAAAAAGTGCATATTGCACTTGTGTCTGTTCCCAGCAACTACAGTGTATTGTACTGAAGAGAAGCTACTTTTCTCGTCAGTTTCCTAAGCAGAGTTGAACTAGATAAGGGCCATGTGTGTAGAAAGCACAGGTCTTTTGTTCTGAGCAAGCTCAATCTTCTGGCCCTATAGGAAACACAGTAGAGTAGAAGAGTGCTCTTTTCTCAAAGGCGAGCATATTTCTTGTGAGGCGAGCTAGTGTTTCTTTCCCATTTATAAATGGAGTTGAATCACATGCACTTTCTGTTTTATGAGCAAGAGTTGTTTTCTGGTAAGCAAAGTCACTAATGTGCTTCCATTGCCATAAACTGTGCAAAAAGCAATCGAGTCTGTTCCCAACAAGTCCAGTGTATTGGAGTGAGGAGAAGCTACTGTTCTTGTCAGTTTCCAAAGCAGAGTTGAACTGTATATGACCCGCGTGTGTAGGAAGCACAGTTATTTTGTTCTGAGCAACCTCACAGTTCGGGCACTATAGGAAACAGTTGAGTAGAAGAGGGCTTTTTTTCTCAAAACCAGATTGTGTTACTTGTAAGGTGAGGAATTTTTTTTTCCATTCATAAACGGAGTTGAATCACATGCAGTTTCTGATTCTACGAGCTAGAGTAGTTTCGGTAATGAAAGTCACTTTTGTGCTCCTATTACCATACACAGTACAGATAGCACTCGCGTCTGTTCCCAGCAAGTACAGTGTATTGGACTGAAGAGAAGCTACCGTTCTTGTCAGTTTCCTAACCAGAGATGATCTAGATATAGTCCATGTGTAGGAATCACAGTTCTTTTGTTCTGAGCAAGCTCATTGTTCTAGCCCTGTGGAAACACAGTAGAGAAGAAGAGTGCCCTTTTTCTCAAAAGCAGAGAGTGTTACATGTAAGGCGAGCTAGTGTTTGTTTCCCATTTATAAATGGATTTGAATCACATGCAGATTCTGGTCCTACAAGTAAGAGTTTTTTTCTGGTGAGGAAAATCACTATTGTGCTCCCATTGCCATAAAAAGTGCAAATAGCACTCGTGTATGTTCCCAGCAAGTACAGTGTATTGGACTGCAGAAAAGCTATTCTTCTTGTCAGTTTCTTAAGCAAATTTGAACTAGATATGGTTCGTGTGTGTAGGAAGCACAATTCTTTTGTTCTGAGCAAGCTAAGTGTTCTGGCCCTATAGGAAACACATTAGAGTAGAAGAATGCTCTTTTCTCAAAAGCAGAGCATATTTCTTGTGAGGCGAGCTAGTGTTTGTTTCCCATTCATAAACGGAGTTGAATCACATGCAGTTTTGGTACTATAAGCAAGAGTTGTTTTCTGAAAAGGAAAGTCACTATTGTGTTCCCCTTGCCATACACAGCACAAATAGCAATAGTGTCTGTTCCTAGCAAGTACAGTGTATTGGCCTGAAGAGGATCTACGGTTGTTGTTAGTTTCCTAAGCATAGTTGAACTAGATATGGATCGTGTGTGCAGGAACCATAGTTCTTTTGTTCTGAGCAAGCTTACAATTCAGGTTCTATAGTAAACACAGTAGAGTAGAAGAGTGCTCTTTTCTCAAAAGCAGAGCATATTTCTTGTAAGGCAAGCTAGTGTTTGTTTCCCATTCATAAACGGAGTTGAATCACATACAGTTTTTGGTCCTACGAGTGAAGGTTGTTTTCTGGTAAGGAAAGTCACTATTTCGCTCCATTGCCATACACTGTACAATAGCACTCGTGTCTGTTCCCAGCAAGTACAGTGTATTGGACTGAAGACAAGCTACTGTTCTTGTCAATTTCCTTAGCAGTGTGAACTAGATATGGCCGGTGTATGTAGAAAGCACAGTTCTTTTGTTCTGAGCAAGGTCACTGTTCTGGCCCTATAGTAAAAACAGTAGGGTAGAAGAGTGCTCTTTTCTCAACAGCAGAGTGTGTTTCTTGTAAGGCAAGCTAGTGTTTGTTTCCCATTCATAAATGGAGTTGAATCACATGCAGTTTCTGGTCCTATGAGCAAGAGTTGTTTTCTGGTAAGGAAAGTCACTATTGCGCCCCAAAGCCATTCACAGTGAAAAGAGCATGCACGTCTGTTCCCAGCTAGGACAGTATATTGTTAAGAAGCAAAACTACTGTTCTCGTCAGTTTCCAAAGCAGAGTTGAACTAGATATGGCCCGTGTTTGTAGGAAGCACAGTTCTTTTGTTCTGAGCAAGCTCACTGTTTTGGCTCAATGGAATCACAGTAAAGTACAAGAGTGCTCTTTTCTCAAAAGCAGAGTGTGTTTCTTGTAAGGTGAGCTAGTGTTTGTTTTTCATTCATTAACGGAATGGAATCACATGAAGTTTCTAGTCCTAGGAGCAAGAGATATTTTCTGGTCAGGAAAGTCATTATTGTGCTCCCATTGCCATACACAGTACAAATAGAACAAGCATCTGTTCCCAGCAATTACAGTGTATTGGAATATAGAGAAGCTACTGTTCTTGTCAGTTTCCTAAGCAGAGTTGAACTAGATATGACCCGTGTGTGTAGGAAGCACAGATCTTTTGTTCTGTGCAAGCTCACTGTTCTGACCTTATAGGAAACACAGAAGAGTACAGAGTGCAATTTTCTCAAAAGCAGAGTGTGTTTCTCGTAAGGCTAGCCAGTGTTTGTTTCCCATTCATAAAGGGAGTGGAATCACATACAGTTTCTGGTCCTATGAGCAAGAATTGTTTTCTGATAAGGTAAGGCAGTATTGTGCTCCCAATGCTATACAATATGCAAATATCACTCACGTCTGTGTATGGCACTGAAGAGAAGCTGCTGTTCTTCTCAGTTTCCTAAGCAGTGTTGAACTAGATATGGCTCGACTGTTTAGGAAGCACAGTTCTTTTGTTCTGAGTAAGCTCACTGTTCTGGCACTATAGGAAACACAGTAGAGTAGAAGAGTGCTCTTTCCTCCAAAGAAGAGTGTGTTTCTTGTAAGGCGAGCTAGTGTTTGATTCCCATTCATAAACGGAGTCGAATCACATGCAGTTTCTTGTCCTATGAGCAAGAGTTGTTTTCTGATAAGTAAAGTCACTATTTTCTAACAATGTTATACACAGTGAAAATAACACTCGCATCTGTTCCCAGCAAGTACAGTGTATTGGACTGAAGAGAAGCTATTCTTGTCAGTTTCCTGAGCAGCGTTGAACTTGATATGGCATGTATGTGTAGGAAGCAAATTTCTTTTGTTCTGTGCATGCTCACTGTTCTGGCCCAATAGGAAAAACAGTAGAGAGTGCTCTTTTCTCAAAAGCAGAGTGAATATCTTGTAAGGCTGGCCAGTGTTTGTTTACCATTGATAAACAGACCTGAATCACATTCAGTTTCTGAGCAAGAGTTGTTTTCTGGTAAGGAAAGTCACTATTGTGCTCCCATTGCCATACACAGAGCAAATAGCTCTCGTGTCTGTTCCCAGCAAGTACAGTGTATTGGACTGAAGAGAAGCTGCTGTTCTTGTCAGTTTCCTAAGCAGAGTTGAACTAGATATGGTCCAATAGTTTAGGAAGCACAGTTCTTTTGTTCTGAGCAAGCTCACTGTTCTGGCCCTATAGGAAACACAGTAGAGTAGAAGAGTGCTCTTTTCTTAAAAGCAGAGTGTGTTTCTTGTAAGGCGAGGTAGTGTTTGTTTCCCATTCATAAACGGAGTTGAATCACATTCAGTTTCTGGTCTTACAAACAAGAGTTGTTTTCTGGTAAAGAAAGTCACTATTGTGCTCCCATTTCCATACACAGTGCAAATAGAACTCGTGTCTCTTCACAGGAAGTACAGTGTATTGGAATGAAAAGAAGCTAGTGTTCTTATCAGTTTCCTAAGCAGATTTGAACTAGATATGGCCTGTGTGTGTAAGAAGCACAGTTCTTTTGTTCTGAGCAAGCTCACTGTTCTGGTCCTATAGGAAACCCAGTTGAGTAGAAGAGTGCTCTTTTCTCAAAAGTAGAGTGAGTTTTTGTAAGGTGAGCTAGTGTTTGTTTACCATTCATAAATGGAGTTGAATCACATTCAGTTTCTGGTCATATGAGCAAAAGTTGTTTTCTGGTAAGGAAAGTCACTATTGTCCTGCCATTGCCATACACAGTGCAAATAGCACTCGCGTCTGTTCCCCGCAAGTACAGTGTATTGCACTGAAATGAAGCTACCGTTCTTGAAAGTTGTCTAAGCAGAATTGAACTAGATGTGGCTCGTGTGTGTAGGAAGCGCAGTTCTTTTTTTCTGAGAAAGCTCAATCTACTGGCCCTATGTAAAACACAGTAGAGTAGAAGAGTGCTCTTTTCTCAAAAGCAGATTATGTTTGTTGTAAGGCTAGCTAGTGTTTGTTTTCCATTAATAAATGGAGTTCAATCACATGAAATATCTGTTCCTAAGATCAAGAATTGTTTTCTGGTAAGGAATGTCACTATTGAGCTCCCATTGTCATACACAGTACAGATAGCACTCGAATCTGTTCCCAACAAGTACAGCGTATTGGACTGAAGAGAAGCTAGTGTTCTTGTCATTTTCCTAAGCAGAGTTCAAATAGATATGTCCAGTGTGTTAATGGAAGCTCAGTTTTTTTGGTCTGAGCAAGCTCAGTGCTCTGGCCATGTAGGAAACACAGTAAAGTAGAAGTGTGCTCTTTTCTCAAAAACAGAGTGTGCTTCTTGTAAGGTGAGCTAGTGTTTGTTTCCCATTAATAAATGGAGTTGAATCACATGCAATATCTGTTCCTAAGATCAAGAGTTTTTTTTCTGGTAAGGAATGTCACTATTGTGCTCCCTTTGCCATACACTGTGCAATTAGCACTCATGTCTGTTCCCAGCAAGTACAGTGTATTGGACTGAAGAGAAGCTACTGTTCCTGTCAGTTTCCTAAGAAGACATGAAATAGAAATGGCACCTGTGTGTAGGAAGCACAGTTCTTTTGTTCTGAGCAAGCTCACTCTACTGGCCATATAGGAAACACAGTTGAGTAGAAGAGTGCTCTTTTCTCTAAAACAGAGTGTATTTCTTGTAAGGAGAGCTAGTGTTTGTTTCCCATTCATAAATAGAATTGAATCACATCCAGTTTGTGGTCCTACAGGCAAGAGTTGTCTTCTAGTAGGGAAAGTCACTATTGTGCTCCCTTTTCCATACACAGTGCAAATAGCCTTCTCGTTTATTCCCAGCAAATACAGTGTATTGGACTGAAGAGAAGCTACTGTTCTTGTCAGTTTTCTCAGCAGAGTTCAACTAGATATGTCCCGTGTGTGAAGGAAGCACAGTTCTTTTGTTCTGAGAAAGCTCAGTGTTCTGGCCCTGTAGGAAACACAGTAGAGTCGAAGAATGCTCTTTTCTCAAAAGCAGAGTGTTTTTCTTGTAAGGCGAGCTAGTATTTGTTTTCCATTCATAAACGGAGTTGAATCACATGCAGTTTCTGATCTTACGAATAAGAGATGTTTTCTGGTACGGAAAGTCACTATTGTGCTCCCATTGCCATACACAGTTCAAATAGCACTTGCCACTGTTAACAGCAAGTACAGTGTATTGGGCTGAAGACAAGCTACTGGTTTTGTCAGTTTCCTAAGCAGAGTTGAACTAGATATGGCCCGTGTGTGTAGGAAGCACAGTTCTTTTGTTCTGAGCAAGCTCACTCTTCTGGCCCTATTGGAAACACAGTAGAATAGAAGAGTGCTCTTTTCTCAAAAGCTGAACGTGTTTCCTGTAAGGCGAGCTAGTGTTTGTTTCCCATTCATAAATGTAGCTGAATCACATGCAGATAATGGTCCCACGAGACAGAGTTGTTATTTGGTATACGAGTCATTATTGTTCTCCCACTGCAATACACTGTGCAAATAGCACTCATGTCTGTTCCCATCAAATACAGTGTATTGGACTGAAGAGAAGGTACTGTTCTTGTCAATTTCCTAAACAGAGTTGAACTAGTTATGGCCCGTGTGTGTAGGAAGCATATTTTTTTTCTGAGCAAGCTCACTATTCTGAACCTCAGGAAACACAGTAGAGTAGAAGAGTGCTCTTTACACAAAAGAACAGTGTGTTTCTTGTAAGGCGAGCTAGTGTTTGTTTCTCATTCATAAACGGAGAGAATCACATGCAGTTTCTCATTCTACGAGCAATAGTAGTTTTCTGGTAAGGATAGTCACTATTGTGCTTCCATTGCCATTCAGAGTGCAAATCGCACTCATGTCTGTTCCAAGCAAGTACAGTGTATTGGACTGAAGAGAAGGTACTGTTCTTGTCAGTTTCCTAAACAGAGTTGAGTCAGATATGGCCCGTGTGTGTAGGAAGTACAGTTCTTTGTTCTGAGCAATCTCACTCTTCTGGCCGTACAGGTATCACAGACGATTAGAAGAGTGCTCTTTTCTCAAAAGCAGAGTGTGTTATTAGTAAGGCGAGTTGCTGTTTGTTTCCATTTAATAAATGGAGTTGAATCTCATGCAGTTTCTGGACATATGAGCAAGAGTTTTTTTATGGTAAGGAAAGTCACTATTGGCCTCCCATTGCCATACACAGTTCAAATAGCACTCGCATCTGTTCCCAGCAAGTACAGTGTATTTGACTGAACAGAAGCTACGGTTCTTGTCAGTTTCCTAAGCTGAGTTGAACTAGATTTGTCCCGTGTGTGTAGGAAGCACTGTTCTTTTGTTTTGAGGAAGCTCACTGTTACAGCCCTATAGGAAACACAGTAGAGTAGAAGAGTGCTCTCTTCTCAAAATCAGAATGTGTTCCCTGTAAGGAAAGGTGGTGTTTGTTTCCCATTCGTAAAGGGATGTGCATCACATGCAGTTTCTGGTCGTATGAGCAAGAGTTGTTTTCTGGTAAGGAAAGTCACTATTGCGCTCCCATTGCCATACACAGTTCAAATAGCACTCACGTCTATTCCCAGCAGGTACAGTGTATTGGACTGAAGAGAAGGTACTGTTCTTGTCAGTTTCCTAAGCAGAGTTGAACTTGATATGGCCCGTGTCTGTAGGAAGCATAGTTCTTTTGTTCTGAGCAAGCTCACTCTTCTGGCCCTATAGGAAACACAGTAGAGAAGAAGTGTGTTGTTTTCAGAAAAGCAGAGTGTGTTTTTTGGAAGGTGAGCAAGTGTTTCTTTCCCATTCATAAAAAGAGTTGAATCACATAAAGTTTCTGGTCCTATGAGCAAGAGTTGTTTTCTAGTAAGGAAAGTCATTATTGTGCTCCTATTGCCATATACAGAGTAAATAGCACTCTTGTCTCTTCCCAGCAAGTACAGTGTATTGGAATGAAGAGAAGCTACTGTTCTTGTCGGTTTCTTAAGCAGAGTTGAACTAGATATGGCCCGTGTGTTTAGGAAGCACAGTTGTTTTATTCTGAGCAAGCTCACTCTTCTTGCCTTATAGGAAACACATTAGAGTAAAAGAGTGTTCTTTTCTCAAAAGTAGAGTGTGTTTCTTTAAGGCGAGCTAGTGTTTGTATCCCATTCGTAAACGTTGTTGAATCACATGCAGATAATGGTCCTACGAGTCAGAGTTGTTATCTGGCATGCAAGTCACAATTGTGCTCCCATTGACATACACTGTGCAAATAGCACTCGCGTCTGTTCCCAGCAGTACAGTGTTTTGGACTGATGAGAAGCTACTGCTCTTGTTAATGTTCTAAGCAGAGTTGAACTAGATAACGCCTGTGTGGTTAGGAAGCACAGTTCTTTTGTTCTGAGCAAGCACACTCTTCTGGCCCTATAGGAAACACAGTAGAGTAGAAGAGTGCTCTTTTCTCAAAAGCAGAGTGTGTTTCTTTTAAGGAGAACTAGTGTTTGTTTCCCCTTCATAAACGGAGTTGAATCGCATTTAGTTTCTGGTCCTATGAGCAAGAGTTGTTTTCTAGTAAGGAAAGTCACTGTTGCACTCCCATTGTCATACACAGTGCAAATAGCACTCATGTCTGTTCCCTGCAAGTACAGTGTATTTGACTGATGAGAACATATTGTACTTGTGAGTTTCCTAAACAGAGTTGAACTAGATATGGCCCGTGTGTGTAGGAAGTACAGTTCTTTGATATGAGCATGCTCACTGCTCTGGCCGTTTAGGAAACCCAGTAGATTAGAAAAGTGCTCTTTTCTCACAAGCAGTGTTTGTTTCTTTTTATGCGAGCTATTGTTTTTTTCCAAATCATAAACAGAGTTGAATCACATGCAGTTTCTGGACCTATGAACAAGTAGGGTTTTCTGGTAATGAAAGTCACTAGTGCACTCCCATTGCCATACAGAGTGCAAATAGCACTCGCGTCTGTTCCAAGAAAGTACAGTGTATTGAACTGAAGAGAAGCTACTGTTCTTGTCAGTTTCCTAAGCAAAGCTGAACTAGTAATGGCCCTTGTGTGTAGGAAGCACAGTTCTTTTGTTCTGAGCAAGCTCACTGTTCTGGTCCTATAGGAAACCCAGTTGAGTAGAAGAGTGCTCTTTTCTCAAAAGTAGAGTGAGTTTTTGTAAGGTGAGCTAGTGTTTGTTTACCATTCATAAATGGAGTTGAATCACATTCAGTTTCTGGTCATATGAGCAAAAGTTGTTTTCTGGTAAGGAAAGTCACTATTGTCCTGCCATTGCCATACACAGTGCAAATAGCACTCGCGTCTGTTCCCCGCAAGTACAGTGTATTGCACTGAAATGAAGCTACCGTTCTTGAAAGTTGTCTAAGCAGAATTGAACTAGATGTGGCTCGTGTGTGTAGGAAGCGCAGTTCTTTTTTTCTGAGAAAGCTCAATCTACTGGCCCTATGTAAAACACAGTAGAGTAGAAGAGTGCTCTTTTCTCAAAAGCAGATTATGTTTGTTGTAAGGCTAGCTAGTGTTTGTTTTCCATTAATAAATGGAGTTCAATCACATGAAATATCTGTTCCTAAGATCAAGAATTGTTTTCTGGTAAGGAATGTCACTATTGAGCTCCCATTGTCATACACAGTACAGATAGCACTCGAATCTGTTCCCAACAAGTACAGCGTATTGGACTGAAGAGAAGCTAGTGTTCTTGTCATTTTCCTAAGCAGAGTTCAAATAGATATGTCCAGTGTGTTAATGGAAGCTCAGTTTTTTTGGTCTGAGCAAGCTCAGTGCTCTGGCCATGTAGGAAACACAGTAAAGTAGAAGTGTGCTCTTTTCTCAAAAACAGAGTGTGCTTCTTGTAAGGTGAGCTAGTGTTTGTTTCCCATTAATAAATGGAGTTGAATCACATGCAATATCTGTTCCTAAGATCAAGAGTTTTTTTTCTGGTAAGGAATGTCACTATTGTGCTCCCTTTGCCATACACTGTGCAATTAGCACTCATGTCTGTTCCCAGCAAGTACAGTGTATTGGACTGAAGAGAAGCTACTGTTCCTGTCAGTTTCCTAAGAAGACATGAAATAGAAATGGCACCTGTGTGTAGGAAGCACAGTTCTTTTGTTCTGAGCAAGCTCACTCTACTGGCCATATAGGAAACACAGTTGAGTAGAAGAGTGCTCTTTTCTCTAAAACAGAGTGTATTTCTTGTAAGGAGAGCTAGTGTTTGTTTCCCATTCATAAATAGAATTGAATCACATCCAGTTTGTGGTCCTACAGGCAAGAGTTGTCTTCTAGTAGGGAAAGTCACTATTGTGCTCCCTTTTCCATACACAGTGCAAATAGCCTTCTCGTTTATTCCCAGCAAATACAGTGTATTGGACTGAAGAGAAGCTACTGTTCTTGTCAGTTTTCTCAGCAGAGTTCAACTAGATATGTCCCGTGTGTGAAGGAAGCACAGTTCTTTTGTTCTGAGAAAGCTCAGTGTTCTGGCCCTGTAGGAAACACAGTAGAGTCGAAGAATGCTCTTTTCTCAAAAGCAGAGTGTTTTTCTTGTAAGGCGAGCTAGTATTTGTTTTCCATTCATAAACGGAGTTGAATCACATGCAGTTTCTGATCTTACGAATAAGAGATGTTTTCTGGTACGGAAAGTCACTATTGTGCTCCCATTGCCATACACAGTTCAAATAGCACTTGCCACTGTTAACAGCAAGTACAGTGTATTGGGCTGAAGACAAGCTACTGGTTTTGTCAGTTTCCTAAGCAGAGTTGAACTAGATATGGCCCGTGTGTGTAGGAAGCACAGTTCTTTTGTTCTGAGCAAGCTCACTCTTCTGGCCCTATTGGAAACACAGTAGAATAGAAGAGTGCTCTTTTCTCAAAAGCTGAACGTGTTTCCTGTAAGGCGAGCTAGTGTTTGTTTCCCATTCATAAATGTAGCTGAATCACATGCAGATAATGGTCCCACGAGACAGAGTTGTTATTTGGTATACGAGTCATTATTGTTCTCCCACTGCAATACACTGTGCAAATAGCACTCATGTCTGTTCCCATCAAATACAGTGTATTGGACTGAAGAGAAGGTACTGTTCTTGTCAATTTCCTAAACAGAGTTGAACTAGTTATGGCCCGTGTGTGTAGGAAGCATATTTTTTTTCTGAGCAAGCTCACTATTCTGAACCTCAGGAAACACAGTAGAGTAGAAGAGTGCTCTTTACACAAAAGAACAGTGTGTTTCTTGTAAGGCGAGCTAGTGTTTGTTTCTCATTCATAAACGGAGAGAATCACATGCAGTTTCTCATTCTACGAGCAATAGTAGTTTTCTGGTAAGGATAGTCACTATTGTGCTTCCATTGCCATTCAGAGTGCAAATCGCACTCATGTCTGTTCCAAGCAAGTACAGTGTATTGGACTGAAGAGAAGGTACTGTTCTTGTCAGTTTCCTAAACAGAGTTGAGTCAGATATGGCCCGTGTGTGTAGGAAGTACAGTTCTTTGTTCTGAGCAATCTCACTCTTCTGGCCGTACAGGTATCACAGACGATTAGAAGAGTGCTCTTTTCTCAAAAGCAGAGTGTGTTATTAGTAAGGCGAGTTGCTGTTTGTTTCCATTTAATAAATGGAGTTGAATCTCATGCAGTTTCTGGACATATGAGCAAGAGTTTTTTTATGGTAAGGAAAGTCACTATTGGCCTCCCATTGCCATACACAGTTCAAATAGCACTCGCATCTGTTCCCAGCAAGTACAGTGTATTTGACTGAACAGAAGCTACGGTTCTTGTCAGTTTCCTAAGCTGAGTTGAACTAGATTTGTCCCGTGTGTGTAGGAAGCACTGTTCTTTTGTTTTGAGGAAGCTCACTGTTACAGCCCTATAGGAAACACAGTAGAGTAGAAGAGTGCTCTCTTCTCAAAATCAGAATGTGTTCCCTGTAAGGAAAGGTGGTGTTTGTTTCCCATTCGTAAAGGGATGTGCATCACATGCAGTTTCTGGTCGTATGAGCAAGAGTTGTTTTCTGGTAAGGAAAGTCACTATTGCGCTCCCATTGCCATACACAGTTCAAATAGCACTCACGTCTATTCCCAGCAGGTACAGTGTATTGGACTGAAGAGAAGGTACTGTTCTTGTCAGTTTCCTAAGCAGAGTTGAACTTGATATGGCCCGTGTCTGTAGGAAGCATAGTTCTTTTGTTCTGAGCAAGCTCACTCTTCTGGCCCTATAGGAAACACAGTAGAGAAGAAGTGTGTTGTTTTCAGAAAAGCAGAGTGTGTTTTTTGGAAGGTGAGCAAGTGTTTCTTTCCCATTCATAAAAAGAGTTGAATCACATAAAGTTTCTGGTCCTATGAGCAAGAGTTGTTTTCTAGTAAGGAAAGTCATTATTGTGCTCCTATTGCCATATACAGAGTAAATAGCACTCTTGTCTCTTCCCAGCAAGTACAGTGTATTGGAATGAAGAGAAGCTACTGTTCTTGTCGGTTTCTTAAGCAGAGTTGAACTAGATATGGCCCGTGTGTTTAGGAAGCACAGTTGTTTTATTCTGAGCAAGCTCACTCTTCTTGCCTTATAGGAAACACATTAGAGTAAAAGAGTGTTCTTTTCTCAAAAGTAGAGTGTGTTTCTTTAAGGCGAGCTAGTGTTTGTATCCCATTCGTAAACGTTGTTGAATCACATGCAGATAATGGTCCTACGAGTCAGAGTTGTTATCTGGCATGCAAGTCACAATTGTGCTCCCATTGACATACACTGTGCAAATAGCACTCGCGTCTGTTCCCAGCAGTACAGTGTTTTGGACTGATGAGAAGCTACTGCTCTTGTTAATGTTCTAAGCAGAGTTGAACTAGATAACGCCTGTGTGGTTAGGAAGCACAGTTCTTTTGTTCTGAGCAAGCACACTCTTCTGGCCCTATAGGAAACACAGTAGAGTAGAAGAGTGCTCTTTTCTCAAAAGCAGAGTGTGTTTCTTTTAAGGAGAACTAGTGTTTGTTTCCCCTTCATAAACGGAGTTGAATCGCATTTAGTTTCTGGTCCTATGAGCAAGAGTTGTTTTCTAGTAAGGAAAGTCACTGTTGCACTCCCATTGTCATACACAGTGCAAATAGCACTCATGTCTGTTCCCTGCAAGTACAGTGTATTTGACTGATGAGAACATATTGTACTTGTGAGTTTCCTAAACAGAGTTGAACTAGATATGGCCCGTGTGTGTAGGAAGTACAGTTCTTTGATATGAGCATGCTCACTGCTCTGGCCGTTTAGGAAACCCAGTAGATTAGAAAAGTGCTCTTTTCTCACAAGCAGTGTTTGTTTCTTTTTATGCGAGCTATTGTTTTTTTCCAAATCATAAACAGAGTTGAATCACATGCAGTTTCTGGACCTATGAACAAGTAGGGTTTTCTGGTAATGAAAGTCACTAGTGCACTCCCATTGCCATACAGAGTGCAAATAGCACTCGCGTCTGTTCCAAGAAAGTACAGTGTATTGAACTGAAGAGAAGCTACTGTTCTTGTCAGTTTCCTAAGCAAAGCTGAACTAGTAATGGCCCTTGTGTGTAGGAAGCACAGTTCTTTTGTTCTGAGCAAGCTCACTGTTCTGGCCCTATAGGAAACACAGTAGAGTAGAAGAGTGCTCTTTTCTCAAAAGCAGAGTGTATTTCTTAAGGTATTCTAGTGTTTTATTACCATTCATAAACAGATTTCAATCACATGCAGATAATGGTCCTACGAGACAGAGTTGTTATCTGGCATACAAGTCACTATTGCGCTCCCAAAGCCATACACTGTGCAAAAATCTCTCTCATCTGTTTCCCTCAAGTACAGTGTTTTGGGCTGAAGAAAAGCTATTGTTCTTGTCAGCTTCATAAGCAGATTTGAACTAGATGTATCCCGTGTGTGTAGGGAGCACAGTTCTTTTCTTCTGAGCAAGCTCATTGTTCTGGCCTTATAGGAAACACAGTGGAGTAGAAGAGTGCTTTTTCTCAAAAGCAGAGTGTGTTTATTTTAAGCGAGCTAGTGTTTGTATCCATTTCAAAAACGGAGTTGAATCACATGCAGTTTCTGTTCCTATGAGCAAGAGTTGTTTTCTGGTGAGGAAAGTTACTATTGCACTCCCATTGCCATACAGAGTACAAATAGCACTCGCGTCTGTTCGCAGCAAGTACATTGTATTGGACTGAAGAGAAGCTACTGTTCTTGTCAGTTTCATAAGCAGAGTTGAACTAGATATGGCCCTTGTGTAGGAAGCACAGTTCATTTGTTCTGAGCAAGCACACTGTTCTGGCCCAATAGGAAAAACTGCAGAGTAGATGAGTGCGATTTTTTCAAAAGCAGAGTGTGTTCCTTGTAAGGTGGTCTAGTGTTTGTTTCTGATTCATAAACGGAGCTAAATCACATGCAGTTTCTGGTCCTATGAGCAAGAGTTTTTTTCTGGTAAGGAAAGTCATTATTGTGCTCCCATGGCCATACACAGTGCAAATATCACTCCCGTCTGTTTCCAGCAAGTACAGTATATTGGACTGAAAAGAAGCTCCTGTTCTGTTCAGGTTCATAAGCAGAGTTGATCTAGATATTGACCCTGTGTGTAGGAAGTACAGTTTTTGTACTGAATAAGCTTACTGTTCTGACACTATAAGAAACCCAGTAGAGTAGACGAGTGTTCTTTTCTAAAAAGCAGAGCTTGTTTCTTGTAAGGCGAGCCAGTGTTTGTTTCCCATTCATAAACAGAATTGAATCACATGCAGTTTCAGTTCGTATGAGCAAGAGATTTTTTCTGGTAAGGAAAGTCAATATGCACTCCCATTGAAAAAAACACAGTGCAAATATCTCTCGCATCTGTTCCCATCAAGTACAGTGTATTGGCCTGAAAAGAAGCTACTGTTCTTGTCAGTTTCCTAAGCAGAGTTGTAATAGATATGGCCCGTGTGTGCAGGAATCACAGTTCTTTTACTCTGAGCAAGCTAACTCTTCTGGCCCTATGGAAACACAGTAGAGTAGAAGAGTGCTCTTTTATCAAAAGCAGAGTGTGTTTCTTGTAAGGTGAGCTAATGTTTGTTTCCCATTCATAAACGGAGTTGAATCACATGTAGTTTCTGGTCCTACAAGCAAGAGTTATTTTCTGGTAAGAAAAGTCACTATTGTGCTCCCATTGCCATACACAATGCAAATAGCCCTCGCGTCTGTTCCCAGCAAGTACAGTGTATTGAACTGAAGAAAACATACTGTTCTTGTCAATGTTCTAAGAAGAGTTGAACTAATTATGGCCCGTGAGAGTAGGAAGTACAGTTCTTTTGTTCTTAGCAAGCTCACAGTTCTGACTCCACAGAAAACAAAGTATAGTAGAACAGTGCTCTTTTTGCAAAAGCAGAGTGGGTTTTTTGTAAGACGTACAAGTGTTTGTTTTCCATTCATATACGATGTTGAATCACATGCAATTTCTGGTCCTAAGAGCAAGAGATATTTTCTGGTAAGGAAAATCACCATTGTGGTCCCATTGGCATACACTGTGCAAACAAAACTCCAGTCGGTTCCCAGCAAGTAGTGTATTGGACTGAAGAGGAGCTCCTCTTCTTGTCAGTTTCCTAAGCAGAGTTGAACTAGATGTGTCCCGTGTGTGTAGGAATCACAGTTCATTTGTTCTGTACAAATCTCTGTACTGGAACTATAGGAAACAAAGTGGGGTAGAAGATTGCTCTTTTCTCAAATCAGAGTGTGTTTCTTATAAGGCGAACTAGTGTTGGTTTCCCATTCATAAATGGAGTTGAATCACATGCAGTTGGTGATTCTACAAGCAAGAGTTGTTTTCTGTTAAGGAAAGTCACTATTGTGCTCCCATTGCCATACACAGTGCAAATAGCACTCGCTTCTGTTCCCTGTAATTAGAGTGTATTGGACTGACTAGAGGATACTGTTCTAATCAGTTTCCTAAGCAGACTTGAACTAGATGTGGCCCGTGTGTGTAGGAAGCACAGTTATTTTGTTCTGAGGAAGCTCAATGTTCTGGCCCAATAGGAAACACAGTAGAGTAGAAGAGTGCTCTTTTCTCAAAAACTGAGTGTGTTTCTTGTAAGGAGAGCTAGTGTTTGTTTCCCAGTCATAAATGGAGTTCAATCACATGCAGTTTCTGGTTGTATGAGCAATAGATATTTTCTGCTAAGAAAAGTCACTATTGTGCTCCCATTGCCATACATTGCAAATAGCACTCACATCTGTTCTCAGCAAATACAGTATATTGGACTAAGGAGAAGCTACTGTTCTTGTCAGTTTTCTATCCAGAGTTGAACTAGATATGGCCCATGTATGTAGGAAGCACAGTACTTTTCTTTTGAGCAATCTCACTGTTCTGGCCCTATAGGAAACACAGTAGAGTAGAAGAGTGCTCTTTTCTCAAAAACAAAGTGTGTTTCTTGAATGGCGAGCTAGCGTTTTTTTCCCATTCATAAATGGAGTGGACACACATGCAGTTTCTGGCCATACTGGCAAGAGTTGTTTTCTGGTAAGGAAAGACACTATTGTGTTCCCATTGCCATACACAGTGCAAATAGTACTCGCGTCTGTTTCCAGCATGTACTGTGTATTGTACTGTACAGAAGCTGCTGTTCTTGACAGTTTACTAAGCAGAGTTACACTAGATGTAACTGGACCTATGAGCAAGAGATATTTTCTGGTAAAGAAAGTCACTATTGTACTCCCATTGCCATACAGATTGCAAATAGCACTTGCGTCTGTTCCAAGCAATTACAGTGTATTAGACTGAAGAGAAGCTACTGTTCCTGTCAGTTTCTAAGCAGAGATGAACTAGATGAGTCCCGTGTGAGCAGGAAGCACAGTTTTTTTTTTTTTTTTTTCGGAGCAAGCTCACGATCCAGGCGCTATAGGAAACACCGTAGAGTAGAAGAGAACTCTTTTCTCAAAAGCAGCGTGTGTTTCTTGTAAGGTGATCTAGTGTTTGTTTCCCATTCATAAACGGAGAAGAATTTCATGAAGTTTCTAGTCCTACAAGCAAGAGTTGTTTTCTGGTAAGGAAAGTCACTATTCCGCTCCCATTGCCATGCACAGAGCAAATAGCACTCGCGTCTCTTCCCAGCAAGTACAGTGTATTGGACTGAAGAGAGCTACTCTTCTTGTCAGGTTCCTAAGCAGAGTTCAACTAGATATGCCCTGTGTAGGAAGCACAGTTCTTTTTTTCTCAGCAAGCTCACTCTTCTGGCCCTGTGGGAAACACAGTAGAGAGGAAGAGTGCTCTTTTCTCAAAAGCAGAGTGTGTTTCTTGGAAGACGAGGTAGTGTTGGTTTCCCATTCATAAACGGAATTGAATCACATGCAGTTTCTTGTCCTATGTGCAAGAGTTGTTTTCTGGTAAGGAAAGTCACTATTGTACTACCATTGCCAAACACAGTGCAAAGAGCACCTGTGTCTGTTCCCAGCAAGTACAGTGTATTGGACTGAAGAGAAGCTACTGTTCTTGTCAGTTCCTAAGCAGAGTTGAACTAGATATGGCCCGTGTGTTTAGGAAGCACAGTTCTTTTGTTCTGAGCAAGCTCACTCTTCTGGCCCTATAGGAAACATGGTAGAGTAGAAGAGTGCTCTTTTCCCAAAAGCAGAGTATGTTTCTTGGAGGTGAGCTAGTGTTTGTTTCTGATTCATAAACGGATTTGAATCACATGCAGTTTCTGGTCCTATGAACAAGAGTTGTTTTCTGGTAAGGAAAGTCACTATTGTGCTACCATTGTCATGTACTGTGCAAATTGCACTCGCGTCTGTTCCCAGCAAGTACAGTATATTGGACTGAAGAGAAACTACTCTTCTTGTCACTTTCCTAAACAGAGTTGAACTAGATATGGTCCGTGTGTTTAGGAAGCACTATTCTTTTGTTCTGAGCAAGCTCACTGTTCTGACACTATAGGAAACACAGTAGAGTAGGAGAGTGCTCTTTTCTCAAAAGCAGAGTGTGGTTCTTGGAGGTGAGCTAGTGTTTGTTTCCGATTCATAAACAGAGTTCAATCACATGCAGTTTCTGGTCCTATGAGCAAGAGTTGTTTTCAGGTAAGGAAAGTCACTATTGTGCTACTATTTTCTTTGTTTTTTTTTTTTTTTTTTTTGGTTTTTCGAGACAGGGTTTCTTTGTGTAGCTTTGCGCCTTTCCTGGAACTCACTTGGTAGCCCAGGCTGGCCTCGAACTCTCAGAGTTCCGCCTGGCTCTGCCTCCCGAGTGCTGGGATGAAAGCCGTGCGCCACCACCGCTACTATTTTCATATACTGTGCAAACTGCACTCACCTCTCTTCCCAGCAAGTACAGTATATTGGACTGAAGAGAAGCTACTGTTCTTGTTAGTTTTCTAAGCAGAATTGAACTAGATATGGCTCGTTTGTGTAGGAAGCACAGTTTTTTTGTTCTGAGCAAGATCACTGTTCTGGCCCTATAGGAAACACAGTAGAGTAGAAGAGTGCTCTGTTCTTAAATCAGAGTTTGTTTCTTGTAAGGCGAGCTAGTGTTGGTTTTCCATTCATAAACGAAGTTTAATCAAATGCAGTTTCTGGTCGTAAGAGCAAGAGTTGTTTTCTGGTAAGGAAAGTCTCTATTGGGCTCCCATTGCCATACACAGTGCAAATAGCACTCGCATCTCCTCCCAGCAAGTACAGTGTATTGGACTGAAGAGAAGCTACAGTTGTTGTCATTTTCCTAAGATAAGTTGAAATTGATACGGCTTGTGGGTGTAGGAAGCACAGTTCTTTTTTTTCGAGCAAGCTCACTGTTCTGTCCCTGTAGAAAACTCATTACAGTAGAAGAGTGCTCTTTCCTCAAAAGCAGATTGTGTTTCCTGTAAGTCGAGCTAGTGTTTGTTTCCCATTCATAAAGGGAGTTGGATCACATGCAGTTTCTGGTCCTATGAGCAAGAGTTGTTTTCTGGTAAGGAAAGTCACTATTGTGCTCCCCTTGTCTTACACAGTGCAAATTTCACTCGTGTCTGTTCCCATCTAGTAGTGTATTGGACTGAAGCAAAGCTATTGTTCTTGTCAGTTTCCTAGGTAGAATTGAACTAGATATGGCCTGTGTGAGTAGGAAGCACAGTGCTTTTGTCCTGAGCAAGCACACTGTATTGTCCCGATAGGTACACAGTTGAGAAGAAGAGGGCTCTTTTCTCAAAACCAGAGTGTGTTACTTGGAAGGCGAGGTAGTGTTTGTTTCCCATTAATAAACGGAGTTTAGTCACATGCAGTTTCTGGTCCTACGGGTAGCTTGAGTTTTCCTGCCTGGCCCACAGTCAGGGCAAATCTGTCTCACCTACTAGTCCCACAGCTGCTCAGACCTGACCAAGTAAACACAGAGACTTATATTGCTTACAAACTGTATGTCCATGATAGGCTATTTGCTAACTGTTCTTACAGCTTAAATTAATCCGTTTCTATAAATCTATACCTTGCCACATGTTTCATGGCTTACCGGCATCTTCACTAGCTGTTTGTCATCATGGAGGCTGGCAGTGTCTCTCTGACTCAGACTTCTACTTCCCAGCTTTATTCTCCTTCTTGTCCCGCCTACACTTCCTGCCTAGCCAATTGCCAATCAGTGTTTTACTTACTGACTAATCAGTAACACATTTGCCATATAGAACATCCCACAGCACATATGCACGAGAGTTGTTTTCTGGTAAAGAAAGACACTATTGCACTACCATTGTCATACACAATGCAAATAGCACTCGCGTCTGTTCCCAGCAAGTACAGTGTATTGGACCAAACAGAAGCTACAGTTCTTGTCAGTTCCTAAGCAGAGTTGAACTAGATATGGCCCGTGTGTGTAGGAAGCACAGTTCTTTTGTTCTGAGCAAGATCACTGTTCTGGCTTATAGGAAACACATTAGAGTAGAAGAGTGCTCTGTTCTCAAATCAGTGTGTGGTTCTTGTAAGGCTAGCTAGTGTTGGTATCCCATTCATAAACAGAGTTGAAGCAAATGCAGTTTCTGGTCCTACAAGCAAGAGTTGTTTTATGGTAAAGAAAGTCACTTTTGAGATCCCATTGAACTTACACAGCACAAATAGCACTCCCGTCTGTTCCCAGCAAGTACAGTGTATTGGACTGAAGAGAAGTTACTGTTCTTGTCAGTTTCCTATGCGGAGTTGAACTAGATATGGCCCGTGTGTGTAGAAAGCACAGTTCTTTGTTCTGAGCAAGCTCACTGTTCAGGCCGTATATGAAACACAGTAGAGTAGAAGAGTGCTCTTTTCTCAAAAGCAGAGTGTGTTTTTTGTGAGGCGAACTAGTACTTGTTTCCCATTCATAAACGGAGTTGAATCTCATGCAGGTTCTGGTCCTATGAGCAAGAGTTGTTATCTGGTAAGGAAAGTCCCTATTGTGCTCCCATTGGCATACACAGTGCAAATAGCACTCGCGTCTGTTCCCAGCAAGTACAGTGTATTGGACTAAAGAGAAGCTACTGTTCTTGTCAGTTTCCTAAGCAGAGTTGATCTAGACATGGCCTTTGTGTGTAGGAAGCAAAGTTCTTTTGTTCTGAGCAAGCTCAATCTTCTGGCACTTTTGGAAACAGTAGAGTAGAAGAGTGTTCTTTTCTCAAAAGCAGAGCGTGTTTCTTGAAAGGCGAGCTAGTGTTTGTTTCCCATTCATAAAGAGAGTAAAATCAAATGCAGTTTCTGGTCCAAAGAGCAAGAGTTGTTTTCTGGTCAGCAAAGTCACTATTGCGCTCCCTTTGCCATACACAGTGCAAATAGCACTTGTAGGGCCCTGGTCTCCTCCCATATTGAGTAAAGCCGTTGCCTGCTTGCTGACCTTGACCAGATGTCCTCCCTATTCTAATTCCCTGCCGGTATCCACCCTCCTGAATGCTTTAGGGAAGTTCCTTGTTTGTGTATCCTGCATATTGGGCGTTAACAGCTTAGATGCAAGAATGTAGAACATTCAGTAGCAAACTTCTGCCCTCCGGGGATCCGCCATTGTGCTGTAAGCCTGTATTTAAGGTTTCCTCCCTCTTTCAATAAACGGCATTTGGCATTTGGCATTCTGCTGAGGCAAATGACCCGCTGTCTCTTGTCCCTTATTTTTTAATCCACAGCCCCTCGCTCGGACATGGTGAATGGGTGCCAGTAACGCGGGCGTTACCGTTACAAATGGAGGTCCCACCGAGATTCTACCAAGACGTTACCGAGATCCGAGAAAGAAGGGACAAGCTGATGGACACCCGAAAGGTAAGGCTGGCCAGCAATTTAAAAAAAAAAAAAAAGAAGAGATGAGGGTGAATTGAAATGGGTGCAGCTAGCTCACAGTCAGTTGATTGGACTGTTGAATTGAAGCAGGAGAGCACCGAAGTTAAGAAAGGGCAAGACAGCTAAAGATTTTAAATAAAAAAGGAAATCTTCCCAAAAGAGAAGAGGGAAGGAAAGGAAATTTCCCATTAGAAAAGGGAGAAAAATTTTAATCAAGAAAAAAGGATTTTCCCGGTATAAAGGGGAAAAATTTTTTGAAACTAGGCCTAAAGATTAGGGCCCTGTAGAGGAAGGATGAAGGAAAGAGAGAAGCCTCTTCCCAGTGGTAATGGAGGAAGAAAAGACTTTTTCCAATTGTAGAATTTTCAGGATAGCTGAAACTCTGAGCTCTTTCTGCAGTGCAGCATCTGAATTACAAAGAATCGGCAGGTAGGCCTCATTGCTGCTGGCTGAACAGCAAGAGAGCCCAGAGGTTAGAAGTTCTGCTGTCTGTTTGCTTATTTTGGTTCAAATGCTTTTTATTTCTCCCTCAGAGTGGGAATAATTCAATATTTAGGATCCCTTCGTGGGAAATGTTTTTCTGTTTTTCCCTTATGGTGGGAATAACTCATTAGGTAGTCCCTTCATGGGAGTAGGAAGTTTAAACATGAGTTTGTGTGTGCGGGGCGCGCGCCCAGCGGCGGCAGTGGTGGACATGCACAAGATAGCTCGGAGCGGCAGGCGGACAGGTATGCCAAAGCAGGAGGTGGAGCCACAAGGCCAACAGAATGGACCAAGCCAGCAGAGTCCGGGAGAGGGACTAGCGCCTAAAAGTTTAAACGGGCCTAACTTCTGGTGAAAAATGGTTTCGGTCAGGACATAGAATGCTAAGTCAATGCTGTTTGAATAAAGGATGTTCTGTTCTTTTGACTGTCTTAATAAATGTTTGGATGAATATTTGATTCTCATGGTAAATAAACTAAGGAACAGAATTCATAATTGTGAACTATGTATTAGGTATGCTCTTGTCTGTTGATCATTACTGAAAATTTGGCCCTGCAATTTAAGTTGCTTTCTAGAAATTCTTGGTTTAATTCTATAGAAATATAACACCTGAAATGTATTGGGTTGTTAGCTTATTAAATAATGTTGCTAAGATAAACCCATAAATAATAATCTTTTACTGATAAAGAGGTTACAAAATTATTTTTCCAGTAAATAAAATACAAGTAAATTGTTTGGTCCACATTGTTAATATTTGGCAATTTACATTAATGTTACTTGGAATCTATAAAAAAGGATCCTCTTTTTAAGATTTTATAAAAATACTCAGAAGTATTACCTAAAGTTACCTCTTAATCCTGTAGAGATTGTATTTAATGCTTTTATAATTGGTATATGTAAAAAGGACCATGAAAATAGAAGCTGGTGATAAAATTGCTCGATTAATATTGCTTTCATATTTTAATTGCAAAATGGCACCTATATGTAGAACTGGAGGATTTGAAAGTATAGGAAAAAGGTGTTTTGACAAACAGTTATCAATGATAAACAGCCTAAATTAAAAATAAAATTATATGGGATTGAGATTAAAAGATTTCTGGATTCTGGTGCTGGGCATATCTATAATTTCACAAGAATCCTGAGATCCCAACTGGCCTCTACAAGAAGTCAGGAAAATGGCGGCTATTACAAGATCTTAGAGCTGTAAATAATACCATGCTTCTCATGGGAGCAACACAGCCTGGTTTGCCTGCCCCATGGCAATTCCTAAACATTGGCATTTAATTGTGATTGACTCATATGGATGATATTTTAATGGCTGCTAAAGATAAAAAACTTGTTTTTGATGCCTTTTCTAAATTACAAGAGGTTCTTAGCCTGGCTAATTTACAGATTGCCCCAGAAAAGGTACAGATATCTTTTCCCTATCATTATTTAGGTCATGAATATTTTGTTTTTCTCATTCACCTACTGGAGCGTTTTGGCAAACAGGTTCTATTCTATGGGTACATTCCCCAGCTTCTCCAGCAAAAAACATCACTCCTTATCCACAGGCTATTGCTCAGATTATATTTAAGGGAATCAAGATCAGTGTTCAAACTTTTGGTAAGGAGCCAGATATTGTGGTGACCCCATACACCCAGTCTCAAATAGCATGGTTGCAAGCTAATGATAATGATTGGGCCATATTAACATGCTCCATGCAGAGTCAGTTTGATACTCACTACCCCTCCAATGATGTGTGTAAATTTTTTTTTAAATTGCATCCTGTTATATTTCCCAAGATAGTACAGATGACTCCTATTCCTCAGGCCCGTGTGGTATTTACTGATGGCACTTCACATGGTTTTGCTGTGGTAGTTTCTGGTAACATAGTGAAGAGAATGAAAGTCCAGGGCACTTCTGCCCAAATGGCAGAGGTACAGGCGCTGTTGCTTGCTTTACAGATGTTTTCTGATGAGAGTGTAAATATTTATACTGATAGTCAATATGTGGCACATGCCATTATGCCTTTGGAGACAACAGCCTACATACCATCCATTTCTCCCATTCATGAATATTTATTGGAAGTGCAAGGACTTATATGGTCCTGCTCACATAACCTTTATGTGGGTCATATTAGAGCTCACACTCAATAGCCTGGACCTCTAAGTGAAGGTAATCAGAGGGCTGACGCCATTACTTGTATGGCTGTCACATTAGTTTGTTCTGCCTTTGATAAGGCTACTCAGTTGCATCAACGTTATCATCTTAATGCTGGATCTCTTCGTCATCATACAGGCATAACCCGGGAACAAGCCATCCAGATAGTTAAATCATGTCCTATTTGTGTTGAATTTTTACCTGTTCCTCATTTGGGAGTTAATCCCCGAGGACTTTTACCTAATCATGTGTGGCAGATGAACGTCACACACGTACCTTCCTTTGGAAAATTACAATATGTCCATATGTCTATTGATACATATTCTTCTCTAATTTTTGCTTCTGCCCATTCAGGGGAAATGGTTAAGGATGTAAAGAATCATTGCATTCATGCTTTTGCTTACATGGGCGTGCCAAAATGCATAAAGACTGATAATGGTCCCACCTACAGCAGTACGGAATTTTCAAA
Source organism: Peromyscus eremicus (assembly GCF_949786415.1). Classification (NCBI taxonomy): domain Eukaryota; kingdom Metazoa; phylum Chordata; class Mammalia; order Rodentia; family Cricetidae; genus Peromyscus; species Peromyscus eremicus. Next base: position 3,509,158 of record NW_026734292.1, read on the forward strand.
ATTCTGCCAAGACTTTTCTATTGTTAATAAGACTGGTATTTCTTATAATCCTCAAGGACAGGCTATAGTAGAACGCTGCCATCGTACCTTAAAAACATATATTTCTAAAGTAAAAAGGGGGGAGCTAGGGGCTCATCTCTCTTCTCCACATTCTATTCTTTCCCTTGTTTTATATATTTTAAATTTTTTATCGGTGGATTCTGCTGGAGTATCCACTGCAGATAAGCACTGGAGGGCTCCTGTTGCAAATCATCCTCTGGTGCGATGGAAGGATCTTTCTACTGGCACTTGGAGGGGACCTGATCCGGTGTTGGTGTGGGCCCGGGGATCTGTTTGTGTCTTTCCACAGGACAATGAAATTCCTCTTCAGGTTCCTGAGCACTGTGTGCGCCCTTTGGCTGCTGCTGAAGCCCAACATGGCAGAGACCTATTGGGCCTTCGTAAAAAACTCTCCCCTTCTGATGCCAATGGGGATTGAGAGCCCAATACGGCCAGCCTTGGCAAACATTATTGTAAGCCTAGGAAGTGTGGCCATGTGGTTGGATTCTTCAGAAGGTAATGTATGGTAACCTTTTTTCAAAAATGTTGAGAATGTGTCACACCTTGGAGATTAAGGATAACTCTGAAGGTCAATGACCTTCATTTGTTAATAGTAGCATGCCAGCTAAGCCTTTTCACATTTTGCAACCCTCTTCAAGCTGGTGTAGTACCTACTTTTCAGGAATGGCTCTGTGCAACATTTATTGGCCTCCTGAAATTCATCTAGCCTCTTTTGTAGACACCTTAAAATTTGTGAGCCTGAATGTAGCCATTTATGAGACCATTAGTTCTGCTCCTTGTTTGCTGTTTTTGTTTTTGTTTTCTTTATGGTTCTTAGTTGTTCTTTTGCAGACCTGCCAGCCTAAGTAGTGCTGGGATGAAGAAAAATGGGCCTTGGTGGCTCGTGTTCCTGGAGCTGCGTTCATGCCAGTGGACCGGGGCAGTTAGACACAGATGATGCTCACATGCTCCAGAAGACTCTGACATCGCTGTTGCCATTGTTGCTGTTACAGCGGTGGTGGCCACTGCTGCTACTATTTCTGGGATGGCTATTTCATAATTAAGTTCTACAGCTAGCATAATGGAGACCCTGGCAGCAAGTAGCTACCACAGTTAGTTAAACTTTCATTCTATTGGGCATGATAAATTTAATTCTACAGTTATATACATTTAAATTGGCTTTGAAAGTTGCAAAAATTATTTAAACTCAAGTTCCATTTGCATATGGGATACCACCTTACAAGGACTCCAATTTGCAGTAAGGCTCGTTTAAGAAGGGAATGGCTCAATCGCCTTTAGCCTCCTGGCTATGGGTGGGTTAGGACTACTGTTGGTCTTTTCTGGGTCGCACAGATTGCAAGCCCAGCGCCACTTTGAGATCTTTGGCAACAGTTTACTCTACAGCTCACGTGGTTGAGCCTGTATGATAATGAGTATTCAGAGACGGGTAATGCTTGGGGGGCACTCACCAACCTAAGACAGAGCACTTGCGGGGCCTGGGCAGGTGTCTCCATGACGGGTAAGGTGACCTGCTGACGTCCCACGCAACCTAAGTCAGAAGCTCATTTTTTAGTAAAAAGGGGGGACCTGTAGGGCCCTGGTCTCCTCCCATATTGAGTAAAGCCGTTGCCTGCTTGCTGACCTTGACCAGATGTCCTCCCTATTCTAATTCCCTGCCGGTATCCACCCTCCTGAATGCTTTAGGGAAGTTCCTTGTTTGTGTATCCTGCATATTGGGCGTTAACAGCTTAGATGCAAGAATGTAGAACATTCAGTAGCAAACTTCTGCCCTCCGGGGATCCGCCATTGTGCTGTAAGCCTGTATTTAAGGTTTCCTCCCTCTTTCAATAAACGGCATTTGGTATTTGGCATTCTGCTGAGGCAAATGACCCGCTGTCTCTTGTCCCTTATTTTTTAATCCACAGCCCCTCGCTCGGACATGGTGAATGGGTGACAGTAACGCGGGCGTTACCGTTACAAGCACTCTCATCTGTTCTCCTCAAGTACAGTGTATTTGGCTGAATAAAAGCTATTGTTCTTTTCAGCTTCATAAACAGATTCTGAACTAGATATATCCCGTGTTTGTAGGAAGCACAGTTCTTTTGTTCTGAGCCAGCTCACTCTTCTGGCCTTATAGGAAACACACTAGAGTAGAAGAGTGCTCTTTTCTCAAAACCACAGTGTGTTTCTTGTAAGCCGAGCTAGTCTATGTTTTACATTCATGAACAGAGTTGAATCACAGGCAGTTTATGTTCCTATGAACAAGAGTTGTTTTCTGCTAATGAAAGTCACTATTGAGCTCCCATTGCCATACACAGTGCAAAGAGCAAACTCGTCTGTTCCCAGCAAGTACAGTGTATTGGACTGAAGAGAAGCTACTGTTCTTTTTACTTTCCTAAGGAGAGTTGAACTAGATATGGCCCGTAGTTGTAGGAAGCACAGGTCTTTGTTCTGAGCAAGCTCACTGTTCTGGCCCTACAGGAAACACAGTAGAGTAGAAGAGTGTTCTCTTCTCAAAGGCAGAGTGTGTTTCTTGTGGGGGAGTTAGTGTTTGTTTCCCATTCATAAACGGAGTTGAATCATATGCAGTTTCTGGTCTTACGAATAAGAGATATTTTCTGGTAAGGAAAGTCACTATTGTGCTCCCATTGCCATACACAGTGCAAATAGCACTTGCCTCTGTAAACAGCAAGTACAGTGTATTGGGCTGAAGAGAAGCTACTTGTCTTGTCAGTTTCCTATGCAGAGTTGAACTAGATATGGCCCGTGTTTGCAGGAAGGACAGTTCTTTTTTTCTGAGCAAGCTCACTCTTCTGGACCTATATGAAACACAGTAGAATAGAAGAGTGCTCTTTTCTCAAAAGCAGAGTGCGTTTCCTGTAAGGCGAGCTAGTGTTTGTTTCCCATTCATAAACGTAGCTGAATCACATGCAGATAATGGTCCTACCAGACAGAGTTGTTATTTGGTATACAAGTCACTATTGTGCTCCCACTGCCATACACTATGAAAATAGCACTCACCATTGTTCCCATCAAGTACAGTGTATTGGACTGAAGAGAAGGAACTGTTCTTGTCAATTTCCTAAACAGAGGTGAACTAGATATGGCCCGTGTGTGTAGGAACCATAGTTTTTTTGTTCTGAGCAAGCTCAATGTTTTGAACTTATAGAAGACACAGTAGAGTAGAAGAGTGCTCTTTTTTTCAAAAGCACAGTGTGTTTCTTGTAAGGCAAGCTAGTTTTTGTTTCCCGTTCATAAATGGAGTGAATCACATGCAGTTTCTGGTCATACGAGCTAGAGTTGTTTTCTGTAATGATAGCCACTATTGGGCTTCCATTGGCCTACAGTGTGCAAATAACACTCGCGTCTGTTCCAAGCAAGTACAGTGTATTGGACTGAACAGAAGCTATGGTTCTTGTCAGGTTCCTAAGAACAGTTCAACTAGATATGGCCCGTGGGTGTTGTAAGCACAGCTCTTTTGTTCTGTGGAGGCTTACTGTTCTGTCCCACTGGAAGCACAGTAGATTAGAAGAGTGCTCTTATCTCAAAAGCAGAGTGTGTTCCTAGTAAGGCGAGTTGGTTTTTGTTTCCCATTCATAAACGGAGTTGATTCACATGCAGTTTCTGTACCTAAAAGCAAGAATTGTTTTCTGGTAAGGTAAATCACTATTGCACTCCCATTAACATACACAGTACAAATAGAACTCATGTCTGTTCCCAGCAAGTACAGTGTAATGGACTAAAGAGAAGGAACTGTTCTTGTCAATTTCCTAAACAGAGTTGAACTAGATATGGCCTCTGTGTGTAGGAAGCACTGGTCTTTTTTTCTGAAACTCACTGTTCGGACCCCATAGGAAACACAGTAGAGTAGAAGAGTTCCCTTTTCTCAAAATCAGAAGGATTTCCCTTTAAGGCGAGGTGGTGTTTGTTTCTCATTCATAAACGGAGGTGCATCACATGCAGTTTCTGATCATATGAGCAAGAATTGTTTTCTGGTAAGGAAAGTCACTATTGTGCTCCCAATGCCATACACAGTTCAAATAGCACTCGCATCTGTTCCCAGCAGGTAGAATGTATTGGACTGAAGAGAAGGTACTGTTCTTGTCAGTTTCCTAAGCAGAGTTGAACTTGATATGGCCCGAGTGTGTAGGAAGCACAGTTCTTTTGTTCTGAGCAAGCTAACTCTTCTAGCCCTATAGGAAACACAGTAGAGATGAAGTGTGTTCTTTTCACAAAAGCAGAGTGTGTTTCTTGGAAAGCAAGCAAGTGTTTGTTTCCCATTCATAAACAGAATGGAATCACATACAGTTTCGGGTCCTACGAGCAAGAATTGTTTTCTGGTAAGGAAAGTCACTATTGTGCTCCCATTGTATTACACAGTGTAAACAGCACTCATGTCTCTTCCCATCAAGTAGAGTGTATTGGACTGAATAGAAGCTACTGTTCTTGTCAGTTTTCTAAGCAGAGTTGAACTAGATATGTCTCGTGTGATTAGGAAGCACAGTTCTTTTGTTCTGAGCAAGCCCAATCTTCTTGCCCTATAGGAAACACAGTAGAGTAAAAGAGTGATCTTTTCTAAAAAGCAGAGTGTGTTTCCTGTAAGGTGAGCTAGTGTTTGTATCCCATTCATAAATGTAGTTGAATCACATGCAGATAATGGTTGTACAAGACAGAGTTGTTATCTGGTATGTAAGTCACTATTGTGCTCCCATTGACATACACTGTGCAAATAGCACTCTTGTCTGTTTCTAGTAAGTACAGTGTTTTGGACTGATGAGAAGCTACTGCTCTTGTTAATGTTCTAAGCAGAGTTGAACTAGATATGGCCCGTGTGTGTAGGAAGCACAGTTATCTTGTTCTGATCAAGCATACTTTCTGGCCCTATAGGAAACACACTAGAGTAGAAGAGTGCTTGTTTCTCAAAAGCAGAGTGTGTTTCTTGTAAGGAGAGCTAGAGTTTGTTTCCCTTTCATAAACGGAATTGAATCACATGCAGTTTCTGGTCCTATGAGCAAGAGTTGTTTTCTGATAAGGGAAGTCACTGTTGCACTCCCATTGTCATACACAGTGCAAATAGCACTCGTGTCTGTTCCCTGCAAGTACAGTGTATAGGACTGAAGAGAACGTACTGTACTTGTCAGTTTCCTAAACAGAGTTGAACAAGATATGGCCTGTGTGTTTAGGAAGTACAGTTCTTTGATCTGAGCAAGCTCACTGTTCTGGCCGTGTAGAAAACACGTAGATTAGAAGAGTGCTCTTTTCTCACAAGAAGAGTTTGTAAACTCTAAGGCAATCTATTGTTTGTTTCATATTCATGAATGGAGTTGAAACACATGGAGTTTTTCGTCCTATGAGCAAGAGTTATTTTCTTGTAAGGAAAGTCACTATTGCACTCCCATTGCCAAACACAGTGCAACTACTACTCACGTCTGTTCCCAGCAAGTAGAGAGAATTGGATTGTAGAGAAGGCACTGTTCTTGTCAGTCTCCTAAGCAGAGTTGAGCTAGATATGGCCTGTGTGTGTAGGAAGCACAGTTCTTTGTTATGAGCAATCTCACTCTTCTGGCCCTATAGGAAACACAGAAGAGTAGAGGAGTGCTCTTTTTTCAAAAGCAGAGAGTGTTTCTTGTAAGGTGAGCTAACGTATGTTTACCATTCATAATCAGTGTTGAATCACATGCAGTGTCTGGGTTTATGAGCAAGTGTTGTTTTCTGGTAAGGAAAGTCACTATTGCACTCCCAATCCCAAACACAGTGCTAATAGATCTCCTGTCTATTCCCAGCAAATACAGTGTATTTTACTGAAGAGAAGCTACTCTTCTTGTCAGTTTCCTAAGCAGAGTTGAACTAGATATGGCCCGTGTGTTTTGGAAGCACAGTTCTTTTGTTCTGAGCAAGCTCACTGTTCTGACCCTATAGGAAACACAGTAGAGTAGAAGAGTGCTCTTTTCTCAAAAGTAGAGTGTGTTTCTTGGAGGCAAGCTAGTGTTTGTTTCCGATTCATAAACTGAGTTGAATCACATGCAGTTTCTGATCCTATGAGTAAGAGTTGTTTTTGGGTAAGAAACGTCCCTATTTTGCTACTATTTTCATATACTTTTGCAAATAGCACTCGCGTCTGTTCACAGCAAGTACAGTGTATTGGACTGAAGAGAAGCTACTATTCTTGTCAGTTTTCTAAGCAGAGTTGAACTAGATATGGCTCGTGTGTGTAGGAAGCACAGTATTTTGTTCTGAGCAAGATCACTTTTCTGGCCCTATAGGAAACACAGTAGAGTAGAAGAGTACTTTGTTCTCAAATCAGAGTGTGTTTCTTGTAAGTTGAGCTAGTGTTGGTTTCCCATTCATAAACAGAGTTGAATCAAATGCAGTTTCTGGTTGTATGAGCAAGAGTTGTTTTCTGGTAAGGAAAGTCACTATTGTGTTCCCATTGCCATACACAGTGGAAATAGCACTTGCCTCTGTAAACAGCAAGTACAGTGTATTGGGCTGAAGAGAAGCTCCTGGTCTTGTCAGTTTCCTATGCAGAGTTGAACTAGATATGGACCATGTGAGTAACTACCACAGTGCTTTTGTCCTGAGCAAGCTAACTCTTCTGGCTCGATAGGAACACAGTTTAGTAGAAGAGGGCTCTTTTCTCAAAACCAGAATTTGTTAAAAGGAAGGCAACGTATTGTTTGTTTCCCATTCATAAATGCAGTTGAATCACATGCAGTTTCTGCTCTTATGTGTAGCTTGAGTTTTCCTGCCTGGCCCACAGTCAGGGCAAATCTCTCTCACCTGCTAATCCCACAGCCACACAGACCCGACCAAGTAAACACAGAGACTTATATTGCTTACAAACTGTATGGCCATGACAGGATTCTTGCTAACTGTTCTTACAGCTTAAATTAATCCCTTTCTATAAATTTATACCTTGCCACATGGTTCGTGACTTACCAGCATCTTCACATGCTGTTTGTCATCATGGAGTCTGGCAGTGTCTCTCTGACTCAGCCTTCCACTTCCCAGCTTTATTCTTCTCATTGTCCCGCCTATACTACCTGCCTAGCCAATGGCCAATCAGTGTTTTATTTACTGACTAATCAGCAACACATTTGCCATACAGAACATCCCACAGCACTTCCCCTTTTTTTTTTTTCAAAAAAGAAGGTTTTAACTTTAACAATGTAAAATTATATATAATTTGGGAATTTGGACGTAGCTTCTCTTACTACTTCCTGCTGGAGGGGAGCGCTGTATCTTATGGGGACACAAAGAAAATTTTAGGATCATGGAGTAGTCCCTGAGGCTGTATCGTCTGAGCCAGTTGCCTTGAAATGGTTCTGGATGTTGGATCACCTGGGCCATGGTGTCATCTGAGACCTTTCAGTGGGTCTAGGCTGGTCAAACATGATGTATCTTAATCTGTAACAAATCCATAACCTCTGGCTTTCTGTGGGAACAAAAGACACTCTTTTCCAAAGCAACATATCCTTATATCCAAATTTTGAAGTCATGGTATCTTTAGAATATACATATAGGTTTAACTCAACAGCTTTTACAATCAAATGTTTTTCTGCAGTTAAAAATCCCATAGACAACACAATCCAGATTCTCTGTGTAACATCCATTTTTATGTGGCTTATTTTTATACTACCTTTACTGTCTCTTTAAAGACTTTATTTTTTAAAACTATGTATTTGTTTCTATAACTCTATATATCACTTTTTTGTCTTTTTCAAGCCTACGTATCTTTTTCACACATTGTAAACTATTACATCTGAATCTGTATTGTTGTGAATCTATTGCCTTAAACTGCAGTAGCTATGGCTGCTGGCTCTGCCCACCTCAGCTTCCCAACATGGCGTTGCTATGGTATGTTTACCACCAGCTCTAGGAGCTATCGTGAGTCTATGCTTTTAGCCAAGCAGCACATAGCCCAGAAACCTTTTTTTTTTTGTTTTGTACTAGCAAAGGCTAAATCAATCACGCAGCTTAATGTGTCACTTGAAGAGGCCTCATTCCCGCCATAGGGCAGGTTGAGCACGCATGCTAGGAACCCACAAGTAGCTCAAACCGGCAGTTGCCGCTCATTTGAGAGAGACAATTAGGAAGCAGTTTTTAGCTCCGTTTTAGAATCTTTTTTCTCAGTTTTTAGGTGGAAACGCTTGCCACCAGGTTGGAAGCCATATGTAGCTCAAGTTTTCCTGCCAGGCCCACAGTCAGGGCAAATCTCTCTCAGCTGCTAGTCCCACAGCTGATCAGACCAGACCAAGTAAACACAGAGATTTATATTGCTTACAAACTTTATGGCCATGGCAGGCTTCATGCTAACTGTTTTACAGATTAAATTAATACATTTCTATAAATTTATTCCTTGCCACATGGATCATGGCTTACGGGCATCTTCACATGCTGTTTGTCCTCATGACGGCTGGCAGTGTCTCTCTGACTCAGCCTTCCACTTCCCAGCTTTATTGTCCTCCTTGTCCTGCCTACACTTCCTGCCTAGACAATGGCATATCAGTGTTTTATTTACTGACTAATCAGCAACAAATTTCTCATACAGAACGTCCCACAGCACCTATGCTCAAGAGTTGTTTTCTGCTAAAGAAAGTCACTATTGTGCTACGATTGCCATACACAATGCAAATAGCACTCGTGTCTGTTCCCAGCAAGTACAGTGTATTGGACTGAAGAGAAGTTACATTTCTTGTCAGTTCCTAAGCAGTTTTGAACTAGATATGGCCCGTGTGTGTAGGAAGCACAGTTCTTTTGTTCTGAGCAAGATCACTGTTCTGGCACTATAGGAAACACAGTAGATTAGAAGAGTGCTCTTTTCTCAAAACCACAGTGTGTTTCTTGTAAGGCGAACTAGTGCTTGTTTCCCATTCATAAACGGAGTTGAATTTCATGCAGTTTCTGGTCCTATGAGCAAGAATTGTTTTCTGGTAAGGAAAGTCCCTATTGTGTTCCCATTTGCATACACAGTGCAAATAGCACTCTCATCTGTTCCCAGCAAGTACAGTGTATTGGACTGAAGAGAAGCTACTGTTCTTGTCAGGTTCCTAAGCAGAGTTGAACTAGATATGGCCTGGGTGTGGAGGAAGCACAGTTCTTTTGTTCTGAGCAAGCTCAATCTTCTGACCCTATTGGAAACACAGTAAAGTAGAAAAACGCTCTTTTCTCAAAAGCAGAGTGTGTTTCTTGTAAGTGGAGCTAGTGTTTTTTTCCCATTCATAAACGGAGTTGAAACACATGCAGTTTCTGGTCCTAAGAGCAAGAGATTTTTTCTGGTAAGGAAAGTCACTATTACACCCTTTGCCATACACAGTCAAATAGCACACGCTTCTCTTCCCAGCAAGTACAGTGTATTGGACTGAAGAGAAGCTACTGTTCTTGTCAGTTTCCTAAGCAGAATTGAACTAGATATGGCTCGTGTGTGTAGGAAGCACAGTTCTTTTGTTCTGAGCATGCTTACTCTCTGGCCTTATAGGAAACACAGTAGAGTAGAAGAATGCTCTTTCTCAAAAGCAGAGTGTGTTTCTTGAAAAGCGAGCTAGTGTTGGTTTCCGCTTCATAAACGGAGTTGAATCACATGCAGGTTCTGGTCCTAGGAGCAAGAGTTGTTTTCTGGTAAGGAAAGTCACTATTATGCTCCAATTGCCATACACAGAGCAAACAGCACTCGTGTATGTTCCCAGCAAGTACAGTGTATTAGACTGAAGAGAAGCTACTGTTCTTGTCAGTTTCCTAAGCAGAGTTGAACTAGATATGCTCTGTGTGTAGGAAGCACTGTTTATTTGTTCGTAGCAACCTCACTCTTCTGGCCCTATAGGAAACTCTGTAGAGTAGAAGAGTGCTCTTTTCTCAAAAGCAGATTGTGTTTTTTGTAAGATGAGCTAGTGTTTGTTTCCCATTCATAAATGGAGTTGAATCACATAGAGGTTCTGGTCCTACTAGCAAGAGTTGTTTTCTAGTAAGGAAAGTCTCTATAGTGCTCCCATTGCCATACACAGTACAAAAAGCACTCGCGTCTCTTCCCAGCATGCAGAGTGAATTGTACTGAAGAGAAGCTACTATTCTTGTGAGTTTCCTATGCAGAGTTAAAGTAGATATGGCTCGTGCATGTAGGAAGCACAGTTCTTTGTTCTGAGCAAGCTCACTCCTATGGACCTACAGGAAACACAGAAGATCAGAAGAGTGCTCTTTTCTCAAAAGCAGAGTGTGTTTCTTGGAGGCGAGTTAGTATTTGTTTCCGATTCATAACCAGAGTTGGATCACATGCAGATTCTGGCCCTATGAGCAAGAGTTGTTTTCTAGTAAAGAAAGTCACTATTGTCCTACCATTGCCATACACAGCGCAAATAGCACTCGTGTCTGTTCCCAGCAAGTACAGTGTATTAGACTGAAGAGAAGTTACAGTTCTTGTCAGTTCCTAAGCAGAGTTGAACTAGATATGGCCCATGTGTGTAGGAAGCACAGTTCTTTTGTTCTGAGCAAGATCACTGTTCTGGCCCTATAGGAAACACAGCAGAATAGAAGATTGCTCTGTTCTCAAATCAGTGTGTGTTTCTTGTAAGGCGTGCTAGTGTTGGTTTCCAACTCATAAACGGAGTTGAATCACATGCAGTTTCTGGTCCTACGAGCAAGAGTTATTTTCTGGTAAGGAAAGACACTATTGTGCTCCCATTGACTTACAAAGAGCAAATAGCTCTCCCGTTTGTTTCCATCAAGTACAGTGTATTGGACTGAAGAGAAGACACTGTTCTTGTCAGTTTCCTAAGCAGAGTTGAACTAGATATGGCCCGTGTGTGTAGGAAGCACAATTTTTTGTTCTGAGCAAGCTCACTGTTCTGGCCCTATGGGAAACATAGTAGAGTAGAGGAGTGCTCTTTTCTCAAAAGCAGAGTGTGTTTCTTTTAAGGCGAGCTAGTGTATGTTTCCCTTTCATAAACGGATTTGAATCACATGCAGTTTCTGGTCCTATAAGCAAGAGTTTTTTCTTGGTAAGGAAAGTCACTATTGCATTCCCATTGCCATACACAGTGCAAAAAGCACTCGCGTCTGTTCCCAGCAAGTAAAGTGATTTGGACTGAATAGAAGCTACTCTTCTTGTTAGTTTCCTAAACAGAGTTGATATAGATATGGCTCGTGTGTGTAGGAAGCACAATTTTTTTGTTCTGAGCAAGCTCACTGTTCTGGCCCTATGGGAAACACAGTAGAGAAGAGGTGTGCTCCTTTCTCAAAAGCAGAGTGTGTTTCTTTTAAGGTGAGCTAGTGTATGTTTCCCTTGCGTAAACAGAGTTGAATCACATGCAGTTTCTGGTCCTATAAGCAAGAATTTTTTCTTGGTAAGGAAAGTCACTATTGCGTTCCCATTGCCATACACAGTGCAAATAGCACTCGCGTCTGTTCCCAGCGAGTACAGTGTATTGGACTGAAGAGAAGCTACTGTTCTTGTCAGTTTCCTAAGCAAGGTTTAACTAGATATTGACCTTGTGTGTAGGAAGCACAGTTTTTTTTGTTCTGAGCAATGTCACTGCTCTGACCCTATAGGAAACACAGTAGAGTAGAAGAGTCCTCTTTTCTGAAAAGCAGAGTGTGTTTCTTGTAAGGCGATCTAGTATTTGTTTCCCATTCATAAATGTAGTTTAATACATGTAGTTAATGGTCCTATGAGAAAGAGTTGTTATCTGTTAAAAATGTACTATTGTGCTACCATTGCCATACACAGTGCAAATAGCAATCGCTTCTGTTCCTAGCAAGTACAGTGTATTGAACTGAAGGGAAGAGACTGTTCTTGTCACTTTCCAAAGCAGAATTGAACTAGATATGACCCATGTGTGTAGGAAGCACAGATCTTTTGTACTGAGCAAGGTCACTCTTCTGTCCCTACAGGAAATACACTAGAATAGAAGAGTGATCTTCTCTCAAAAGCAGAGTGTGTTTCTTGTAAAGCAAGCTACTGTTTGTTTCCCTCTCATAAAAGAAGTTGAATCACATGCAGTTTCTGCTCCTAAGCAAGAGTTTTTTTCTGGTAAGGAAGGTCACTCTTGCAATCCCATTGCCATACAAACAAAAAATAGCACACGCGTCTGTTCCCAGCAAGTACAGTGTTTTGGCCTGAAGAGAAGCTACTGTTCTTGTCTCTTCTCTAAGACGAGTTTAAATTGATATGACCCATGTGTGTAGGAAGCACAGTATTTTTCTTAAGTAAGCTCAACATTCTGGCCCTAAAGGAAACACAGTAGAGTAGAAGAGTGCTCTTTTCAAAAAAGTAGAGTGTTTTTCTTGTAAGGCGAGCTACTGTTTGTTTTCCTCTCATAAACAGAGTTGAATCACATGGAGTTTCTGGTCCTACTAGTAAGAGTTGTTTCTGGTTAGGAAAGTCACTATTTTGCTCCTATTACCATACACAGTGCAAATAGCACTCGCGTCTGTTCCCAGCAAGTACAGTATATTAGACTGAAGAGAAGCTACTGTTCTTGTCAGTTTCCCCAGCAGAGTTGAAAAAGATATGGCCCGTGTTTGTAATAAGCACAGTTCTTTTGTTCTGAGCAAGCTCACTGTTCAGGCCCTTTAGGAAACACAGTAGAGTAGAAGAGTGCTCTTTTCTCAAAAGCAGAGTGTTTTTCTTTTATGGCATGCTAGTGTTTGTTTCCAATTTATAAACGGAGTTGAATCACATGCAGTTTCTGTTTGTATGAGCTAAAGTTGTTTTTTGGTAAGGAAAATCACTATTGCGCTCCCTTTGCCATACACAGTGCAAATAGAACTCACATCTGTTCCCACCAAGTGCAGTGTATTGGAATGAAGATAAGGTACTGTTCTTGTCAGTCTCCTAAGCAGAGTTGAACGAGATACGGCCTCTGTGTGTAGGAAGCACAGTTTTTTTTGTTCTGAGCAAGCTCACTGTTCTGGACCTATAGGAATAACAGAGGAGTAGAAGAGTGTTCTTTTCTCAAAAGCAGAGTGTGTTTCTTGTAAGGCAATCTGGTGTTTGTTTCCCATTCATAAAAGGAATTGAAACACATGAAGTTTCTGGTCCTTCTTGCAAGAGTTGTTTTCTGGTAAGGAAAGTCACTATTGTGCTCCCAGTGCCATACACAGTACAAATAGCACTTGCATTTGTTCTCAGCAAGTACAGTGTACTGAACTGAAGAGAAGCTACTGTTCCTGTCAGGTTCCAATGTAGAGGTGAACTAGGCATGGTCCCTGTGTGTAGGAAGCACAGTTCTTTCTTCTGAACAAGCTCACTGTTCAGGCCCTATATGAAACACAGTAGAGTAGATGAGTGCTCTTTTCTCAAAAACAGAGTGTGTTTTTTGTAAGGTGAGCTAGTGTTAGTTTCCCATTCATAAAGGGAGTTGAATCACATGCAGTTTCTGTTCCTACGAGCTAGAGTTGTTTTTTGGTAAGGAAAATCACTATTGTGTTCTCATTGCCATACACAGTGCAAGTAGCACTCACATCTGTTCCCACCAAGTACAGTGTATTGGAATGAAGATAAGCTACTGTTCTTGTCAGTTTCCAATGCAGAGTTGAACTAGGCATTATCCCTGTTTGTAGGAATCACAGGTCGTTTGTTCTGAGCAAGCACACACTTCTGGCCCTTACAGGAAACACAGTAGAGTAGAAGAGTGCCCTTTTTTCAAAAGCAGAGTGTGTTTCTTGGAAGGCGAGCTAGTGTTAGTTTCCTTTTCATAAACAGAGTTTAATCTCATGCAATTTCTGGACTTACGTTCAAGAGTTTGTTTTCTGGTAAGGAAAGTCATTACTGTGCTCCCATTGCCAAACACAGTGCAATTACCACTCGCGTCTGTTCCCAGCAAGTACAGTTTATTGTATTGAAGAGAATCTACTGTTCTTGTCAGTATCCTCAACAGAGTTGAACTAGATATGGCCCGTGTGTGTAGGAAGCACAGTTCTTTTGTAATTGCAAGCTCACTCTTCTGGCCATGTAAAAAACACAATAGAGTAGAAGAGTGCTCTTTTTAAAAAAGCAGAGTGTGTTTCTTGTAAGGCGAGCTGGTGTTTGTTACCCTTTCATAAATGGAGTTGAATCACATGCAGTTTCTGGTCCTACTAACAAGAGTTGTTTTCTGGTTAGGAAAGTCACTATTGTGCTCCCATTGCCAAACACAGTGCAAATAGCACTCGCGTCTGTTCCCACCAAGTACAGTTAATTGGACTGAAGAGAAGCTACTGTTCTTGTCAGTTTCCCCAGAAGAGTTGAAATAGACATGGCTCGTGTTTGTAGGAAGCACAGTTCTTTTGTTCTGAGCAAGCTCATGGTTCATGCCCTATAGGAAACACAGTAGAGTAGAAGAGTGCTCTTTTCTCAAAAGCAGAGTGTGTTTCTTGAAAGGCGAGCTAGTGTTTGTTTCCCATTAATAAACAGAGTTGAATCACATAAAGTTTCTGATCCTACTTGCATGAGTTGTTTTCTGGTAAGAAGAGTCACTATTGTGCTCCCATTGCCATACACAGTGCAAATAGCAGTCGAGTCTGTTCCCAGCAAGTACAGTATTTTGCAATGAAGAGAAGCCACTGTTCTTGTCAGTTTCCATAGTAGAGTTGAAATAGATATGGCCCGTGTTTGTAATAAGCACACTTCTTTTGTTCTGAGCAATCTCACTGTTGTGGACTTATTGGAAAACAGTAGAGTTGATGAGTGCTCTTTCCTCAAAGTTAGAATGTGTTCAATGTAAGGTGAGCTAGTTTGTTTTTCCCAATCATAAATGAAGTTGAATCACATGCAGTTTCTGGTGCAACGAGCAAGATTTGTTTTCTGATAAGGAAAGTCACTTTTGTGCTCCAATTGCCTTACACAGTGCAAATAGCACTCGCGTCTGTGAACATCAATACAGTGTATTGGACTGAAGAGATGCTACTGTTCTTATCAGTTTCCTAAGCAGAGTTGAACTACATATGGGCTGTGTGTGTAGGAAGCACAGTTCTTTTGTTCTGAGCAAGCTCACTCTTTTGGCCCCATAGAAAACACAGTAGAGTAGAAGAGTCCTCTTTTCTCAAAAGCAGAGTGTGTTATTTGTAAGGCGAGCTAGTGTTTGTTTCCCATTCATAAATGAAGTGGAATCACATGCAGTTTCTGGTCCTATGAGCAAGAGTTGTTTTGTGGTAGGGAAAGTCACCATTATGCCCCCATTCCCATATACAGTACAAATTGCTACTAGCATCTGTTCCCAGCAAGTACATTGTATTGGAATGAAGAGAAGTTATTGTTTTTGTCAGTTTCTTAAGGAGAGTTGAACTAGATATGGTTCATGTGTGTAGGAAACACAGGTCTTTTGTGCTGAGCAATATCACTGTTCTGGTCCTATAGGAAACACAATAGAGTAGAAGAGTAATCTTTTCTTAAATGCAGAGTGTGTTTCTTGTAAGGCGAGCTAGTGTTTGTTTCCCATTGATAAACGGAGTTGAATCACATGCTGTGTCCGGTCCTACAAGCAAGAGTTGTTTTCTGGTAAGGAATGTCACTATTGCGATCCCATTGTCAAAAAAATTGCAAATAGCACGCGCGTCTGTTCCCAGCAAGTACAGTGTATTGGACTGAAGAGAAAGTACTGTTCTTGTCAGTTTCCTAAGCAGAGTTGAACTAGATATGGCCCGTGTGGGTAGGAAGCACAGTTCTTTTGTTCTGAGCAAGCTAACTGTTCTGGCCTTACAGAAACACAGTAGAGTAAAAGAGTGCTCTTTTCTCAGAAGCAGAGTCTATTTCTTGTAAGGCAATCTAGTGTGTAGCTAGAGTTTTCCGGCCTGGCCCACAGTCAGGGCAAATCTCTCTCACCTGCCAGTCCCACAGCCACTCAAACCCGACCAAGTAAACACAGAGACTTATATTGCTTTCAAACTGTATGGCCGTGGCAGGCTTCTTGCTAACTGTTCTTATAGCTTAAATTAATCCATTTCCTTTAATCTAAGCCTTGCCACAAGGCTCGTGGCTTACCGGCATCTTCACAAGCTGTTTCTCATTGTGGCGGCTGGCAGTTTCTCTCTGACTCAGCCTTCCACTTCCCAGCTTTATTCTCTTCCTTGCCCCCGCCTATACTTCCTGCCTAGCCAACGGCCAATCAGTGTTTTATTGATTAATTAGCAACACATTTGCCATACATCCCACAGCACTTCCCCTTTTTTTTTTTCAAAAAGGAAGGTTTTAACCTTAACAAAGTAAAATTACATATAATTTGGGAATTTGGACGTAGCTTCTCTTACTACTTCCTGCTGGAAAGGGGCGCTGTATCTTATGGGGAAACAAAGAAAATTTTAGGATTATGGAATAGTCCATGAGGCTGTATCGTCTGAGCCAGTTGCCTTGAAACCATTCTGGATGTTGGATCATCTGGGCCATGGTGTCATTGGAGACCTTCAGGGGGTCTTGGCTGGTCAAACCTGATGTATCTTAATCTGGAACAAATCCATAGCCTTTGGCTTTCTGTGGGAACAAAAGCAGAATCTCCTTTCCAAAGCAACATATCTTTATATCCAAATTTTGAAGTCAAGGTACCTTTAAAATATACATTTTGGCATAACTCAACAGCTTTTACAATCAAATGTTTTTCTGCAGTTAAAAATCCCAAAGACAACACAATCCAGATTCTCTGTGTAATATTCATCTTTACGTGGCTTATATTTTTTATATTAATTTTACTGTCTCTTTAAAGACTTTATTTTTTAAAACTATGTATTTGTTTATATAACTGTATATATCACCTTTTTTGTCTCTTTCAAGCCTACATATATTTTACACACATTGTAAACTATTACATCTGAATCTGTCTTGTGAATCTATTGCTTTAAACTGCAGCATTTGTAAGACTGAAACGGCAATCTGAATCTGTCTTATCGTGAATCTATTGCCTTAAACTGCAGCAGCTGTGGCTGCTGGCTCCGCCCACCTCAGCTTCCCAACATGGTGGTATGGTACAGTACGTTTACCGCCAGCTCTGGGAGCTATGATGGGTCTATGCTTTTATCCAAGCAGCGTGCAGCCCAGAAACCTCTTCTGCTTTGTACTAGCAAAGGCTAAATCCACCACGCAGCTTAATGTGCCACTTGCAGAGGCCTCATTCCCACCATACTGCAGGTCGAGCGCACACACCAGAAACCCACCAGTAGCTCAAACCGGCAGCTGCCGCTCATTTGAAAGAGACAATTAGGAAGCTGTTTTTAGCTCCGTTTTAGAATCTTTTTTTTCAGTTTTTAGGTGGAAACTCTTGCCACCACGTTGGACGCCATTTGTAGCTGGAGAATTTCTCTCCAGCTCCCACCACCAAGTCCCGCCAGTCTCAGAGCCCACTTATAAAATAAACACACAGACTCTTACATTATTTAAACTGCTTGGCCATTAGCTCAGGCCTGTTATTGTCTAGCTCTTACTCTTATATTTAGCCCATTTCTATTAATCTTTAATTTGCCACATGGCTCATGGCTTACTGGTACCTTACATCTTCCTTGTCCTGATGGCGGCTGGCAGTGTCTCTCTGACTCAGCCTTCCACTTCCCAGCTTTATTCTCTTCCTTGCCCCCGCCTATACTTCCTGCCTAGCCAACGGCGAATCAGTGTTTTATTGATTAATTAGCAACACATTTGCCATACATCCCACAGCACTAGTGTTTGTTTCCCATTGATAAACAGAGTTGAATCACATGCAGTTTCTGGTACTACATGCAAGATTTGTTTTCTGGTAAGGAAAGTCACTATTGTGCTTCCATTGCCATACACAGTGCAAATAGCACTCGTGTCTGTTCCCAGCAAGTATAGTGTTTTGGAATGAAGAGAACTACAGTTCTTTTCAGTTTCCTAAACAGAGTTGAACTAGATATGGCTTATGTGTTGGAAGCCCAGTTCTTTTGTTCTGAGCAAGCTCAGTTTTCTTGCCATGTAGTCAACACAGTATAGTGGAAGAGTGCTCTTTTCTCAAAAGCAGAGTGTGTTTCTTGTAAGGCAAGTTAGTGTTTGTTTCCCATTCATAAACGGAGTTGAATCACATGCTGTTTCTGGTCCTACAATAATAGTTTTTTTTATGGTAAGGAAAGTCACTATTGTGATCCCATTGTCATACACAGTGCAAATAGCACTCGCGTCTTTTCCCAGCAAGTACAGTCTATTGGCCTGAACAGATGCTACTGATCTTGTTAGTTTTCTAAGCAGAGTTGAACTTGGTATTACCTTTGTTTGTAGGAAGTACAGTGTTTTGTTCTCAGCAAGCTCACTGTTCTGGCCCCATAGGAAACACAGTAGAGTAGAAGAGTGCTCTTTTCTCAAAAGCAGAGTGTGTTTCTTGTAAGGCGAGCTAGTGTTTGTTTCCCATTCATAAACAGAGTTGATTCACATTAAGTTTCTGGTCCTATGAGCAAGTGTAGTTTTCTGGAAAGGAAAGTCACTATTGTGCATAAAGCACTCGCGTCTGTTCCAGTAAGTACAGTGTATTGGACTTAAGAGAAGCTAATGTTCTTGTCAGTTTCCTAAGCAGAGTTGAACTAGATATGGGCTGTTTGTGTTGCAGAAGCACAGTTCTTTTGTTCTATATAGCTCACTCTTCAGGCCGTATCGGAAACACAGTAGAGTAGAAAAGTGATCTTTTCTCAAAAGCAGAGTGTGTTACTTGTAAGGTGAGATAGTGTTTGTTTCCCATTGATAAAGGAGTTGAATCACATCCTGTTTCTGGTCCTATAAGCAAGAGTTGTTTTCTGGTAAGGAATGTCACTATTGTGTTGCCATTGCCAAAAAAAGTACATATAGCACTCGGGTCTGTTCACAGCAAGTACAGTGTATTGGACTGAAGAGATGCTCCTGTTCTTTTCAGTTTCCTAAGCAGAGTTTTACTAGATATGGGCTCTGTGTGTAAAAAGCACAGTTCTTTTGTTCTGAGCAAGCTCATTCTTCTGGCCCTTTAGGAAACACAGTAGAGTAGAAGAGTGCTCTTTTCTCAAAAGAAGAGTGTGTTACTTGTAAGGCGAGATAGTGTTTGTTTCCCATTCATAAACGAAGTGGAATCACATGCAGTTTCTGGTCCTATGAGCAAGAGTTGTTTTGTGGTAAGGAGGTCACTATTATGCACCCATTGCCATATTCAGTGCAAATTGCAACTAGCATCTGTTCCCAGCAAGTACAGTGTATTGGATGGAAGAGAAGGTACTGTTCTTGTCAGTTTCTTAAGCACAGTTGAACTAGATATACTAGATATGGTCCAAGTGTGTAGGAAGCACAGGTCTTTTGTGCTGAGCAATATCACTGTTCTGGTCCTATAGGAATCACAGTAGAGTAGAAAAGTGCTCTTTTCTCAAAAGCAGAGTGTGTTTCTTGTTAGGCGTGCTAGTGTTTGTTTCCCATTGATAAATGGAGTAGAATCACATGCTGTTTCTGGTCCTACGAACAAGAGTTGTTTTCTGACAAGAAATGTCACTATTGTGTTCCCATTGCCAAACACAGTACAAATAGCACGCAGGTCTCTTCCCAGCAATACAGTGTATTGGCCTGAAGAGACGCTACTGTTCTTGTAAGTTTCCTAAGCAGAGTTGAACTAGATATTATCCGTGTTTGTAGGAAGCACAGTTCTTTTGTTCTCAGTAAGCTCACTTTTCTGTCCCTATAGGAAACACAGTAGAGTAGAAGGGTGCTCATTTCACAAAAGCAGAGTGTGTTTCTTATAAGACTAGCTAGTGTTTGTTTCCCATTGATAAACGGAGTTGAATCACATGCTGTTTCTGGTCCCATGAGCAAGAGTTGTTTTCTGGTAAGGAAAGTCACTATTGCGCTCCCATTGCCAAAAATTGCAAATAGCACTCGCGTCTGTTCCCAGCAAGTAAAGTGTATTGGACTGAAGAGAAGGTACTGTTCTTGTCAGTTTCATAAGCAGAGTTGAACTAGAAATGGCCCGTGTGTGTAGGAAGTACAGTTCTTTTGTTCTGTGCAAGCTAACTGTTCTGGCCCTACAGAAACACAGTAGAGTAGAAGAGTGCTCTTTTCTCAAAAGCAGAGTGTGTTTCTTGTAAGGTGAGCTGGTGTTTGTTTCCCATTTATGAACAGAGTTGAATCCCATGCAATTTCTGGTCCTATGTGCAAGAGTTGTTTTCTGAAAGGAAAGTCACTATTGTGTTCTCCATGCCATACACAGTACAAATAACAATCTTGTCTGTTCCCAACAAGTACAATGTATTGGCCTGCAGAGAAGCTACTATTCTTGTTAGTTTCCTAAGCAAAGTTGTATTAGATATTACCCGTGTTTGTAAGAAGCACAGTTTTTTGTTCTCAGCAAGCTCATTTTTCTGGCCCTATAGGAAACACAGTAGAATAGAAGAGTTCTCTTTCTCAAAAGCAGAGTGTGTCTCTTGTAAGGCAAGCTAGTGTTTGTTTCTCATTCATAAACGGAGTTGAATCACCTGCAGTATCTGGTCCTATGTGCAAGAGTTGTTTTCTGGTAAGGAAAGTCACTATTATGCCCCCTTTGACATATACAGTGCAAATTGTAACTCGCGTCTGTTCCCAGCAAGTACTGTGTATTGGACTGAAGAGAAGCTACTGTTCTTGTCAGTTTCCTAAGTAGAGTTGAACTAAATATGGGCCGTGGGTGTTCGAAGCACAGTTCTTTTGTTCTTAGCAAGCTCACTCTTCTGGCCCTATTGGAAACACAGTTGAGTAGAAGAGTGCTCTTTTCTCAAAAGCAGAGTGTGTTTCTTTCAAGGCGTGCTAGTGTTTGTTTCCCATTCATAAATGGAGGTGAATCACAGGCAGTTTCTGGTCCATTTAGCAATAGTTGTTTTCTGGTAAGGAAAGTCACTATTATGTTCCCATTGCCATATACAGTGCAAATTGCAACTCGTGTCTGTTCCCAGCAAATACAGTGTATAAGACTGAAGAGAAGCTTTTGTACTTGTCAGTTTCTTAAGCAGAGTTGAACTAAATATGGTCAATGTGTGTAGGAAGCACATGTCTTATGTTCTGAGCAAGCTCACTGTTCTGACCTGTGGAAACACAGTAGAGTAGAAGAGTGCTCTTTTTTGAAAAGCAGAGTGTGTTTCTTGTAAGGCGAGCTAGTGTTTGTTTCCCATTCAGAAATGGAGTTGATTCACATGAAATTTCTGGTCCAATGAGCAAGTGTAGTTTTCTGGTAAGGAAAGACACATTTGCAATCCCATTGCCAAAAAAAGTGCATATAGCACTCGGGGCCGTTCCCAGCAAGTACAGTGTATTGGACTGAAGAGATGCTCCTGTTCTTGTCAGTGTCTTAAGCAGAGTTGAACTAGATATGGGCTATGTGTGTAGAAAGCACAGTTCTTTTGTTCTGAGCAAGCTGACTCTTCTGGCCCTTTAGGAAACATAGTAGAGTAGAAGAGTGCTCTATTCTCAAAAGCAGAGTGTGTTACTTGTAAGGTGAGCTAGTGTTTGTTTCCTAGATAAACGGAGTTGAATCACATTCAGTTTCTGGTCCCATGAGCAAGAGTTGTTTTCTGGTAAGGAAAGTCACTATTGCGCTCCCATTGTCAAAAAAATTGCAAATAGCACTCGCGTCTGTTCCCAGGAAGTACAGTGTATTGGACTGAAGAGAAGGTACTGTTCTTATCTGTTTCCTAAGCAGAGTTGAACTAGATATGGCCCGTGAGTGTAGGAAGTACAGTTCTTTTGTTCTGTGCAAGCTAACTGTTCTGGCCCTACAGAAACACAGTAGAGTAGAAGAGTGCTCTTTTCTCAAAAGCAGAGTGTGTTTCTTGTAAGGCGAGCTGGTGTTTGTTTCCCATTTATGAACAGAGTTGAATCCCATGCAATTTCTGGTCCTATGTGCAAGAGTTGTTTTCTGAAAGGAAAGTCACTATTGTGTTCTTCTTGCCATAGACAGTACAAATAACAATCTTGTCTGTTCCCAGCAAGTACAATGTATTGGCCTGCAGAGAATCTACTGTTCTTGTTAGTTTCCTAAGCAAAGTTGAATTAGATATTACCCGTGTTTGTAATAAGCACAGTTTTTTGTTCTCAGCAAGCTCATTTTTCTGGCCCTATAGGAAACACAGTGGAATAGAAGAGTTCTCTTTTCTCAAAAGCAGAGTGTGTTTCTTGTAAGGCGAGCTAGTGTTTGTTTCCCATTCATAAACGGAGTTGAATCACCTGCAGTATCTGGTCCTATGTGCAAGAGTTGTTTTCTGGTAAGGAAAGTCACTATTATGCCCCCTTTGACATATACAGTGCAAATTGTAACTCGCGTCTGTTCCCAGCAAGTACAGTGTATAAGACTGAAGAGAAGCTTTTGTTCTTGTCAGTTTCTTAAGCAGAGTTGAACTAAATATGGACAATGTGTGTAGGAAGCACAGGTCTTATATTCTGAGCAAGCTCACTGTTCTGACCCTGTGGAAACACAGTAGAGTTGAAGAGTGCTCTTTTCTCAAAAGCAGAGTGTGTTTCTTGTAAGGCGAGCTAGTGTTTGTTTCCCATTCATAAACAGAGTTGATTCACATGAAGGTTCTAGTCCTATGAGCAAGTGTAGTTTTCTGGTAAGGAAAGTCACATTTGCGATCCCATTGCCAAAAAAAGTGCATATAGCACTCGGGTCCGTTCCCAGCAATACAGTGTATTGGACTGAAGAGATGCTCCTGTTCTTGTCAGTGTCTTAAGCAGAGTTGAACTAGATATGGGCTGTGTGTGTAGGAAGCACAGTTCTTCTGTTCTGAGCAAGCTGACTCTTCTGGCCTTTTAGGAAACACAGTAGAATAGAGGAGTGCTCTTTTCTCAAAAGCAGAGTGTGTTACTTGTAAGGCGAGATAGTGTTTGTTTCCCATTCATAAACGAAGTGGAATCACATGCAGGTTCTGGTCCTATGAGCAAGAGTTGTTTTGAGGTAAGGAGGTCACTATTATGCCCCCATTGTCATATACAGTGCAAATTGCAACCAGCATCTGTTCCCAGCAAGTACAGTGTATTGGACTGAAGAGAAGCTATTGTTCTTGTCAGTTTCTTAAGCAGAGTTGTACTAGATATGGTCCAAGTGTGTAGGAAGCACAGGTCTTTTGTGATGAGCAATATCACTGTTCTGGTTCTATAGGTAACACAATAGAGTAGAAGAGGGCTCTTTTCTCAAAAGCAGAGTGTGTTTCTTGTAAGGCAATCTAGTGTTTGTTTCCCATTGATAAACAGAGTTGAATCATATGCTGTTTCTTGTACTACAAGCAAGAGTTTTTTTTCAGGTAAGAATTTCACTATGGTGCTCCCATTGCCAAACACAGTACAAATAGCACTCGAGTCTGTTCCCAGCAATACAGTGTTTGACCTGAAGAGGTGCTACTCTTCTTGTAAGTATCCTAAGCAGAGTTGAACTAGATATTAGCCGTGTTTGTAGGATCACAATTCTTTTGTTCTCAGTAAGCTCAATTTTCTAGCCCTATAGGAAACACAGTAGAGTAGAAGAGTGCTCTTTTCACAAAAGCAGAGTATGTTTCTTATAAGTCTAACTAGCGTTTTTTTTCCCATTGATAAATGGAGTTGAATCACATGCAGTTTCTGGACCCTCAAGCAAGAGATGTTTTCTGGTAAGAAAAGTCACTATTGTGCTCCCATTGTCAAAAAAAGTGCAAATAGCACTCGTGTCTGTTCTTAGCAAGTACAGTGTATTGGACTGAAGAGAAGGTACCGTTCTTGTCAGTTTCCTAAGCAGAGTTGAACTAGATGTGGCCTATGTGTGTAGGAAGCACAGTTGTTTTGTTCTGAGCAAGCTAACTGTTCTGGCCTTACAGAAACACTGTAGAGTGGAAGAGTGCTCTTTTCTCAAAAGCAGAGTCTGTTTCTTGTAAGGCGATCTAGTGTTTGTTTCCCACTGATAAACAGAGTTAAATCACATGCAGTTTCTGATCCTACATGCAAGATTTGTTTCCTAGTAAGGAAAGTCACTATTGAGCTCCCATTGCCATGCACAATGCAAATAGCACTCGTGTCTGTTCCCAGCAATTACAGTGTATTGGATTGAAGAGAAGTTACAGTTCTTGTCAGTTCCTAAGCAGAGTAAACTAGATATGGCCCATGTGTGTAGGAAGCACAGTTCTTTTGTTCTGAGCAAGATCACTGTTCTGGCCCTGTAGGAAACACAGTAGAGTAGAAGAGTGCTGTGTTCTGAAATCAGTGTGTGTTTCTTGTAAGGCGAGCTAGTGTTGGTTTCCCATTCATAAACGGAGTTGAATCACATGCAGTTTCTGGTTCTACATGCAAGAGTTGTATATCGTAAGGAAAGTCACTATTGTGCTCCCATTGACTTCCAAAGTGCAAATAGCACTCGCGTCTGTTCCCAGTAAGTACAGTGTATTGGACTAAAGAGAAGTTACTGTTCTTGTCAGTTTCCTAAGCAGAGTTGAACTAGATTTGGCCCGTGTGTGTAGGAAGCACAGTTCTTTTGTTCTGAGCAAGCTCACTGTTTTGGCAATATATGAAACAAGTAGAGTAGAAGAGTGCTCTTTTCTCAAAAGCAGACTGTGTATCTTGTAAGAGGAACTAATGCTTGTTTCCCATTCATAAACGGAGTTGAATCTCATACAGTTTCTGGTCCTTTGAGCACGAGTTGTTTTCTGGTAAGGAAAGTTCCTATTGCGTTCCCATTGGCATACACAGTGCAAATAGCCCTCGCCTCTGTTCCCAGCATGTACAGTGTATTGGACTGAAGAGAGCTACTGTTCTTGTCACTTTCCTAAGCAAAATTGAACTAGATATGGCCCATGTATATATGAAGCACATTTTATTTGTTCTGAGCACACTCACTCTCTGGCCCGATAGGAAACACAGGAGAGTAGAAGTCTGCTCTTTTCTCAAAAGCAGAGTGAGTTTCTTGGAGGCGAGCTAGTGTTTGTTTCTGATTCATAAACGGAGTTGAATGACAGTCACTTTCTGGTCCTATGAGCAAGAGTTGTTTTCTGGTAAGGAAAGTCACTATTGTGCTACCATTGTCATATACTGTGCAAATAGCACTCGCGTCTGTTCCCTGCAAGTACAGTATATTGGACTGAAGAGAAGCTACTCCTCTTTTCAGTTTCCTAAGCAGAGTTGAATTATATTTGGCTCAGGTGTGTAGGAAGCACATTTCTTTTGTTCTGAGCAAGCTCACTATTCTGGCACTTTAGGAAACACAGTACAGTAGAAGAGTGCTCTTTTCTCAAAAGCAGAGTGTGTTTCTTGTTAGGCGAGCTAGTGTTTGTTTCTCATTCATAAACGGAGTTGAATCACATTCAGGTTCTGGTCCTAGGAGCAAGAGTTTTTTTCTGGTAAGGAAAGTCACTATTATGTCCCCATTGACATATACAGTGCAAAAAGCACTCGTGTCTGTTCCCAGCAAGTACAGTGTATTGGACTGAAGAGAAGCTACTGAGCTTGTCAGTTTCCTAAGCAGGATTTAATTAGACATGGCCCGTGAGTGTAGAAAGCACAGTTTTTTTTTTTTGTTCTGAGCAAGCTTACTGCTCTGGCCCTATAGAAAACACAGTAGAGTAGACTAGTGCTCTTTTTTCAAAAGCAGAGTGTGTTTCTTTTAAGGCGTGCTAGTGTTTGTTTCCCATTCATAAATGGAGTTGAATCACAGGCAGTTTCTGGTCCATTTAGCAATAGTTGTTTTCTGGGAAGGAAAGTCACTATTATGTTCCCAATGCCATATACAGTGCAAATTGCAACTCGTGTCTGTTCCCAGCAAGTACAGTGTATAAGACTGACGAGAAGCTTTTGTTCTTGTCAGTTTCTTAAGCAGAGTTGAACTAAATATGGTCAATGTGTGTAGGAAGCACAGGTTTTATGTTCTGAGCAAGCTCACTGTTCTGACATGTGGAAACACAATAGAGTAGAAGAGTGCTCTTTTAACAAAAGCAGAGTGTGTTTCTTATAAGACTATCTAGTGTTTGTTTCCCATTGATAAACGGTGTTGAATCACATGCTGTTTCTGGTCCCACAAGCAAGAGTTGTTTTCTGGTAAGGAAAGTCACTATTGCGCTCCCATTGCCAAAAATTGCAAATAGCACTCGCATCTGTTTCCAGCAAGTACAGTGTATTGGACTGAAAAGCAGGTACTGTTCTTGTCAGTTTCCTAAGCAGAGTTGAACTAGATATGGCCCGTGTGTGTAGGAAGCACAGTTCTTTTGTTTTGAGCAAGCTAACTGTTCTGGCCTTACAGAAACACAGTAGAGTAGAAGAGTGCTCTTTTCTCAAAAGCAAAGTGTGTTTCTTGTAAGGCGAGCTAGTGTTTGTTTCCCATTCATAAACGGAGTTGAATCACATGCTGTTTCTGGCCCTACAAGCAATAGTTTTTTATGGTAAAGAAAGTCACTATCGTGATCCCATTGTCATACACAGTGCAAATAGCACTCGCGTCTTTTCCCAGCAAGTACAGTGTATTGGCCTGAACAGATGCTACTGATCTTGTTAGTTTTCTAACCATAGTTGAACTTGGTATTACCCGTGTTTGTAGGAAGCACAGTTCTTTTGTTCTGAGCAAGATCACTGTTCTGGTCCTATAGGAAACATATTAGAGTAGAAATGTGCTCTGTTCTCAAATCAGTGTGTGTTTCTTGTAAGGCTAGCTAGTGTTGGTTTCCCATTCATAAACAGAGTTGAACCAAATGCAGTTTGTGGTCCTAAAAGCAAGAGTTGTTTTATGGTAAGGAAAGTCACTTTTGTGCTCCCATTGACTTACACAGGGCAAATAGCACTCCCGTCTGTTTCCAGCAAGTACAGTGTATTGCACTGAAGAGAAGTTACTGTTCTTGTCAGTTTCCTATGCAGAGTTGAACTAGATATGGTGCGTGTGTCTAGGAAGCACAGTTCTTTTGTTCTGAGCAAGCTCACTGTTCTGGCCATATATGAAACACAGTAGAGTAGAAGAGTGCTCATTTCTCAAAAGCAGAGTGTGTTGCTAGTAAGGCGAACTAGTGCTTGTTTCCCATTCATAAACGGAGTTGAATCTCATGCAGGTTCTGGTCCTATGAGCAAGAGTTGTTTTCTGGTAAGGAAAATCACTATTATGCCCCCATTGCCATATACAGTGCAAATTGCAACTCGTGTGTGCTCCCAGCAATTACACTGCATAGGACTGAAGAGAATTTAATGTTCTTATCATTTTCTTAAGCAGAGTTGAACTTGATATGGTCCATGTGTGTAGGAAGCACAGGTCTTTTGTTCTGAGCAAGCTCACTCTTCTGACCTGTGGAAACACAGTAGAGTAGAAGAGTGCTCTTTTCTCAAAAGCAGAGTGTGTTTCTTGTAAGGCGAGCTAGTGTTTGTTTCTTATTCATAACGGAGTTGATTCACATGAAGTTTCTGGTCCTATGAGCAAGTGTAGTTTTCTGGTAAGGAAAGTCAGTATTGCGATCCCATTGCCAAAAAAAGTGCATGTAGCACTCGGGACTATTCCCAGCAAGTACAGTGTATTGGTCAGAAGAGATGCTCCTGTTCTTGTCAGTTTCCTAAGAAGAGTTGAAGTAGATTTGGGCTGTGTGTGTAGGAAGCACAGTTCTTTTGTTCTGAGCAAGTTGACTCTTCTGGCCCTTTAGGAAACACAGTAGAGTAGAAGAGTGCTCTTTTCTCAAAAGAAGAGTGTGTTACTTGTAAGGCAAGATAGTGTTTCTTTCCCATTCATAAACGAAGTGGAATCACATGCAATTTCTGTTCCTATGAGCAAGAGTTGTTTTGTGGTAAGGAGGTCACTATTATGCCCCCATTGCCATATTCAGTGCAAATTGCAACTAGCATCTGTTCCCAGCAAGTACAGTATATTGGATGGAAGAGAAGGTACTGTTCTTGTCAGTTTCTTAAACAGAGTTGAGCCAGATGTGGCCTGTGTGTAGGAAGTACAATACTTTGTTCTGAGCAAGCTCACTCTTCTGGCCGTACAGGTATCACAGAAGATTTGAAGAGTGCTCTTTTCTCGAAAGCAGAGTGTGTTATTAGTAAGGCGAGTTGCTGTTTGTTTCCATAAACAGAGTTGAATCACATGCAGTTTCTGGACCTACGAGCAAGAGTTTTTTTATGGTAAGGAAAGTCACTATTGGGCTCCCATTGCCATACACAGTACAAATAGCACTCCCGTCTGTTGCCAGCAAGTACAGTGTATTTGACTGAACAGAAGCTACGGTTCTTGTCAGTTCCTAAGCTGAGTTGAACTAGATATGGCTCGTGTATATAGGAAGCACTGTTCTTTTGTTCTGAAGAAGCTCACTTTTATGGCCCTAAAGGAAACACAGTAGAGTAGAAGAGTGCTCTCTTCTCAAAATCAGAATGTGTTCCCTGTAAGGTGAGTTGGTGTTTGTTTACCATTCATTATCGGATGTGCAGCACATGCATGCAGTTTCTGGTCGTATGAGCAAAAGTTGTTTCCTGGTAAGGAAAGTCAATATTGCGCTCCCATTGCCATACACAGATCAAATAGCACTCGCGTCTATTCCCAGCAGGTAGACTGTATTGGACTGAAGAGAAAGTACTGTTCTTGTCAGTTTCCTAAGCAAAGCTGAACTAGTAATGGCCCGTGTGTGTAGGAAGCACAGTTCTTTGTTCTGAGCAAGCACACTGCTCTGGCCCAATAGGAAAAACAGTAGAGTAGATGAGTGCGATTTTTTCAAAAGCAGAGTGTTTTCCTTGTATGGCGATTTAGGGTTTGTTTCCCATTCATAAACGGAGCTGAATCACATGCATTTTTTGGTGCTAGGAGCAAGAGTTGTTTTCTGGTAAGGAAAGTCATTATTGTGCTCCCATTGCCATTCACAGTGCAAATATCACTCCCGTCTGTTCCCAGCAAGTACAATATATTGGAATGAAAAGAAGCTCATGTTCTGTTCAGTTTCATAAGCAGAGTTGAACTAGATATGGCCCGTATGTGTAGGAAGTACAGTTTTTGTACTGAACAAGCTCGCTGTTCTGACACTATAAGAAACACAGTAGAGTAGAAGAGTGCTCTTTTCTCAAAAGCAGAGTGTGTTTCTTGGAGGCGAGCTAGTGTTTGTTTCCCAGTCCTAAATGGAGTTGAATCACATGCAGTTTCTGGTCCTACAAACAGGAGTTGTATTCTGGTAAAAAGAGTCACTATTGCCTTCCCATTGCCAAACACAGTGCAAATAGCACTCGTGTCTGTTCCCAGCAAGTACAGTGTATTGGACTGAAGAGAAGCTACTCATCTTGTCAGTTTCCTAAGCAGAGTTGAACTAGATATGCCCTGTGTGTAGGAAGCACAGTTCTTTTGTTCTCAGCAAGCTCACTCTTCTGGCCCTGTAGGAAACACAGTAGAGTAGAAGACTGCTCTTTTCTCAAAAGCATAGTGTGTTTCTTGTAAGGCGAGGTAGTGTTTGCTTCCCATTCATAAATGGAGTTGAATCACATGAAGTTTCTGGTCTAACAAACAAGAGTTGTTTTCTGGTAAGGAAAGTCACAATTTTGTTCCCATTGCCATGCAGAGTGCAAATAGCACTCAAGTCTGTTCCGAGAATGTCCAGTGTATTGGACTGAAGAGAAGCTACTGTTTTTTCAGTTTCCTAAGAATAATTGAACTAGATATCGCCCGTGTGCATAGGAAGCACAGTTTTTTTTTTGTTCTGAGCAAGCTCACTCTTCTGACCATATAGGAAACACAGTAGAAAAGAAGAGTGCTTTTTTCTTAAAGCAGAGTGTGTTTCTTGTAATGCAATCTAGTGTTTGTTTCACATTCATAAAGGGAGTTGAATCACATGCAGTTTCTGGTCCTATGTGCAAGAGTTGTTTTATGGAAAGGAAAGTCACTATTGTACTACCATTGCCAAACACAGTGCAAATTGCACTTGTGTCTGTTCCCAGCAATTACAGTGTATTGGACTGACGAGAAGCTACAGTTCTTGTAAGTTCCTAAGCAGAGATGTACTAGATATGGCCCGTGTGTGTAGGAAGCACAGTTCTTTTGTTCTGAGCATGCTCAATCTTTTGGCCCTATAGGAAACACGGTAGAGTAGAAGAGTACTCTTTTCTCAAAAGCAGAGTGTGTTTCTAGGAGGTGAGCTAGTGTTTGTTTTCGATTCATAAACGAAGTTGAATCACATGCAGTTTCTGAATCTATGAGGAAGAGTTGTTTTCGAGTAAGGAAAGTCATTATTGTGCTACTATTGTCATATACTGTGCAAATAGCTCTCGCATCTCTTCCCAGCAAGGACAGTATATTGGACTAAAGAGAAGCTACTGTTCTTGTCAGTTTTCTATGCAGAATTGAGCTAGATATGGCTCGTGTGTGTAGGAAGCACAGTTTTTTGTTCTGAGCAAGATCACTGTTCTGGCCCTTTAGAAAACACAGTAGAGTAGAATAGTGCTCTTTTCTCAAATGAGAGTGTGTTTCTTGTAAGGCGAGCTAGTGTTGGTTTTCCATTCATAAACGGAGTTGAATCAAATGCAGTTTCTTGTCGTAAGAGCAAGAGTTGTTTACTGGTAAGGAAAGTCACTATTGCGCTCCCATTGCCATACACAGTGCAAATAGCACTCGCTTCTGTTCCCAGCAAGTACAGTGTATTGAACTCAAAGAAGCTACTGTTCTTGTCATTTTCCTAAGCAGAGTTGAACTAGTTATGGCTTGTGTGTGTAGGAAGCACAGTTCTTTTTTTTCGAGCAAGCTCACAGTTCTGGCCCTATAGGAAACTCATTAGAGTAGAAGAGTGCTCTTTCCTCAAAAGGAGATTGTGTTTCTTGTAAGGCGAGCTAGTGTTTGTTTCCCATTCATAAACGGAGTTGAATCACATGCAGGTTCTGGTCCTATGAGCAAGAGTTGTTTTCTGGTAAGGAAAGTCACTATTGTGCTCCCATTGTCTTACACAGTGCAAATTTCACTCGTGTCTGTTCCCAACAACTAGTGTATTGGACTGAAGAAAAGCTACTGTTCTTGTCAGTTTCCTAGGCAGAGTTAAACTAGATATGGCCTGTGTGAGTAGGAAGCACAGTGCTTTTGTCCTGAGCAAGCTCACTGTATTGGCCCGATAGGAACACATTTGAATAGAAGAGGGCTCTTTTCTCAAAACCAGAGTGTGTTACTCGGAAGGCAAGAGAGTGTTTGTTTCCCATTCATAAAAGGATGTTAGTCACATGCAGTTTCTGGTCCTACGTGTAGCTTGAGATTTCCTGCCTGGCCCACAGTCAGGACCAATCTCTCTCACCTGCTAGTCCCACAGCCGCTCAGACCCGACCAAGTAAACACAGAGATTTATATTGCTTACAAACTGTATGTCCATGACAGGCTTCTTGCTAACTGTTCTTACAGCTTAAATTAATCCATTTCTATAAATCTATACCTTGCCACATGGTTCGTGGCTTACCGGCATCTTCACTTCCTGTTTCTCATCATGGAGGCTGGCAGTGTCTCTCTGACTCAGCCTTCCACTTCCCCGCATTATTCTCCTCCTTGTCCCACCTACACTTCCTGCCTAGCCAATGGCCAATCATTTATTTACTGTCTAATCAGCAAAACATTTGCCATATAGAACATCCCACAGCACGTATGCTCTAGAGTTGTTTTCTGGTAAAGAAAGACACTATTGCGCTTCCATTGCCATACACAGTGAAAAAAGCACTCGCGTCTGTTCCCAGCAAGTACAGTGTATTGGACTCAAGAGAAGCTACAGTTCTTGTCAGTTCCTAAGCAGACTTGAACTAGATAGGGCCCGTGTGTGTAGGAAGCACAGTTCTTTTGCTCTGAGCAAGATCACTGTTCTGGCCCTATAGGAAACACATTAGAGTAGAAATGTGCTCTGTTCTCAAATCAGTGTGTGTTTCCTGTAAGGCTAGCTAGTGTTGGTTTCCCATTCATAAACAGAGTTGAACCAAATGCAGTTTCTGGTCCTAAAAGCAAGAGTTGTTTTATGGTAAGGAAAGTCACTTTTGCAGTCCCTTTGACTTACACAGTGCAAATAGCACTCCCGTCTGTTTCCAGCAAGTACAGTGTATTGGACTGAAGAGAAGTTACTGTTCTTGTCAGTTTCCTATGCAGAGTTGAACTAGATATGGCGCATGGGTGTAGGAAGCACAGTTCTTTTATTCTGAGCAAGCTCAATGTTCTGGCCGTATATGAAACACAGTAGAGTAGAAGAGTGCTCTCTTCTCAAAAGCAGAGTGTGTTGCTAGTAAGGCGAACTAGTGCTTGTTTCCCATTCATAAACGGAGTTGAATCTCATGCAGGTTCTGGTCCTATGAGCAAGAGTTGTTTTCTGGTAAGGAAAATCACTATTATGCCCCCATTGCCATATACAGTGCAAATTGCAACTCGTGTGTGCTCCCAGCAAGTACACTGCATAAGACTGAAGAGAAGCTATAGTCTTATCACTTTCTTAAGCAGAGTTGAACTAGATATGGTCCATGTGTGTAGGAAGCACAGGTCTTTTGTTCTGAGCAAGCTCACTGTTCTGACCTTGTGGAAACACAGTAGAGTAGAAGAGTGCTCTTCTCTCAAATCAGAGTGTGTTTCTTGTAAGGTGAGCTAGTGTTGGTTTCCCATTCATAAACGGAGTTGAATCAAATGCAGTTTCTTGTCATAAGAGCAAGAGTTGTTCTCTGGTAAGGAAAGTCACTATTGCGCACCCATTGCCATACACAGTGAAAAAAGCACTCGCTTCTGTTTCCAGCAAGTACAGTGTATTGGACTCAAGAGAAGCTACAGTTATGCTCAGTCCCTAAGCAGAGTTGAACTAGATAGGGTCCATGTGTGAAGGAAGAACAGTTCATTTGTTCTGAGCAAGATCACTCTTCTGGCTCTATAAGAAACACATTAGAGTAGAAATGTGCTCTGTTCTCAAATCAGTGTGTGTTTCTTGTAAGGCTAGCTAGTGTTGGTTTCCCATTCATAAACAGAGTTGAACCAAATGCAGTTTCTGGTCCTACAAGCAAGAGTTGTTTTATGGTAAGGAAAGTCACTTTTGTGCTCCCATTGACTTACACAGTGCAAATAGCACTCCTGTCTGTTTCCAGCAAGTACAGTGTATTGGACTGAAGAGAAGCTACTGTTCTTGTCAGTTTCCTACGCAGAGTTGAACTAGATATGGCGCGTGTGTGCAGGAAGCACAGTTCTTTTGTTCTGAGCAAGCTCACTGTTCTGGCCGTATATGAAACACAGTAGAGTAGAAGAGTGCTCTTTTCTCAAAAGCAGAGTGTATTGCTAGTAAGGCGAACTAGTGCTTGTTTCCCATTCATAAACAGAGTTGAATCTCGAGCAGTTTCTGGTCCTATGAGCAAGAGTTGTTATCTGGTAAGGAAAGTCCCTATTGTGCTCCCACTGGCATACACAGTGCAAATAGCACTCGCGTCTGTTCCCAGCAAGTACAGTGTATTGGACTGAAGAGAAGCTACTGTTCTTGTCAGTTTCCTAAGCAGAGTTGAATTAGATATGGCCCGTGTGTGTAGGAAGCACAGTTCTTTTGTTCTGAGCAAGCTCACTCTTCTCACCCTATTGGAAACACAGTAGAGTAGCAGAATGCTCTTTTCTCAAAGGAAGAGTGTGTTTTTTGGAATACGAGGTAGTGTTGGTTTTCCATTCATAAACGGAGTTGAATCACATGCAGTTTCTGGTCGTACCAGCAAGAGTTGTTTTCTGAAAAGGAAAGTCACTATTGCACTCCCTTTGCCATACTGAGTTCAAATAGCACTCGCGTCACCTCCCAGGAAGTACAGTGTATTGGACTGAAGAGAAGCTACTGTTCTTGCCAGTTTTCTAAGCAAAGTTGAATTAGATATGGCCCGTGTGTGTAGGAAGCTCAGTTCTTTTGTTCATAGCAAGCTCACTGTTCTGGTCCTATAGGAAACTCAGTAGAGTAGAAGAGTGCTCTTTTCTCAAAAGCAGATTGCGTTTATTGTAAGGCGAGCTAGTGTTTGTTTCCCATTCATAAATGGAGTTGAATCACATGCAGGTTCTGGTCTTAGGAGCAAGAGCTTTTTTCTAGTAAAGAAAGTCACTATTACGTTCCCATTGCCATACACAGTGCAAATACCACTCTCTTCTCTTCCCAGTGAGTATAGTGTATTGGACTGAAGAGAAGCTACAGTTCTTGTCTGTTTCCTAAGCAGAGTTTAACTAGATATGGACCGTGTGTGTAGGAAGCACTGTTCTTTTGTTTGGAGCAAGCTCACTGTTCTGGCCCTACAGGAAACTCTGTAGAGAAGAGTGCTCTTTTCACAAAAGTAGAGTGTGTTTCTTGTAAGGCAAGCTAGTGTTTTTTTCCCATTCATAAACAGAGCTGAATCACATGCAGTTTCTGGTCTTATGAGCAAGAGTTGTTTTCTCGTAAGGAAAGTCACTATTGTACTCCCATTGCCATACACAGTACAAACAGCACTCGTGTCTGTTCCAAGCATGTACAGTGAATTGGATTGAAGAAAAGCTACTGTTCTGGTGAGTTTCTTATGCAGAGTTAAAGTAGATATGGCTCGAGTGTGTAGAAAGCACAGTTCTTTTGTTTCGAGGAAGCTCTCTGTCCTGGCACTATAGGAAACTCAGTAGAATAGAAGAGTACTCTTTTCTCAAAAGCAGATTGTGTTTCTTGTAAGGCGAGTGAGTGTTTGTTTCCCATTCATGAACGGAGTTGCATCACATGCAGTTTCTGGTCTTATGAGCAAGAATTGTTTTGTGGTAAGGAAAGTCACTATTGTGCTCCCATTGCCACACATTGCAAATTTCACTCGTGTCTCCTTCCAGCAAGTACAGTTTATTGGACTGAAGAAAAGCGACCATTCTTGTAAGTTTCATAAGCAGCGTTGAACTAGATGTGGTCCTTGTGTGTAGGAAGCACAGTTTTTTTGTTTTGAGCAAGCTCATTATTCTGGCCCTATAATAAACACAGTAGAGTAGAAGAGTGCTCTTTTCTAAAAAACAGAGTGTGTTTCTTGTAAGGTGAGCTAGTGTTTGTTTCCCATTCATAAACGGAGTTGAGTCACATGCAGTCTTTGGTCCTACGTGCAACAGTTGTTTTCTTGTAAGGAAAGTCACTATTGCTCTCCCTTTGCCATACACAGTGCAAATAACACTCGCGTCTATTCCCAGCAAGTACAGTTTATTGGACTGAAGAGAAGCTACTGTTCTTGTCAGTTTCCTAAGCAGAGTTGAACTAGATATGGCCCGTGTGTGTAGAAAGCAAGTTCTTTAGTTCTGAGCAAGCTCACTACCCTGGACCAATAGGAAACACAGTAGAGTAGAAGAGTCCTCTTTTCTCAAAAGCAGAGTGTGTTTCTTGTAAGGCGGTCTACTCTTTGTTTCCCATTCATAAACGTAGTTGAAAACATGCAGTTAATGGTCCTATGAGAAAGAGTTGTTATCTTCTAAAAACGTCACTATTGTGCTACCATTGCCATACACAGTGCAAATAGCAATCGCGTCTGTTCCTAGCAAGTACAGTGTTTTGAATTTAAAAGAAGCTACTGTTCTTATCACTTTCCAAGGAGAATTGAACTGGATTCGCCCCATGAGTGTAGGAAGCATAGATCTTTTGTACTGAGCAAGCTCACTCTTCTGTCCCTTCAGGAAATACAGTAGAGCAGAAGATTGCTCTATTCTCAAAAGCAGAGTGTGTTTCTTGTTAAGTGAGCTAGTGTTTGTTTCCTATTCATAAACGGAGTTGAATCACATACCGTTTCTGGTCCTATGAGCAAGAGTTGTTTTCTGGTAAAAAAAAAAGTCACTCTTGCATTCCCATTGCCATACAAAGAGAAAAAAGCACACACGTCTGTTCCCAGCAAGTACAGTGTTTTGGACTGAAGAGAAGCTACTGTTCTTGTCACTTTCCTAAGCCGAGTTGAACTTGATATGGCCCGTGTGTGTAGGAAGCACAGTTTTTTTTCTTAAGTAATCTCAACATTCTGTCCCAAAAAGAAACACAGTAGAGTAGATGAGTGCTCTTTTCTCAAAAGCAGAGCGTGTTTCTTGTAAGGCAATCTAGTGTTTGTTTCCCATTAATAAACAGAGTTGAATCACATGAAGTTTCTGGTCCTACTTGCAAGAGTTGTTTCCTGGTAAGGAAAGTCACTATTGTGCTCCCATTGCCATACACAGTGCAAATAGCACTTGCATTTTTTTCCCAGCAAGTACAGTGTATTGCACTAAAGAGAAGCTACTGTTCTTTTCAGTTTCCTATGCAGAGTGGTAATAGGCATGTCCCGTGTAGGAAGCACAGTTCTTTTCTTCTGAGCAAGCTCACTGTTCAGGCACTATAAAAAAGACAGTAGAGTAGAAGAGTGCTCTTTTCTCAAAAGCA
The DNA here is from genome assembly GCF_949786415.1 of Peromyscus eremicus. Classification (NCBI taxonomy): domain Eukaryota; kingdom Metazoa; phylum Chordata; class Mammalia; order Rodentia; family Cricetidae; genus Peromyscus; species Peromyscus eremicus. The sequence continues at coordinate 3,545,389 of NW_026734292.1, forward strand.
GAGTGTGTTTCCTGTAAGGCGAGCAAGCGTTTGTTTCCCATTCATAAACGGAGTTGAATCACATGCAGTTCCTGAACCTATAAGCAAGAGTTGTTTTGTGGTAATGAAAGTCACTATTGAGCTCCCATTGCCATACAGTGTGAAAAATAGCACTCACGTCTATTCCAAGCAATTACAGTGTATTGGACTGAAGAGAATCTACTGTTCTTGTCAGTTTCCTAAGTAGAGTTGAGCCAGATATGGCCCGTGTTTGTAGGAAGCACAGGTCTTTTGTTCTGAGCAAGCTCACTGTTCTGGCCGTATAGGAAAGACAGTAGAGTAGAAGAGTGCTCTTTTCTCAAAAGAAGAGTGTGTTTCTGTAAGGCAAACTAGTTTTTTTTCCATTCATAAACAAAGTTGAATCACATGCAGTTTCTTGTTCTACAAGCATGAGTAGTTTTCTTGTAAGGAAAGTCAATATTGCATTCCCTTTGCTATACACAGTTCAAATAGCACTCGCGTCTGTTCCCAGCAAGTACAGATTATTGTACTGAAGAGAAGCTACTGTTCTTGTCAGTTACCTAAGCAGAGTTTTACTAGATATGGCCCGTGTGTACGAAGCACAGTGCTTTCCTTCTGAGCAAGCTCACTGTTCTGGCCTTATTGGAAACTCAGTTGAGTAGAAGAGTGTTCTTTTATCGAAAGCAGAGTATGTTTCTTTTAAGGCAAGCTAATGTTTGTTTGCCATTCATAAACAGAGTTGAATCACATGCAGTTACTGGTTTCACAAGCAATAGTTGTCTTCAGGTAAGGAAAGTCACTCTTGCGTTAACATTGCCATATTCAGTGCAATTAGCACTCGTGTCTATTCCTAGCAAGTACAGTGTATTGGATTGAAGAGAAGCTAAGGTTTTTGTCCCTCTCCTAAGCAGAGTTGAACTAGAAATGGCCCGTGTGTGTGGGAAACACAGTTCTTTTCTTCTGAGTAAACCCACTGTTCTGGCCCTATAGGAAACACAGTGGAGAAGAAGATTGCTCTTTCCTCAAAAGCAGAGTTTGTTGTTGTAAGGCGAGCTAGTGTTTGTTTCCCATTCGTAAACGTAGTTGAATCACATGCAGTTTCTGGTCCTATGAGCAAGAGTTTTTTTCTGGTAAGGAAAGCCACTATTGTGCTCCCATTGCAATATACAGTTCAAAGATCACTTGCGTCTCTTCCCAGCAAGTAGAGTGTATTGGGCTGAAGAGAAGCCTGTGTTCTAGTCAGTTTCGTAAGAAAAGTTGAACTAGATATGGCTTGTGTGTGTAGGAAGCATAGTACATTTTTTGTGAGCAAGCTCACTCTTCTGGCCCTATAAAAACATAGAAGAGTAAAAGAGTGCTCTTTTCTGAAAAGCAGATTGTGTTTCTTGTAAGGCGAGCTATTGTTTGTTTCCCATTCATAAACTGAGTTGAATCACATGGAGTTTCTGGTCCTACGTGCAAGAGTTGTTTTCTGGTAAGGAAAGTCACTATTGTGCTCCCTTTGCTATACACAGTGCAAATAGCACACTTGTCTGTTCCCAGAAAGTACAGTGTATTGGACTGAAGAGAAGCTACTGTTTTTGTCACTTTCCTAAGGAGAGTTGAACTAGATATGGCCCATGAGTGTAGGAATCACAGGTCTTTGTTCTGAGCAAGCTCACTGTTCTGGCCCTATAGGAAACACAGTAGAGTAGAAGAGGGCTCTTTTCTCAAAAGCAGAGTTTGTTTCTTGTGGGGGAAGCTAGTGTTTGTTTCCCATTCATAAACGGAATTGAATCTCATGCAATTTCTGGACCAAAGAGCAAGAATTTTTTTTCTGTTAAGGAATGTCACTATTGCAGTCACATTAACATACACATAGAACATCATAATAGAATTCATGTCTGTTCCCAGCAAGTAGAGTGTATTGGACTGAAGAGAAGCTGCTGCTCTTGTCAGTTTCCTAAGCCAAGTTGAACAAGATATGGCCGTGTGTGTAGGAAGCACTGGTCTTTTGTTCTGAGGAAGCTCACTGTTATGGCCCTATAGTAAACAGAGTAGAGTAGAAGAGTGCTCTCTTCTCAAAATCAGAAGATTTTCCCTGTAAGGCGAGTTGGTGTTTGTTTCACATTCATAAATGGAGGTGCATCACATGCACTTTCTGGTCGTATGAGTAAGAGTTGTTTTCTGGTAAGAAAAGTAACTATTGTGCTCTCATTGCCATACACAGTTCAAATAGCACTAGCATCTGTTCCCAGCAGGTACAGTGTATTGGACTGAAGAGAATGTACTGTTCTTGTCAGTTTCCTAAGCAGAGTTCAACTTGATATGGCCCGTGTGTGTAGGAAGCACAGTTCTTTTGTTCTGAGCAAGCTCTCTGTTCTGACCCTTAGGAATCACACTAGGGTAGAAGAGTGCTCGTTTCTCAAAAACAGAGTGTGTTTCCTTTAAGGAGAGCTAGAGTTTGTTTCCCATTCATAAACGGAGTTGAATCACATGCAGTTTCTGATCCTATGAGCAAGAGTTGTTTTCTGGTAAGGAAAGTCACTGTTGTGCTCCCATTGTCATACAAAGTGCAAATAGCACTCATATCTGTTCCCTGCAAGTACAGTGTATTGTACTGAAGAGAACATACTGTACTTGTCAGTTTCCTAAACAGAGTTGAAGTAGATACGGCCCGTGTGTTTAGGAAGTACAGTTCTTTGATCTGAGCAAGCTCACTGTTCTGGCCGTGTAGGAAACACAGTAGATTAGAAGAGTGCACTTTTTTCACAAGCAGAGTTTGTTTCTTGTAACGTGAGCTAGGGTTTGTTTCCCATTCATAAACAGAGTTGAATCACATGCAGTTTCTGGACCTCTGAGCAAGAGATGTTTTCTGGTAAGGAAAGTCACTATTGCACTCCCATTGCCATACATAGTGCAAATAGCACTCGCGTCTCCTCCCAGCAAGTACAGTGTATTGGACTGAAGAGAAGCTAATGTTCTTGTCAGTTTCCTAAGCAGAGTTGAACTAGATATGGCCTTTGTGTGTAGGAAGCACAGTTCTTTTGTTCTGAGCATGCTTACTCTTCTGGCCCTATATTAAACACAGTAAGTAGAAGAGTGTTCTTTTCTCAAAAGCAGAGCGTGTTTTTTGAAACGCGAGCTAGTGTTTGTTTTCCATTCATAAACAGAGTTGAATCACATGAAGTTCTGGTCCTACGAGCAAGAGTTGTTTTCTCGTAAGGAAAGCCACTCTTGTGCTCCTATTGCCATACACAGTGCAAATAGCACTCTCATCCGTTCCCCTCAAGTACTGAATTTGGGCTGAAGAAAAGCTATTGTTCTTGCCAGCTTCATAAGCAGATTTGAACTAGATATATCCCGTGATGTAGGAAGCACAGTTCTTTTGTTCTGAGCAAGCTCACTCTTCTGACCTTATAGGAAACACAGTATAATAGTAGAGTGCTCTTTTCTCAAAAGCAGAGTGTGTTCCTTGTAAAGCATGCTGAAGTTTGTTTCCCATCCATAAACAGAGTTGAATCACATGTAGTTTTTGGTCCTAGGTGCAAGAGTTGTTTTCTGGTAAGGAAAGTCATTATTGTGCTCCCATTGCCATACAGTGTGCAAATAGCACTCGCGTCTCTTCCCAGCAAGTACTGTGTATGGGACTGAAGAGAAGCATCTCTTCTTGTCAGTTACCTAAGCAGAGTTGAACTAGATATGGCCCGTGTGTGTAGGAAGCACAGTTCTTTTGTTCAGAGCAAGTTCACTGGCCCTATAGGAAACACAGTAGAGTAGAAGAGTGCTCTTTTCTCAAAAGCACAGTGTGTTTTTTGTAAGGCGAGGTAGTGTTTGTTTCCCATTCCTGAAAGAAGTTGAATCACATGCAGTTTCTGCTCCAACAAACAAGAGTTGTTTTCTGGTAAGGAAAGTCACAATTTTGCTCCCATTGCCATACAGAGTGCAAAGAGCACTCGCGCTTGTTCCCAGAAAGTACAGTGTATTGGACTGAAGAGAAGCTGCTGTTATTTTCATTTTCTTAAGCATAATTGAACTAGATATGGCCCATGCGTGTAGGAAGCAGAGTTTTTTTTGTTCTGAGCAAGCTCACTCTTCTGGCCCTATAGGAAACACAATAGGAAAAAAGAGTGCTCTTTTCTCAAAGCAGAGTGTGTTTCTTCTAAGGCAATCTAATGTTTGTTTCCCATTCATAAACGGAGTTGAATCACGTGCAGTTTCTGGTCTTATGAGCAAGAGTTGTTTTCTGGTAAGGAAACTAACTTTTGAGCTCCCATTGCCATACACAGTGAAAATTGCTCTTGCGTCTTTTCCCAGCAAGTACAGTGTGTTGGACTGACGCGAAGGTACTGTTCTTGTAAGTTTCTTAAACAGAATTGAACTATATATGACCCACGTGTGTGGAAAGTACAGTTCCTTGTACTGAACAAGCTCACTGTTCTGGCCCTATAGGAAACATATAACAGTAGATGAGTGCTTTTTTCTCAAAAGCAGAGTGTGTTTGATGTAAGGCGAGCTAGTCTTTGTTTCCCATTCATTAACGGAGTTGAGTCACATGCAGTTTCTGGTCCTACGAGCAAGAGTTGTTTTTGTAAAGAAAAGTCACTCTTGTGCTCCCAATGCCTTACGCAGTGATAATAGCACTCCTGTCTGATCCCAGCAAGTACATTTTATTGGAGTAATGAGAAGCTACTTTTCTTGTCAGTTTCCTAGGTAGAGTTGAACTAGATATGGCTTCGAGTGTGTAGAAGAGTGCTCTTTTTTTTTTTTTTTTTTTTTTTTTTGGTTTTTCGAGACAGGGTTTCTCTGTGTAGCTTTGCGCCTTTCCTGGAACTCACTTGGTAGTCCAGGCTGGCCTCGAACTCACAGAGATCCGCCTGGCTCTGCCTCCCGAGTGCTGGGACTAAAGGCGTGCGCCACCACCGCCCGGCGAAGAGTGCTCTTTTATCAAAAGATGAGTGTCTTTCTTTAAGGCGATCTAGTGTTGGTTTTCTATTCAAAGACAGAGTTGAAACACATGCAGTTTCTGGTCCTACAAGCAAGAGTTGTTTTCACCCACTGCCATATGCATTGTAAATTGCAGTGGCATCTGTTCCCAGTGAGTACAGTGTATTGCACAAAAGAGAAGCTAATGTTCTTGTCAGTTTTCAAAGCAGAGTTGAACTAGATATGTCCCGTGTGTGTAGGAAGTACATTCTTTTGTTCTGAGAAAGCTCACAGTCCTGGCACTATAGGAAACAGAGTAGAGAAGAATAGTGCTCTTTTCTCAAAAGCAGAGTGTCTTTCTTATAAGGTGAGCTAGTGTTTCTTTCCCATTCATAAACGGAGTTGAATCCCATTCAGTTTCTAATCCTATGAACAAGAATTGTGTTCTGTTATGGAAAGTCACTATTGTGTACCCTCTGGTATAGACAGTGCAAATAGCACTTTGGTCTGTTTCCAGCAGGTACAGTGTTTTGGACTGACGAGAAGCTACTGTTCTTGTCAGTTTCCTAAGCAGAGTTGAAGTAGATATGGCCCATGTGTGTAGGAAGCACAGTTCTTTTGTTCTGAGCAAGCATACTCTTCTGGCCCTATAGTAAACACAGTAGAGTAGAAGAGTGCTCTTTTCTCAAAAGCAGAGTGTGTTTCTTGTAAGGCGAGCTAGTGTTAGTTTCCCATTCATAAATGGAGTTGAATCACATGCAGTTTTTGGTTCTATGAGCAAGAGTTTTTTTCTGGTAAAGAAAGTCACTATTGTGCCCCCACTGCCATACACAGTGCAAATAGCAGTCATGTCTGTTCCCATCGAGTACACTGTATTTGACAGAAGGGACGCTACTGTTTTTCTCAGTTTCCTAAGCAGAGTTGAACTAGAAATGTCCCGTGTGGGTAAAAAGCACATCCTTTTGTTCTGAGCAGGGTCACTGTTCTGGCCCTATAGGAAATAGAATAGAGTAGAAGAGTGCTCATTTCTCAAAAGCAGAGTTTTTTTCTTATAAGGCGAGATAGTGTTGGTTTCCCACTCATAAATGGAGTTGAACCACATGCAGTTTCTGGTCCTATGAACAAGAGATGTTTTCTAGTAAGAATAGTTACAATTGCGCTACCATTGCCATACACAGTGCCAATATCTGTCGCGTCTGTTCCCAGCAAGTACAGTGTATTGGACTGAAGAGAACCTACTGTTCTTGTCAGTTTCCTAAGAAGATTTGAACTACATATGGTCCGTTTGCATAGGAAGCACATTCTTTTGTTCTGAGCAACCTCACTGTCCTGGTCCTATAGGAAACACTGCAGAGTAGAAGAGTGCTGTTTTCTCAAAAGCAGAGAATGTTTCTTTTAAGGCAAGCTAGGGTTTGTTTCCCATTCATAAATGGAGTTGAATCACATGCAGTTTCTATTTGTATGAGCAAGAGTTGTTTTCTGGTGAGGAAAGTCACTATTGCGCTCCCATTGCCATACTCAGTGCAAATAGCAGTCGCGTCTGTTCCCCGCAAGTACAGTATATTTGACGGAAGAGTAGCTACTGTTCTTGTCAGTTTGCTAAGCAAAGTTGAAATAGATATGGTCCTGGTGTGAATGAACCACAGTTCTTTTGTCCTGAGCAAGCACACTGTTCTGGATTTTTAGGAAACACAATATAGTAGAAGAGTGCTCCTTTATCAAAAGATGAGTGTATTTCTTGCAAGGTGATCTAGTGTTGGTTTCCCATTCATAAACAGAATTAAATCACATGCAGTTTCTGGTCCTACAACCAAGAGGTGTTTTCTTGTAAGGAAAGTCACTATTGTGATCTTATTGTCAAACATTGTGCAAATAGCACTAGCGTCTGTTCCCAGCAACTACAGGGTATTGGACTGAAGAGAAGCTACTGTTCTTGACAGTTTCCTAAGCAGAGTTGAATTAAAAATGGCTCTTGTGTGTAGGAAGCACAGTTCCATTGTTCTGAGCAAGCTCATTGTTCTGGCCCTATAGGAAACACAATAGAGTAAAAGAGAGCTCCTTTCTCAAAAGCAGAGTGTCTTTCTTGTAAGGTGAGCTAGTGTTTGTTTTCTGTTCATAAACGGAGTTAACCACAAGAAGTTTTTGGTCTACAGGCAAGAGTTGTTTTCTGGTGAGGAAAGTCACTATTGTGCTCCCATTACCAAAAACAGTGCTAATAGCACTCACGTCTGTTCTCAGCAAGTACAGTGTATTGGACAGTAAGAGGAGCTACTGTTCTTGTCAGTTTCCTAATCTGAGTTGAACTAGATATGATCCTAGTGTGTAGGAAGCACAGCTCTTTAGTTCTGAGCAAGCTCACTGTTCTGGTCCTATAGAAAACACAGTAGAGTAGAAGAGTGCTCCTTTCTAAGAAGCAGAGTGTCTTTCTTGTAAGGCAAGCTAGTGTTTGTTTCCCATTCATAAATGGATTTGAATAACCCGCAGTTTCTGGTCCTAGGAGTTAGAGTTGTTTTCTGGAATTGAAAGTCACTATTGTGCTCCCATTGCCATACACCGTTCAAATAGCCGTGACGTCCGTTCCCAGCAAGTACAGTTTGTGAGACTTAAATGAAAATTCTGTTCTTGTCATTTTCCTAAGCAGAGTTGTACTAGACATGGCCCATGTGTAGGAAGCACAGTTCTTTTTTCTTAGCATGCTCACTATTCTGGCTCTAGAGGAATCACAGTAGAGTACAAGAGTGCTCTTTTCTTGAAAGCAGAGAGTATTTCTTGTAAGGCGAGCTAGTGTTTGTTTCACAATCATAAATGGAGTTGAATCACATGTAGTTTCTGGTTCTATGACCAAGAGTTGTTTTCTGGAAAGGAAAGTCACTATTCTGCTCCCTCTGCCAAACACGGTGCAAATAGCACTCGCGTTGGTTCCCAGCAAGTACAGTGTATTGGACGGAGAAGAAGCTACTGTTCTTGTCAGTTTCCTAAGCAGAGTTGAACTAGATATGGCCGTGTGTGTAGAAAGCACATTCTTTTATTCTGAGCAAGCTCACTGTTCTGGTCCTTTAGGAAACACGGTAGAGTAGAAGAGTGCTCTTTTATCAAAAGTTGAGTGTCTTTATTCAAAGGCGATCTAGTGTTGGTTTCCCATTCAAAGACGGAGTTGAATCACATGCAGTTTCTAGTTCTATGAGCAAGAGTTGTTTTCTGGTAAGGAAAGTCATTATTGTTCCCCCACTACCATACAAAGTGTAAATTGCTGTCATGTCTGTTCCCAGGAAGTACAGTTTATTGAATGGAAGAGAAGCTACTATTTTTGTCAGTTTCCTAAGCAGAGTTGAACTAAATATGGACTGTGTGTGTAGGAAGTACATTTCTTTTGTTCTGAGCAAGCTCTCTGTTCTGGCCAAATAAGAAACACAGTAGAGTAGAAGAGTGCTCTTTTCTCAAAAGCAGAGTGTGTTTCTTGTATGGCGTGCTATTATTTGTTTCCCTATCATAAACGAAGTTGAATCACATGCAGATTCTGGTCCTATGAGCAAGAGTTGTTTACTGGTAAGGAAAGTCACTATTGTGCTCCCTTTGCCATATACAGTGCAAATACCATTCGCATCTGTTCCCGGCAAGAACAGTGTATTGGACTAAAGAGAATCTACTGTTCTTGTCAGTTCCGTAAGCAGAGTTGTACTAGATATGGCCCGTGTGTGTAGGAAGCACATTCCTTTTGTTCTGTGCAAGCTCACTCTTCTGGCCCTATAAGAAACACAGTGGAATAGATGAGTGCTCTTTTCTCCAAAGCAGAGTGTGTTTCTTGTAAGGCTAACTACTGTTTGCTTCTCATTCACAAATGGAGTAGAATCACATGAAGTTTCTTGTTATATGAGCAGGAGTTGTTTTCTGGTAAGGAAAGTCACTATTCTGCTCGTTCTGCCATACACAGTGCAAATAGCACTCTAGTCTGTTGCCAGAAAGTACAGTGTATTGGACTTAGGAGAAGGTACTTTTCTTGTCATTTTCCTAATCAGAGTTGAACTAGATATGGCCGGTGTGTGTATGAAGCACACTCTTTTGTTCTGAGCAAGCTCACTGTTCTGATCTATCGGAAAAACTGTAGAGTAGAAGAGTGCTCATTTCTCAATAGCATAGTGTGGTTCTTGTAAGGCGAGCTAGTGTTTGTTTCCCATTCATAAATGGAGTTGAACCACATGCAGTTCCTGGTCCTATGTGCAATAGTTGTTTTCTGAGAGGGAAATGTGCTCCCATTACCATACACAGAGCAAATAGCAATCACGTCTGTTCCCAACAAGTACTGTGTATTGGACTGAAGAGAAGCTACTGTTCTTGTAAGATTCCTAAGCTGAGTTGAACTAGATATGGTCCATGTGTGTAGGTAGCACAGTTCTTTTTTTCTGAGCAAGCTCACTCTTCTGGCCTTATAAGAAACAGAGTAGAGTAAAAGTGTGCTCTTTTCTCAAAAGCAGAGTGTGTTTCTTGTAAGGCGAGCTAGTGTTTGTTTCCCATTCATAAACAGAGTTTAATCACATGCAGTTTGTGGTCCTATGAGCAAGAGTTGTTTTCTGGTAAGGATTGACACTATTGAGCTCCCTCCCATTGCCATACACAGTGCAATTAGCACTAGCGTCAGTTTTCAGCAGGTGCAATGTAAAGGACAGAAGAGAAGCCACTGTTTTTGTCAGTTTCCTAAGCAAAGTTGAATGAGATATGGCCCGTGTGTAGGAAGCACAGTTCTTTTGTTCTAAGCAAGCTCACTGTTCTGTCCATATAGGAACACAGTAGAGTAGAAGAGTGTTTGTTTCTCAAAAGCAGAGTGTGTTTCTTGTCAGGCAAGCTAGTGTTTGTTTCCCTTTCATAAACAGTTTTGAATCACATGCATTTTCTGGTCCTACGAGCAAGAATTTTTTTCTGGTAAGGAAATTCATTGTTGTGCTCCCATTGCCATACACAATGCCAATAGCCATTGCGTCTGTTCCAAGCAAGAACAGTGAATTGGATTGAAGAGAAGCTACTGTTCTTGTCAGTTTCCTAACCAGAGTTGAACTTTATATGGACTGCGTTTATAGTAAGCCCAGTTCTTTTGTTCTGAGCAAGCTCACTCTTCTGGCACTATCGGAAACACAGTAGAGTAGAAGAGTGCTCTTTTCTCAAAAGCAGAGTGTGTTTCTTGGAAAGCGAGCTAGTGTTTGTTTCCCATTCCTAAACGGAGTTGAATCACATATAGTTTCTGGTCCTACGAGCAGGAGTTGTGTTTTGGTAATAAAAGTCATTATTGTGCTCCAATTGCCATAAACAGGGCAAATAGCACTCTCGTCTGTTCCCAGCAAGTACAGCATATTGGACAAAAGAAGCTACTGTTCACCCAGTTGTGGTGGTTCACGCCTTTAATCCCAGCACTTGGGAAGCACAGCCAGGCGGATCTCTGTGAGTTTGAGGCCTGCCTGGGCTACCAAGTAAGTCCCAAGAAAGGCGCAAAGCTACACAGAGAAACCCTGTCTCGAAAAAAAAAAAGCAGCTACTGTTCTTGTCAGTTTCCTCAGCAGGGTTGATCAAGATATGCTCCGTGTGGGTAGGAATCACAGTTCTTTTGTTCTGAGCAAGCACACTCTTCTGGCTTATAAAAAACACAGTAGAGTCGAAGAGTGCTCTTTTCTCAAAAGAAGAGTGTGTTTCTTGTTAGGCTAGCTAGTGCATGTTTCCCATTCATAAATGGAGTTGAATCATATGCAGTTTCTGGTCCTACGATCAAGAGTTATTTTCTGGTAAGGAAAGTCACTATTGCACTCCCATTGCCATACACCGTGCAAATAGTCCTCGTGTCTGTTCCCAGCAAGTACAGTGTATTGGACTGAAGAGAAGCTACTGTTCTTTTCAGTTTCCTAAGCAGAGTTGAACTAGATATGGCCCGTGTGTAAGAAGCACAGTTCTTTTGTTCTAAGCAAGCTCACTCTTCTGGCCCTATAGGAAAAACTGTAGAGTAGAAGATTGCTCTTTCATCAAAATGATAGTGTGTTTCTTTTAAGGCAAGGTAGTGTTTGTTTTCCATTCATACACGGAGTTGAATTACATGTAGTTTCTGGTACCATGATCAAGAGTTGTTTTCTGGTAAGGAAAGTCACTATTGCACTCCCATTGCCATACACAGTGGAAATAACATTCACGTCTGTTCCCAGCAAGCACAGTTTCTTGGACTAAAGAGAAGCTGCTGTTCTTGTCACTTTCCTAAGAATAGTTAAACTAGATATGGCCCGTGTGTAAAAAGCACAGTTCTTTGATTCTGAGCAAGCTTACTCTTCTGGCCCTATATGAAACACACTTCAAAATCAGAGTGTGTTTCTTGTAAGGCGAGGTAGTGTTTGTTTAACATTCATAAATGGAGTTGAGTCCCATGTAGTTTCTGGTCCTCCGAGCAAGAGTTGATTTCTGGTAAGGAAAGTCACTATTGAGCTCCCCTTGTCATACACAGTGCAAAAAGCACTTGCGTCTGTTCTCAGCAAGTACAGTGTATTGTACTGAAGAGAAGCTACTGTTCTTGTCAGTTTCCTAAGCAGAGATGAACTAGATATGGCCAGTGTGTATAGGAAGCCCAGTTCTTTTGTTCTGCTCAAGCTCACTCTTCTGGCCTTTTAAGTAGAATAGTGCTCTTTTCTCAAAAGCAGTGTATTTTCAAGGCACGCAAGTTTTTGTTTCCCAATCATAAACGGAGTTGAATCTCATGCAGTTTCTAATCCTAAGAGCAAGAGTTGTTTTCTGGTAAGGAAAGTCACTCTTGGGCTCCAATTGCCATACACAGTGCAAATACCACTCGCATCTGTTCTCAGCAAGTACAGTGTATTGGACATAAGAGACTTGTGTTCTTGTCACTTTCCTAAGCAGTGTTGAACTAGATATGGCCCATGTGTGTAGAAAGCACAGTTCTTTTTTTCTGAGCAAGCTCACTCTTCTGGAATTTGGGAAACAGTAGAGTAGAAGAGTGCTCTTTTCTCAAACCCAGAGTGTGTTTCTTGTTAGGCGAGGCTGTGTTTGTTTCCCTCTCATAAACGGAGTTGAATCACATGCAGTTTCTGGTCCTGTGAGCTAGACTTGTTTTCTGGTAAGGATAGTCACTATTGCGTTCCCATTTCCATTCACTGTACAAATAGCATTCGCGTCTGTTCTCAGCAAGCACAGTTTCTTGGACAGAAGAGAAGCTGCTGCTCTAGTCAGTTTCATAAACAGAGTTAAACTAGATATGGCCCGTGTTTGTAGGAAGCACAGTTCTTTGGTTCTGAGCAAGCACACACTTCTGGCCCTATACAAAACACAGTACAGCAGAAGAGTGCTCTTTTCTCAAAACCAGAGTGTGTTTCTTGTAAGGCGAGCTAGTGTTTGTTTCCCATTCATAACCGGAGTTGAATTACATGTAGTTTCTGGTCCTACAATAAAGAGGTGTTTTCTTGTAAGGAAAGTCACTATTTTGCTCTCATTGCCATACACAGTGCAAGAAGCACTCGCGTAGGTTCCCAGCAGGAAGTGTATTAGATTGAAGAGAAGCTACTGTTCCTTTCAGTTCCTAACCAGAGTTGAACTATATATGGCCGATGTGTGTAGGAAGCCCAGTTCTTTTGTTCTGAGCAAGCTTACTCTTCTGGCCCTTTGGAAACAAAGAAGAGAAGAATAGTGCTCTTTTCTCAAAAGCAAAGAGTGTTTCTTATAAAGCGAGCTGTTGTATGTTTCCAATTTTTAAACGAAGTTGAATCACCTGCAGTTTCTGGTCCTTCGAGCAAGAGTTATTTTCTGGTAAGGAAAGTCACAATTGCACTCCCATTGTCATACACAGTGCAAATAGCACTCGCGTCTGTTCCCAGCAAGTACAGTGTATTGGACTAAAGAGAAGCTAATGTTCTTGTCTGTTTCCAATGCAGAGTTGAACTAGATATGGCCCATGTGTGTAGGAAGCAGAGATCTTCTGTTCTGCGCAAGCTCACTCTTCTGGCCCCATAGGAAACACAGTAGAGTAGAAGACTGCTCTTTTCTCAAGAGCAGAGTGTGTTTCTTGTAAGGCGAGCTAGTTTTTGTTTCCCATTCATAAACGGAGTTGAATCACATGCAGTTTCTGGTCCTACAAGCAAGAGTTGTTTTCTGGTAAAGAAAGTCACTATTGTGCTTCCAGTTCCATACACAGTGCAAATAGCACTCGCATCTGTTCCCAGCTAGTACAGTATTGGACTGAAGAGAAGCTACTGTTCTTGTGAGATTCCTAAGCAGAGTTGAACTAGATATGACCCGTGAGAGTAGGAAGCATAGTTCTTTTGTTCTGAGCAAGCTCACTGTTCTGGCCCTGTAGGAAACAGTAGAGTGGAAGAGTGCTCTTTTCTCAAAAACAGAGTATGTTTCTTGTAAGTTGAGCTAGTGTTTGTTTCCCATTCATAAACGGAGTTGAATCATATACAGTTTTTGTATCTCAGAGCAAGAGTTGCTTTGTGATAAGGAATATCACTATTGCCCCTCCATTGCCATACTCGGTGCAAGTAACACTCACATCTTTTCACAGCAAGTACAGTTTATTGGCCTGAAGAGAATCTACTGTTCTTGTCAGTTTCGTTAGCAGAGTTGAACTAGATATGGGCTGTGAGTGTAGGAAGCACAGTTCTTTTCATCTAAGCAAGCTCACTGTTCTGGCACTATAGGAAACACAGTAGATTAGAAGAGTGCTCTTTTCTCAAAGCAGAGTGTTTTTCTTGTAAGGCAAGCTGCTCTTTGTTTCCCATTCATTACAGTGTTGAATCACATGCAGTTTCTGGTGCCACGAGCTAGAGTTGTTTTCTGATAATGAATATCATTAATGTGCCTCCATTGCCATACACAGTGCAAGTAGCACTCACGTCTGTGCCCAGCAAGTACAGTGTATTGGACTGAAGAGAAGCTACTCTTCTTGTCAGTTTACTAAGAAGAGTTGAACTAGATATGGCCCATATGTGGGAAGCACACTTTTTTTTCTGAGCAAGCTCACTGTTCTGGCCCTAGAAGAAACACAGCAGAGAAGAACAGTGCTCTTTTCTCAAAAGCAGAGTGTGTTTCTTGTAAGCCAAGCTATTGTTTGTTTCCCATTCATACATGGAGCTGAATCATATGCAGTTTCGGTATCTCCGAGCAAGAGTTGCTTTTTGATAAGGAAAGTCATTTTGCCCCTCCATTGCCATATGGTGCAAGTAGCACTCGATTCTGGCCCCTCGAGCAAGAGTTGTTTTCTGGTAAGGATAGTCATTATTATGCTCCCATTGCCATACACAGTGCAAGTAGCACTCACATCTGTTCCCAGCAAGTACAGTGAGTTGGACTGAAGAGAAGGTACTGTTATTTTCAGAATCCTAAACAAAGTTGAACTTGATATTGCCTGTGTGTGTAGGAAGCACAGTTCTTTTGTTCTGAGCAAGCCCTCTGTTCTGGCCCTATAGGAAACAGAGTAGAGCAAAAGAATACTCTTTTCTCAAAAGCAGAGTGTATTTCTTGTAAGCTGAGATTGTGTTTGTTTCCCATTCATAAACGGAGTTGACTCACCTGCAGTTTCTTGCCCTCGAGAAAGAGTTGTTTTCTGGTAAGGAAAGTCCCTAGTGTGCTCCCATTTCCATACACAGTGCAAATAGCACTCACTTCTGTTCCCAGCACGTACACTGTATTGGATTGAAGAGAAGCTACTGTTCTTGTCAGTTTCCTAAGCAGAGTTGAACTAGATATGACCTGTGTGTGTAGGAAACACAGTTCTTTTGTTCTGAGCAAGCTCACTCTTCTGGCCCTGTAGGAATCAAATAAGAGTAGAAGAATGCTCTTTTATCAAAAGCAGAGTGTGTTTCTTGTAAGCCGAGCTTTTGTTTGTCTCCCATTCATTCATGGAGCTGAATCATATGCAGTTTCTGTATCTCTGAGCAAGAGTTGCTTTCTGATAAGGATTGCCACTATTGCCCCTCCATTGCCATACATGGTGCAAGTAGCACTCGAATCTGGCCCCTCAAGCAAGAGTTGTTTTCTGGTAAGGATAGTCATTATTATGCTCTCATTGACATACACAGTGCAAATAGCACTCGCGTCTGTTCCCAGCACATACAGTGTATTGGATTGAAGAGAATCTACTGTTCTTGTCAGTTTCCTAACAGAGTTGAAATAGATATGACCCGTGTGTGTAGGAAACACAGTTCCTTTGTTCTGAGCAAGCTCACTCTTCTGGCCCTGTAGGAATCAAATTAGAGTAGAAGAGTGCTCTTTCATCTAAAGCAGAGTGTGTTTCTTGTAAGGCGAGCTAGTGTTTGTTTCCCATTCATAAACGGAGATGAATCACATACAGTTTCTGGTCCTACGAGCAAGAGTTGTTTTCTGGTAAGGAAAGTCACTATTGTGCTCCCATTGCCAAACACAGTGCAAATAGCACTCGCGTTTGTTCCCATCAACTACAGTGTATTGGACTGAAGTGAAGCTACTGTTCTTGTCAGTTTCCTAAGCAGAGTAGAACTATATATGGCCCTTGTGTGTAGGAAGCACAGTTCTTTGTTCTTAGCAAGCTCACTGTTCTGGCCCTATAAAACACAATAGAGTAGAAGAGTGCTCTTTTCTCAAAAGCAGAGTGTGTTTCTTGTAAGGCGATCCAGTGTTTGTTTCCAATTCACAAATGGAGTTGAATCACTGCAGTTTCTTATGGTGATATTTTATTTGTATTAAAATGTTATTTGTATGTTAATAAATAAAGTTGCCCGGGGGTCAGAGCTATTAGCAGGCTATAGGAAAGCAGGGCAGTGGTGGCATATACTTGTAATCCCAGCACTTGTGAGGCAGAGCTGGGTAAGTCTTTGTGTGTTCAGGGATACAGCCATTATTGGACTCACATGCCTTTAATCTCAATACCAAGCAAGGAAAACCTGGAGACCTATACAGACAGGCCTTGATGAGGTGGTCATGTGGTTGGGTTTACAACCAATAAGAAAAAAATGTGGTTCAATAATGAGGCTAAAAATATAGAAAAACAATGGAGGGATAGCGGAATACAAGTCTGCCAGGATCAGCTTATTGGAGAAGGCCAATATGCTTCAGTAGAAACACAATGTTTATGTGATGTCCAAACCCTAGTTCTATGTCGAACGGCATCTTTGAATGCATGGGACAGAGAGAACCAGGAAAAAAAACTGAGTCATTTACAAAGGTTATACAGGGCCCAAAAGAATCTTTCACAGATTTCTTACAAAGATTGACTTCAGCAGTACAGAAAATGGTCCCGAATTCAGAGGCTAGTCATATAATAATTGAATCTTTGGCCTTTGAGAATGCAAATGCAGCATGCAAAAGAATAATCAGGCCATTAAAGGCAAGATCTGCACCTTTGGAAGATTGGATTAGAGATACAGTTAATGTTGAGGCTTATGACCATGATGATATGTGGGTAGGAAAAGCAATTTCAAAAGGTTTTAACAATGTTAGATGTTTTGGATGTGGAAAGCAAGGACATTTGAAAAGGGATTGTAAACAGGTCATTCCTAGAAATAATGTTTCTTCAAGGAACACTGGCAACAGAATGCCCCTTCCTTCTGGAGTATGCAGAAGGTGTGGTAAGAGAAAACACTGGACCAACGAATGTAGATCAACAAGGGACAGACAGGGTAATCCTCTGCCTCGAGCTTCGGGAAACTCCCAGAGGGGCCTCAGGCAGGCCCCCACAGTAAATCCAGTTCAAACCTTTCCTGCAGTTGTAGAGGAAACCCCTACTCAAAGCAACTGAATAACAAAATGTCTATTGGAATAAATCATGTTAGTCGAGATGATGAAACAGAGAAAATAGGAAATTCAGGAAAAAACATAAAGAAAATTTTTTGGCAAACTTCTATTCATGAACAATGACCAAAACTAACAATAAAAATAAATGATGTTTTGTTGTCTGGTCTGGTAGACACAGGTGCTGACATTACCATAATTGCACCAGAATTTTGGCATCCAACTTGGCCTCTTTGGGAGGTAAACGTTCAACTGTTAGGAATTGGGACATTATCTTGAATGAAACAAAGTGCAAGATGGGTTGAATGTATAGGTTCAGAAGGACAGAAAGGAAAATTAAAACCATATATGGCTAACATAGCTATGAACCTGTGGGGTCCAGATTTGTTACAACAATGGAATATTCAGATTAATGTCCCTCCAATCTCAGAAACAAATCATAAATTAGTACATGTTTCTGAGAGAAATATTCAAAGATATTATTCTAATGAGTACTCACCAGCCATCCATGTCATACAAGAACAGGGCACAACTGATAATTTTCCAAAAACACCAACAGCTCTACCTTTAAAATGGTCAACAGATAAGCCTGTATGGGTTCAGCAATGGCCTTTAACAACAGAGAAACTCCAGGCTTTACAAGAGCTGGTGGAAGAACAGTTTAATGCTCATCATATTGAAGAATCAACCAGCCCTTGGAATTCTCCTGTATTTGTTATTAAAAAGAAATCTGGTAAATGGAGAATGGTAACAGACCTTAGAGCAATTAACAAAGTAATTCAGCCAATGAGCTCTTTACAATCTGAAATTCCTTTGCTTACTCTGTTACCAAAAGGATGGCCTCTCATAGTTATTGATTTAAAAGACTGTTTCTTTTCAATACCATTACAAGAAAAAGACAGAGAAAGATGTGCTTTTACAGTGCCTACTTATAATAATTCTCAACCGGTTAAAAGATTTCAATGGAGGGTTCTCCCACAGGGAATGCTGAATAGCCCAAATTTGTGCCAATGTTTTGTAAAACAGCCATTAGAAGTGTACATAAAAAATTTCCTAAATCTATAATTGATCATTATATGGATGATATTTTATTAGCTGACTCAAATGTAGATACTTTAGGAAGAATGTTAGAAGAAGTAAAGAAAATTTTGCCTTGCTGGGGATTACAAATTGCTCCTGAAAAAATACAAAGAGGAGATTCTATTAATTATTTAGGATATAAAATAGAGCTACAAAAAATTAGACCTCAAAAGGTGCAAATTAGGAGAGATAGACTACAGAATCTTTATGACTTTCAAAGATTATTTGGAGACATTTCTCATCTAAGAACTATTGTTGGGGTAAAAAATGATGAACTGAATAATTTGTTTAAAACCTTAGAAGGTGATAAGGACTTGAACAGTCCAAGAGAATTATCACCTGAAGCTGAGAAAGAATTGGCCTTGGTAGAAAAGAAAGTACATAAAGGGTACGTAGATCGCATTGATCCAAAGCTGGATTGCATTTTGGTTATTTTACCTTCTCGGCATTCTCCAACAGGGATATTAATGCAAAGAAAAGATATTATATTAGAATGGATATTTTTACCAAATAAACCAAATAAAAAATTAAAAACTTATGTGGAAAAAATGTCTGACTTGATTTGGAAAGGAAAATTGAGACTTTGTCAATTAGCAGGAATAGACCCAGCAGAAATTGTTGTACCTTTAACTAAGGAGGATATTGAAAAATTATGGATAGAAAATAAAGCTTGACAAAAAGCTTGTATTAATTTTTTGGTTGAAATTAACAGCAAATATCCCAAAAGCAATAGAATTGATCTTATTGATCTTATTGATTGGATCTTGCCTCAAATTGTGAGGAAAAAACCCATATCTGGAGTTCGTACATTTTATACAGATGCCAATAAAAAAGGAAAGCAGTTACAAATCAGAAAATTTAAGTAAAGTGGTTCAAAGTCTTATAATTCAGTTCAAAAATTAGAATTGTATGCTATTCTGTTGGTATTAATGAAATTTTCAGAACCTCTCAATGTAGTAACTGACTCTCAGTATGCTGAAAGAGTAGTATTACATATTGAGACTGCAGAATTTATCCACGATGCTTCAGAATTAACTTCATTATTTACTCAATTACAAGATACAATCAGAAAAAGGAGTCATCCTTTATATATAACTCATCCGATCCCATACTGGTCTGCCAGGCCCTCTAGCACAAAGCAATGATGAGATTAATAAATTATTGATAGGAAATGGGCTGGGGCCTCAAAATTTCATAGAAAAACATCATATAAATAGTAATGGTTTAAAAAAGGATTTTTCCATAACCTGGCAACAAGCCAAAGAAATAGTAAAGAAATGTCCTACTTGTTCCTTCTACAATCAAACGCCATTACCAGCAGGATGTAACCCAAAGGGTACTCAGAGGAATGCAATCTGGCAGTTGGACGTGTTTCAATTTGCAGAATTTAAAAAATTGAAACATGTACACCACACTATTGAAACTTATTCAGGATTTCAATGGGCAACTGCTTTGAGTTCTGAAAAAGCTGATTCTGTAATCACTCATTTGCTAGAAGTTATGGCCATCATGGGTATACCTGCACAAATCAAAACTGATAATGCTCCATCATATGTCTCTGTTAAAATGAAACAGTTTTTTGCTTACTATATAATATAAAACATATTACAGGTATACCACATAATCCTACAGGTCAAGCAGTTATAGAAAGATCAAACAGAACTCTAAAGGATATGCTAAATAAACAGAAAGGAGTAACAAAAACCCCCAGAAATAGACTACATAAAGCTCTATTAACTTTGAATTTTCTCAATGCCAGTGAGAAAGGAACAACAGCTGCAGAGAGACATTGGATAATAGAAAAAACTACAGAATTAAATCCACCTATATACTTTAAGGATGTGCTGACCTCAGAATGGAAACCAGGATATGTATTACATTGGGGACGAGGTTTTGCTTTTATTTCTACAGGAGAAGATAAGCTGTGGGTACCATCAAAATTGATAAAGGTTCGATTTGAACAAGAGAGACCTCTTAATTAAAGGAGGTGATAGTTCATCAACTATCAGGAATATCCAATTTAAACTAACTTACACCAGTAACATATGCCTTTTCATTTAATCAGATAATAACTTGCCAAAAAATGAACATCCCCAAAAAACCTTGGGGAAAGGTTTTTGTTTTTGTCTTTTAGGAGAATGAAGGTTAAGGAATTTGAAGAACACTGGACAAATGAGACAACTGAAGAAAAGGGACAAATCGTCTATCCTAAGAAACAGAGTGAAATGGGGTATGGTTATGTTCTCTAAAAATTTTTATGTCTTCCTAAATGTTTGTTTCTGCTTTTCTTTAAAGATTTAACACTATTTAACTTCTAATAGTCCCAGTTCAATTAAAATTTAAAGCTCACTTTGGAGTTGGAGAATGGCTCTCTCTTTCTTTAAACTCAAGCATGTTGTTAAAAGGAAAATGCAGACTCCCTGTATCATGCCAGAGGAAAAGAGCCATCTTCTGCTATGGGACAGGAGAAAAGACAAATTAATTAAGGGTCTATTCTATTACTAATCTCAACTCTTTGATTCTGTTCTGATTCTTTAAACTTTTCTTAAAGTATGAAATTTATATTAAAATTTACAAGATTAATATATATATATACATTTTAAACTTTGTTAAGATATAAATGGTCATATAGAGTACTAACTAATTCTAAAAAGCCGCATGTATAGTCTTTGTGTTCGAGTCTCTTATCAGTTTTTTGCAGGAAATCACGGTCAGGCTTAACATCAACAGAAGTCTCCAGGAAGAAGATGGGGCCCCCCAACAACAACAATTCCACGTGGACAATAATAACATCACTAAGCTGTCAAACATCATCTACAGATCAGCTTTGAACTACAAAGTGCTCAGAGCAATTTTGAGAGAGCTAGCTGAGATGATCCAGTCTCAAAGACTACTTGAATAAGGATTTGAGTTAAACCCTGAACTTTGGCATTATACACAGACTGGATAACGAAGGATATAGTTACTTTTCCTAGAGTTTGACAATTAACCTAAAATTTTCTTTCAGGATAAGGATAACTTTGCCCATACTCAGCAGGAAGCAATTTCAAGAATACGATGCCCACATTCCTAAAGAGGTGTTGTGGGGCAGTTGTTTTTTTTTTTTTTTTTAGGTCTTTTAATGGGTTTTGGGTCTGGGATACTTTTCATTGATTGGGGGGTTGGTTACAAGTTGTGGTCAAGGGTGAGAAAAAGGGCTAAGCAAAGGAGATTAGATTTAATGTTCTTATTTAAAAAAAGAAAGAATGAAAGAAAGAAAAGAAAAATATAAATACTTTACACTGGATTGGATTGTTTTATATTGAATAGAAATTATATATATTGAAATTGATATTGTTAGAAAATGCTATATGTATATTTCTAATTGTACCGTTCATTTAACAATGCAATGCAATTTTCTAATCCTTGAATGTTGTTATTACCAACTATTAGGATATAAAGAAATGAAAGTTAGTAGTTAGACATTATAATAGAACTTGTAGTTATATTAGGTATGATTCAAGATTGAGTAGATATATTTTAGATAGACAGGTTATCTTCAAACCCTTCAGAGATCTACAGAATATGGCATTTAAAGTGTTTTAATAACTTAGAAAATTTTTCTTTTTTGTTATGACTATGAGACATGTCGGCTCCTGACAGTACCAATCTACTTCAGAGAAAATATGGGCATTGAAAAAACTGCAATTGGAGTTAACTTTCATTGTAGCAAAAGTTAGCCACTGGACAACAAAGTATCCTTGAATCAACTGCTGACAAACAGGACAGACAGGACATGAAACAATATAAATACTGATTCTTGTCAAAACAAATGTGGTTATGGCTTTATCAAAAGGCATCTTCTGAGGCCAGGACAATGTAGCACCATCCCTGAAGTGGCCTTCGCAATCTGGGAAAGGTATAGTGCCCTTTTCTTCGAAGGCAGCTGAACAGGCAGTGGGCCGATGGCTTCTGATGTGCAATGGGGAGGCAGCTGAAACAGTTATTCTTGAAGAGTAATTAAGCTCACACTTCTCAACAGAAGAATGGCATTTAATAGAGGGATGTGGAGAAGAACGGAGTGCTGAAATGAAGCCACATACACACATAGCCAAGAAGAATGGACAGCTGAATTCAAAAAACATCAACAATTTCCAGAATTTAAAATCCTGAATCATGACATGACACTAGTGGAATTCAGGTATTTCTGGTCTATAGACTGCTCTCACCCAATGTGAGGTTGAACTGTTGACCTTGTGTACATTCTACTTCACAAATGAGTCTGTCAGATACGTTAAGCCTATAGGCTGAAGATGAGGCCCCAACACTGCGAAGAAACCTCAGATGATTGTCCAGGCAGCTGGCTGTTTCTGTCAACTCACAATTTTTTTGAAGTTGCTTGCATATACTTCCTGTTTTTATTTTTTATTTTTGTTAGCTAATACTATTTCTTTCTTGGGTCTCTGAGGGAGTTTAAGTTTAGTTAGTTATAGTTGACAATTAATTAGGATAGAAAGTGAATTAGATACAATAGAATAGATAATGGAATTATTTTCTCTGAATTTGTCAAATACAAATGAACTAGACATTGTTTAGGTATTTATTATTGTATATATTGTATATAGTTATTGTACTTTTTTATATATTTTTTATATATATTTTTACTTATGTTAGTTATAAGGTTTTTCTTTTTTCCTTTTTAATAAAATGGAAAAGGGGAAATATGGTGATATTATATTTGTAGTAAAATGTTATTTGTATGTTAATAAATAAAGTTGCCTGGGTGTCAGAGCTATTAGCAAGCCACAGGAAAGCAGGGCAGTGGTGGCTTACACTTGTAATCCCAACACTTGGTAGGCAGAGCTGAGTAAGTCTCTGTGTGTTCAGGGCTACAGCCATTATTAGACACACATATCTTTAATCTCAATACAAAGCAAGGAAAACCTGGAGGCTTATACAGACAGGCCGTGACAAGGCGGTCATGTGGTTGGGTTTAAAACCAATGAGAAGGCAGAACAGGAACACTATGTAAAGACTTTAATGCAGGGGTAGTTAGTTTGGAGAGGTAGGACCACTGAAGGAAGAAGGGTAAGGTTTTAGCTCTTAGCTCAGATCTCTTGGCTTTCTTCTTTGCATTGGTTCTGTGTTTCATATTTAATAAGAAGGTTGGTTACATCTACAGTTTCTGGACCTATGAGCAAGAGTTGTTTTCTGGTAAGGAAAGACACTGTTGTGCTCCCATTACCAAACACAGTGCATAAAGCACTCACGTCTGTTCCCAGCAAGTACAGTGAAATGGACTGAAGAGAAGCTACTGTTCTTGTCAGTTTCTTAAGTACAGTTGAACTAGATATGGCCCGTGTGTGCAAGAAGCACTGTTTTTTTGTTCTGAGCAAGCTAACTGTTCTGGCCCTATGGAAACACAGTAGAGTAGAAGAGTACTCTTTTCTCAAAAGCAGAGTGTGTTTCTTGTAAGGGTAGCTAGTGTTTGTTTTCCATTAATGAACGGAGATAAATCACATGCACTTTCCGGTTCTATGAGCAAGAGTTGTTTACTGGTAAGGAAAGTCACTATTGCGTTCCCATTGCCATAAACAGTTCAAGTAGCACTTGCGTCTATTCCCAGCAAGTACAGTGTATTGGACTCAAGAGAAGCTACACTTCTTGTCAGTTTCTTAAGCAGAGTTGAACTAGATATGGTCCGTGTGTCTAGGAAGCACAGTTCTTTTATTCTGAGCAAGCTCACTGTTCTGTCCTTATAGGAAACACAGTAAAGTAGAAGAGTGCTCTTTTCTCAAAAGCAGAGTGTGTTTCTTCTAAGGCGAGCTAATGTTTGTTTCCCATTCATAAACGGAGTTGAATCACATGCAGTTTCTGGTCCTATGAGCAAGAGTTGTTTACTGTTAAGGAAAGACACTATTGTGCTCCCATTGCCACACACAGTGCAAATAGCACTCGCGTCTGTTCCCAGCAAGTACAGTGTATTGGACTGAAGAGAAGCTAATGCTCTTGTAAGTTTCCCAAGCAGAGTTTAACTACACATGGCCGTGTGTAGAGGAAGCAAATTTCTTTTGTTCTGAGCAAGCTCACTCTTCTGGCCCTTTTGGAAACACTGTAGAGTAGAAGAGCACTCTTTTCTCAAAACCAGAGTATGTTTCTTGTAACACGAGCTAGTGTGTGTTTTTCATTCATAAATGGAGATGAATAGCAGGCAGTTTCTGGTCCTATGAGCAAGAGTTGTTTTCTGGTAAGCAAAGTCACTATTGCACAACCAATGCCATACACAGTGCAAATAGCACTCGCGTCTCTTCGCAGCAAGTACAGTGTATTGGACTGAAGAGAAGCTACTGTTCTTGTGAGATCCCTAAGCAGAGTTGAACTAGATATGGCTCATGTGTTTTGGAGGCACAGTTCTGTTGTTTTGAGCAAGCTCACTGTTCTGTCCTTATAGGAAACCCAATAGAGTAGAAGAGTTTTCTTTTCTGAAAAGCAGAGTGAGTTTCTCGTAAGGTGAGCTAGTGTTTGTTTCCCATTCATAAATTGAGGTGAATCACATACAATTTCTGGACCTACGAGCAAGAGTTGTTTTTTGGTAAGGAAAGTCACTATTGTGCTCCCATTGCCATACACAGTGCAAATATCACTCGCGTCTGTTCCCAGCAAGTACAGTGTATTGGACTGAATAGAAGCTACTGTCTTGTCAATTTCCTAAGTAGAGTTGAACTAGATATAGCCAGGGTTTGTAGGAAGAACAGTTCTTTGTTCTGAGCAAACTCACTGTTCTGACCCTATGGAAACACAGTAGAGTAGAAGAGTGCTCTTTTCTCAAAAGCAGAGTGTGTTTTTGTAAGGCGAGCTAGTGTTTGTTTTCCATTCATAAACAGAGTTGAATCACATGCAGTTTCTGGTCCTACGAGCAAGAGTTGTTTTCTGGTAAGGAAAGGCACTGTTTCGCTCCCATTGCCATATACAAGGCAAATGGGACTCGCATCTGTGTTCAGCAAGTACAGTGTATTGGACTGAAGAGAAGCTACTGTTCTTGTCAGTTTCCTAAGCAGAGTTGAACTAGATATGGCCCGTGTGTGTAGGAAGCACAGTTCTTTTGTTCTGAGCAAGCACACTCTTCTGGCCCTATAGTAAACACAGTAGCGGAGAAGAGTGCTCTTTTCTCAAAAGCAGAGTGTGTTTCTTGTAAGGCGAGCTAGTGTTTGTTTCCCATACATAAACGTAGTTGAATCAGATGCAGTTTCTGGTCCTACGTGCAAGTATTTTCTGGTAGGAAAAGTCACTATTGTGCTCCCATTGCCAAAGTAGGTCCAAAGAGAACTCGTGTCTGTTTCCAGTAAGCCCAGTGTATTGGTCTGACGAGAAGCTACTATTCTTGTCAGTTTACTAAGCAGAGTTGAACAAGATATCGCCCGTGTGTTTAGGAAGCACATTTCTTTTGTTCTGAGCAAGCTCACTGTTCTGCACCTATAGGAAACACAGTAGAGTCGAAGAGTGCACTTTTCTCAAAGTCAGAGTGTGTTTCTTGTAAGGCGAGCTAATTTTTGTTTCCCATTCATAAACTGAGTTGAATCACATGCAGTTTCTGGTCTTACGAACAAGAGTTGTTTTCTGGAAAGGAATGTCACTATTGCGTTCCCTTTGCCATACTCAGTGCATAACGCACTCTCTTCTCTTCCCAGCAAGTACAGTGAAATGGACTGAAGAGAAGCTACTGTTCTAGTCAGTTTCCTAAGCAGAGTTGAACTAGATTTGACCCTTGTATGTCGGAAGCACATTTCTTTTGTTTTGAGGAAGCTCACTGTTCTGGCCCTATAGGAAAGACAGTAGAGTAGAGAGTGATCTTTCCTCAAAGCAGCATGTGTTTCTTGTAAGGCGATGTATTGTTTGTTTCCCATTCATAAACGGAGTTGAATTATATGCAGTTTCTGGTCCTACAACCAAGAATTGTTTTCTGGTAAGGAAAGTCACTATTGTACTCTCTTTGCCATACACAGTGCAAATAGCACTGGCGTCTGTTCCCAGCAAGTACAGTGTATTGGACTGAAGAGAACCTACTGTTCTTGTCAGTTTCCTAAGCAGATTTGAAATAGATATGGCGTGTGTGTAGGAAGCACAGTTCCTTTGTTCTGAGGAAGCTCACTCTTATGGCCCTATAGGAAACAGAGTAGAGTAGAGAGTGATCTTTCCTCAAAGCAGCATGTGTTTCTTGTAAGGCAAGCTAGTGTTTGTTTCCCATTCATAAACAGCGTTGAATCACATGCAGTTTCTGGTCCTGTCATCAAGAGTTGTTTTCTGGATCCCTGGGCACCAGCCACTTTGGGGAAGACCTGCCCAACTTGGTCCCAGCTTCTGGCCACTGGGCAGGTTCCCTTCTAGCCCCACTGGGAAGGATCCCCTTCTCCAAGACCCCTGGCAGACCCTGCAGTCTCCACGCCCTGCCCCCACACCCATCTGCCTGAGCCCCAAGCCTCTCCTGAGACTTAGAGGCCGGCCCCCAGCTCCCATCTTGCCCGGGACTTCCCTTCTGGAGTACAGGTGAGTCCCATAGCTTGCCCCAGACCCCATCCCTGGGCAACAGCCACTCCGGGTTAGGCCTGCCCATCTTGGCCCCAGGTTCTGGCCACCCGGCAGGTTCCCTTTTAGCCCCACTGGGAAGGATCCCCTTCTCCAAGACCCCTGGTAGACCCTGTAGTCTCCATGCCCTGCATCCACCCCCATCTGCCGGAGCCCCAAGCCTCTTCCTGAGACTTAGAGGCCAGCCCCCAGCTCCCATCTTGCCCGGACTTCCCTTCTGGAGCACAGCTCCCATCCTGTCCTGGACTTCCAATTTGGACAAGAGAGCTCCTATCTGGACAAGAGAGAGAGACTTCCTGAATCTGTCAGCTATGTCTGAACCAAGTGTGTGGATAAGGCCAAGAACGAACCACAAGGAGATGGGCAGACGTCAAGGTAGAAACATATACAACAAAATAAATACCAATACAGCATCACCAGGCCCTAGCCCTCCTCCAACACCTAGACCTGAACATCAGAAATTGTAAGAAGCAGAAGAAAATAGCCTTATAAATGACATCCTGAAGAAGCTAGAGGCTTGTGTAGAGGAAAAGACAAAAAAATGTGAAGAATGCTGTAAACAACTAGAGGAAAGGGTAAACAAATTAGAAGAAATCAATGAAGTCCTGGAAGAAAACAATAAAGTACTGAAAGAAAATCAAGAAAAAGCAATGAAACAAATGAAGGAAACAGTCCAAGACCTGAAAAGGGAAATAGAAAAAATAAAAAAGACACAAACAGAGGGAATGCTGGAAATAGAAAATCTGAGAAAACGATTGGGAACTTCAGATGCAAGTATAATCAACAGAATGCAAGAGATGGAAGAGAGGATCTCTAGCGTTGAAGATACAGTAGAAGAAATAGATTCATCAGTCAAAGAAAACACTAAAGCTAACAAAGTCATGAACCAAAATGTCCAAGAAATTTGGGACACCATGAAAAAGACCAAACCTACGAATAATAGGGGTAGAAGAAGGAGAATACCAACTCAAGGGCACAGAAAATATATTCAACAAGATCATAGAAGAAAACTTTCCCAACTTAAAGAAGAAAATGCCTATTAAAATACAAGAAGCCTATAGAACACCAAACAGACTAAATCCCCAAAAAAAGTCCCCTCGCCACATAATAATTAAACAACTAAACGTACAGAATAAAGAAAGAATATTAAGAGCAGCAAATGAAAAAAGCCAAGTGACATATAAAGGCAAACCTATAAGAATAACACCCGATTTCTCAATGGAGACTTTGAAAGCCAGAACGACCTGGACAGATGTAATGCAAACACTAAGAAAACATGGATGTTAGCCTAGACTAATATACCCAGCAAAACTTTCAATCATCATAGATGGAGTGAACAAGACATTCCATGACAAAGCCAGATTTAAACAATATTTATCCACAAACCCAGCCCTACAGAAAGCCCTAGAAGGAAAATTCCAACCTAAGGAAGTCAGATACACCCTTGAAAACACAGGCAATACATAAAGCCACAGCAGTAAACCCCAACGAAGAGAAGTACACACACATCACCACCGAAAAATAACAGGAATGAACAATCACTGGACATTAATATCCCTCAATATCAATGGACTTAATTCACCTATAAAAAGACAAAGGCTTACAGAATGGATACGAAAGCAGGACCCATCTTTCTGCTGCATACAAGAAACACATCTCAAATTCAAAGATAGACAGTACCTAAAAATAAAAGGCTGGGAAAAGACTTTCCAATCAAACGGTCTTAAAAAACAAGCGGGTGTAGCCATCCTGATATCCAGCAAAATAGACTTCAAACTAAAATCAATCAAAAGAGATCAAGAAGGGCATTACATACTCATCACAGGAAAGATCCACCAAGATGAAGTCTCAATTCTGATCATTTATGCCCCAAACAGAAGGGCACCCACATATGTAAAAGAAACATTATTAAATCTTAAATCACATATAAAACCGCACACATTAATAGTGGGAGACCTCAACACCCAACTTTCACCACTGGACAGATCTCCCAAATTGAAACTTAACAGAGAAATAAAGGACTTAACTGATGTCATGATTCCAAAGGGCTTAATCGATATCTACAGAACATTCCTTCCTAACAAAAAAGAATATACCTTCTTCTCAGGACCCCATGGAACCTTCTCTAAAATCAACCACATACTTTGCCACAAAACAAATCTAAACAGATACAAAACAATTGGAATAACCTCCTGTGTTCTATCAGACCACCATGGTCTAAAGTTGGATTTCAACAACAACAAAAACTACAGAAAACCTACAATCTCATGGAAACTGAATAATACCCAATTGAATCACCAATGGGTTAAGGAAGAAATAAAGAAAGAAATTAAAGACTTCTTAGAGATCACGACAATGAAGACACCACATATCCAAACCTATGGGACCCTATGAAAGCAGTACTATGAGGGAAATTCATAGCACTAAATGCCCACATAAATAAGTTGGAGAAATCTCACATTAGTGACTTAACAACACACCTGAAAGCTCTAGAACAAGAAGAAGCAAAGTCTCCCAGGAAAAATAGATGCCAGGAAATTATCAAAGTGAGAGCTGAAATCAATAAAATAGAAACAAAGAGAACAATATAAAAAATTAATGAAACAAAGAGTTGGTTCTTTGAGAAAATCAACAAGATAGACAAGCCCTTATCCAAACTAACCAAAAGACAGAGAGAGAGCATCCAAATCAACAAAATCAGAAATGAAAAGGGGGACATAACAACAGACGTTGAGGAAATCCAGAGTATCATCAGGTCATACTTCAAAAACCTCTATTCCACAAACTGGAAAACCTAAAAGAAATGGATAATTTTCTGGATAGGTACCACATACCTAAATTAAATCAAGACCAGATAAACTATTTAAATAGTCCAATAACCCCTAACGAAATAGAAACAGTCATTAAAAGTCTCCCAACCAAAAAAAGCCCAGGACCAGATGGTTTCAGTGCAGAATTCTACCAGATCTTCAAAGAAGAGTTAATACCAATACTCTCTAAATTGTTCCACACAATAGAAACAGAAGGAACATTACCAAACTCCTTTATGAGGCTACAATTACCCTGATTCCTAAACCAAACAAGGATACAACAAAGAAAGAGAATTACAGACCTATCTCTCTCATGAACATTGATGCAAAAATACTCAATAAAATACTGGCAAACAGACTCAAGAATACATCAAAACAATTATCCACCATGATCAAGTAGGATTCATTCCAGGGATGCAAGGATGGTTCAACATACGAAAGTCTGTCAATGTAATACACCATATAAACAAACTCAAAGAAAAAAACCACATGATCTTCTCACTAGATGCTGAAAAGGCATTTGACAAAATCCAATACCCCTTCATGATAAAGGTCTTGGAGCGATCAGGAATACAGGGAACATATTTGAACATAATAAAGGCAATTTACAGCAAGCCAACAGCCAACATCAAATTAAATGGAGAGAAACTCAAAGCAATTCCACTAAAATCAGGAACGAGGCAAGGCTGTCCACTCTCCCCATACTTATTCAATATAGTACTTGAAGTTCTAGCCAGAGCAATAAGACAAAATAAGGAGATTAAGGGGATACAAATTGGAAAGGAAGAAGTCAAGCTTTCCCTATTTGCAGATGACATGACAGTATACTTGAGCAACCCCAAAGATTCCACCAAGGAACTGACACAGCTTATAAACACCTTCAGCAACATAGCAGAATACAAGATCAACTCAAAAAAATCAGTAGCCCTCCTATATACAATGGACAAAGAAGTGGAGAAGGAAATCAGAGATACATCACCCTTTACTATTTCCACAAATGACATAAAATACCTTGGGGTAACACTAACCAAGCAAGTGAAGGACCTATATGACAAGAACTTTAAGTCCCTGAAAAAAGAAATTGAAGAAGATGTCAGAAAATGAAAAGATCTCCCATGCTCATGGATAGGCAGGACTAACATAGTAAAAATGGCAATCTTAACAAAATAAATCTACAGATTCAATGCAATCCCCATCAAAATACCAACACAATTCTTCACAGACCTGGAAAGAATAATACTCAACTTCATATGGAAAAACAAAGAACCCAGGATACCCAAAAGAATCCTGTACAATAACACAACCTCTGGAGGCGTCACGATCCCTGACTTCAAGCTATACTCTAGAGCTACAGTAATAAAAACAACTTGGTACTGGCATAAAAACCGACATGTGGACCAATGGAATCGAATTGAAGACCTGACATTAATCCACACACCTATGAACATATAATTTTTGACAAAGAATCCAAAAGTGCACAATGGAAAAAAGAAAGCATCTTCAACAAATGGTGCTGGCAAAACTGGATATCAACATGTAGAAGGCTGCCAATAGATCCATATCTATCACCGTGCACAAAACTTAAGTCCAAGTGGATCAAGGACCTCAACATAAATACAGTTACTCTGAACCTGCTAGAAGAGACAGTAGGAACTAGTCTTGAACACATTGGCATAGGAGACCACTTCCTAAATAGAACACCAGTAGCACAGACATGGAGAGAAACAATCAATCAATGGTACCTCTTGAAACTGAGAAGCTTTTGTAGAGCAAAGGATACGGTCAACAAAGCAAAGCGACAGCCTACAGAATGGGAAAAGATCTTCACCAACCCCACATCTGACAGAGGACTGATATCCAGAATATATAAGGAACTCAAGAAATTAGACATCAAAATGCCCAACAGTCCAATTAAGAAATGGGCTATAGAACTAAACAGAGAATTCTCAACAGAGGAAACTCAAATGGCTGAAAGACATTTAAGGAATTGCTCAACATCCCTAATCATCAGGGAAATGCAAATCAAAACAACTCTGAGATACCAACTATCAGAATGGCTAAGATCAAAAACACTGAAGACACCTTATGCTGGAAAGGATGTGGAGTTAGGGGAAACTCTCCTCCACTGCTGGTGGGAATGCAAGCTTGTACAACCACTTTGGAAATCAATATGGCGCTTTCTTAGAAAAGTGGGAATCCATCTCCCCCAAGATCCAGCTATACCACTCTTGGGCATATACCCAAGGAATGCTCAACCACACCACAAGAGCACTTGTTCAGCTATGTTCATATCAGCATTGTTTGTAATAGCCATAACATGGAAACAACCTAGATGCCCTTCAACTGAAGAATGGATAAACAAAATGTGGTGTATATATAAACAATGGAATACTACTCAGCAGAGAAAAACAATGACATCATGAGGTTTGCAGACAAATGGATGGATCTAGAAAAAAATCATCCTGAGTGAGGTAACCCAGACTCAGAATGACAAACATGGTATGTACTCACTCATAGGAGGATACTAGATGTGGAACAAGGATGACTGGCCTGCTATTCACATCACCATGGAGGCTACCTGGAAAACAGGACCCCAAGAAAGACACGGGGATCGCCCAATGACAGAGAAATGGAGTGAGATCTACATGAACAGCCTGGACATGAGTGGGGGTAGTGAAGGGCGAGGGTCGAGGGAAAGAGGGCTTGGGGGAGTGGAAGATCCCAGCTGGATCAACAACAGAGAGGTAGAACAAGGAATAGGAGACCATGGTAAACGAAGACCACATGAGAATATGAAGAAGCAAAGTGCTAGAGAGGCCCACAGAAATCCACAAAGATACCCCCACATCAGACTGCTGGCAATGGTCGAGAGACAGACCAAACTGACCTACTCTGGTGATGGGATGGTCAAACATCATAATTGTCGTGCTAGAAACCTCATCCAACTACTGATGGATCTGGATGCAGACATCCATGGCTAGGCCCCAGGTAGATCTCTGGGAGTCCAATTAGCGAGAATGAAAAGGGTTTATATGAGCGAGAATTGTTGAGACAAAGGTTGGATAAAGCACAGGGACAAATAGCCAAACGAACGGAAACGTATGAAATATGAACCAATGGCTGAGGGGTCACCAACTGAATCAGGCCCTCTGAGTGGGTGAGACAGTTGATTGGCCTGATCTGTTTGGGAGGCATCCAGGCAGTGGGACCGGGTCCTGTGCTCATTGCATGAGTTGGCTGTTTGAAACCTGGGGCCTATTCAGGGTCGCTTGGCTCGGCCTGGGAGGAGGGGACTGGACCTACCTGGACTGAGTCTACCAGGTTGATATCAGGCTGGGGGAAGGCTTTGCCCTGGAAGAGATGGGAATGGGGGGCGGGTTGGGGGGGGAAGGTGGGGGGAAAGGTGAAGGGGGGAGGGGAGAGAACAAGGGAATCCATGGCTGATATGTAGAATTGAATTGTGTTGCAAAATAAAAATTTAAAAAATTATATGTTGGGTACACTTAAGGCCCAGTGCTATCTTTACCCTCTTCAGCTTACAATCTTGGTAGAATGAAACACTTGCAAAACAAGTCAACAAAAGCATATACAAAATTTCAATTTTTAATGTACAGTGGATTATCTGTGAGCTACATTCAAAACACTGCACCAGGATGGTCAGAGGTGGCTTTTATAGGTTTTGGATTTTTGCATCAAGGCTTAAAAATGGCAGGTGGATAGAAGAAGCCTACAGTAAGGGAGAAGAACCTCCAGATATAAGAAGACTGAGTGCCAAGCTGTTAAGTAGTGTTCTGGATACCCAAGTAAAACTCATGAAATGTTGTGACTGGAGTGGATTCAGTGGAATTGGGAATTCTTTAGGGTAAGACAGGCTACACAGGAAGGCTGGTAGCTGGTGATGCCTTTGGACCACTCTAGACATGTATGAGTTTTACTTAGGGTGAGATAAGAATCCTCTACAGGGTATTAGTCAAAGGAGATACATACATCTTTGTTTCAAATGGATGACCCCCTAGTGTGGGAAATAGAGTTGAATAGATATTAGGAGGAAAAACAAGAGGGGACATAGCAGTCTCAATACATAATGGATGGAGAAACAGCAGCAATATGGTGGATGTGGTCAGATCCAGGATATATTTAAAAGGATGAACTGACAGCTCTTCTGTGACATTGAATGTAGAATGTGACATTCATTAAGAAAGCGAGGAATCGGCCGGGCGGTGGTGGCGCACGCCTTTAATCCCAGCACTCGGGAGGCAGAGCCAGGCGGATCTCTGTGAGTTCGAGGCCGGCCTGGGCTACCAAGTGAGTCCCAGGAAAGGCGCAAAGCTACACAGAGAAACCTTGTCTCGAAAAACCAAAAAAAAAAAAAAAAAAAAAAAAAAAAAAAAAAAAAAAAAAAAGAAAGCGAGGAATCTTATGGACCTGGCTTAAGTGATTGATCGAAGGAGATTGCTTTCTGCTGAGACACAAAAGAATGTAGAAGAAACTTCTTGGCAAGTGTGTCCAGAACCAAGAGTTTACATTCAGATATGTGAGTTCAAAGTGTCTATTGAATACTTAAGTGGGGATGTTCCATAGACAAATTAAGACATATTTCAAGGACTCCAAGGGACTCTGAAAGCAGATCATACATACCATTCCAATCTGTCCAAGTGTGCTTCTTCTGTTCCTAGGTGAATTACTGAATGTGCATATATTAAAATTTCTTGCTTGTTTATCTGATCTCCAACAGCAAGATATAGGTAAGAAGCAGCTTTTTAGCTTGCTCAATTTAGGAGCTCAATAAAGTCTGATTAATTGAAAAAAAAGTTGTTTTCTGGAGAGGAAAGTCACTGTTGCGCTCCCATTGCCATAAACAGTACAAATAGCACTCGCGTCTGTTCGCAGCAAGTACAGAGTATTGGATTGACTAGAAGCTGCTGTTCCTGTTACTTTCCTAAACAGAGGTGAACTAAGTATGGCCCGTGTGTGTTGGAAGCACAGTTCTTTTGTTCTGTGCAAGTTCACTTTTCTGGCCCTATGAGAAACACAGTAGTGTAGAAGAGTGCTGTTTTCTCAAACGCAGAGTGTGTTTCTTGTAAGGTGAGCTAGTGATTGTTTCCCATTCATAAACGGAGTTGAATCACATGCAGTTTCTGGTCCTACAAGCAAGAGTTGTTTACTCTTAAGTAAAGTCACTATTGTGCTCCCATTGCCACAGACAGTACAAATATCACTCGCGTCTCTTCCCAGCAAGTACAGTGTATTGGACTGAAGAGAAGCTACTGTTTTTGTCAGTTTCCTAAGCAGATTTGAACTAGATATGGCCCGTGTGTGGAGGAAGTAAATTTCTTTTGTTCTGAGCAAGCTCACTCTTCTGGCCCTTTCAGAAACACTGTAGAGTAGAAGAGCGCTCTTTTCTCTAAACCAGAGTGTGTTTCTTGTAAGGCGAGCTAGTGTTTGTTTTCCATTCATAAATGGAGATAAATAGCATGCAGTTTCTGGACCTACGAGCAAGAGTTGTTTTCTGGTAAGGAACGTCACTATTGCACTCCCAATGCCATACACAGTGCAAATAGCACTCGCGTCTGTTCCCAGCAAGTACAGTGTATTGGACTGAAGAGAAGATACTGTTCTTGTGAGATTCCTAAGCAGAGTTGAACTAGATGTGGCCCATGTGTGTTGGAAGCACAGTTCTTTTGTTCTGAACAAGCTCACGGTTCTGTCCTTATAGGAAGTACAATAGAGTAGAGGAATGCTCTTTTCTGAAAATCAGTTTGTTTCTTCTAAGGTGAGATAGTGTTTGTTTCCCATTTATAAATGGAGTTGAATCACATGCAGTTTCTGGTCCCATGAGTAAGAGTTGTTTTCTGGTATGGAAAGTCACTATTGCTTCACCATTAACATACACAGTGCAAATATCACTCGTGTCTGTTCCCACCACGTACAGTGTATTGGACTGAAGAGAAGCTACTGTCTTGTCAATTTCCAAGGCAGAGTTAAACTTGATATGGCCCAGGTTTGTAGGAAGCACATTTCTTTTTTCTAAGCAAGCTCACTGTTCTGACCCTATGGAAACACAGTAGGGAAGAAGAGTGCTCTTTTCTCAAAAGCAGAGTGTGTTTTTGTAGGCGAGCTAGTGTTTGATTCCAATTCATGAATGGAGTTGAATCACATGCAGTTTCTGGTTCTAGGAGCAAGAGTTGTTTTCTGGTAAGAAAAGTCAGTGTTGCGCTCCTATTGCTAAACACAGCGCAAATAGCACTCGCGTCAGATCCCAGCAATTACAATGTATTGGACTGAAGTGAAGCTACTGTTCTTGTCAGTATCCTAAACAGAGTAAAAGTACATATGGCCCGTGTGTAGGAAGGACACTTCTTTTGTTCGGAGCAAGCTCACTCTTCTGGCCCTTTAGGAAACACAGTAGAGTACAAGAGTGCTCTTTTCTCAAATGAAGAGTGTGTTTCTTGTAAGGCGTGGTAGTGATTGTTTAATATTCATAAAAGGAGCTGAATCACATACACTTTCTGGCCCAACGAGCAAGAGTTGTTTTCTGGTAAGGAAAGACACTGTTGTGCTCTAATTTCCATACACAGAGCAAGTAACACCTGTGTCTGTTCCCAGGAAGTACAGTGTGTTGGACTGAAGAGAAGCTACTCTTACATTCAGTTTCCTAGGCCAAGTTGAACAAGATATGCCCCGTGTGTCTAGGAAGCACAGTTCTTTTTTTCTGAGCAAGCTCACTGTTCTGGCCCTAAAGGAAACACAGTGGAGTAGAAGAGTGCTCTTTTCTCAAAAGCAGAGTGTGTTTCTTGTAAGGCGAGCTCGTGGTTGTTTCCCATTCATAAACGGAGTTGAATCACATGCAGTTTCTGGTCCTATGTGCAAGAGTTGTTTTCTCATAAGGAAAGTCACTATTTTGCTCCCATTGCCATACACACAGCAAATGGGAGTAGCATCTGTGTTCAGCAAGTACAGTGTATTGGACTCAAAAGAAGCTACTCTTCTTGTCAGCTTCCTAAGCAGAGTTGAACTAGATATGGCCCGTGGGTGTAGGAACCACAATTCTTTTGTACTGAGCAAGCTCACTGTTCTGGCCCTATAGGAGACATAGTACAGTAGAAGAGTGCTCTTTTCTCAAAAGCAGAATGTGTTTCTAGAAGGCAAGCTAGTGTTTGTTTTCCATTCATAAACAGAGTTGAATCACGTGCAGTTTCTGGTCCTACGACCAAGAGTTGTTTTCTGGTAGGAAAAGTCACTATTGTTCCTACATTGCCATACACAGTGAAAATTTCACTCGCGTCTGTTCCCAGCAAGTACAGTGTATTGGACTGAAGAGAAGCTATTGTTTTTGTCAATTTCCTAGGAAGAGTTGAACTAGATATGGCACATGTGTATAGGAAGCACAGTTCTTTTGTTCTGAGCAAGCTAACTGTTCTGGTCCTATAGGAAACAAGTAGAGTAGAACAGAACACTTTTCTCAAAAGCAGAGTGTGTTCCTTGTAAGGCAAGCTAGTGTTTGTTTCTCATACATAAACGGAGTTGAATCACATGCTGTTTCTCGTCCTACGAGCAAGATATATTTTCTGGTAAGGAAAGTCACTGTAGTGCTTCCATTGTCATACAGAGTGCAAATAGCACTGGCGTCTGTTCCCAGCAAGTACA
Source organism: Peromyscus eremicus (assembly GCF_949786415.1). Taxonomy (NCBI): domain Eukaryota; kingdom Metazoa; phylum Chordata; class Mammalia; order Rodentia; family Cricetidae; genus Peromyscus; species Peromyscus eremicus. Next base: position 3,582,135 of record NW_026734292.1, read on the forward strand.
GTGTATTGGACTGAAGAGAACCTACTGTTCTTGTCAGTTTGCTAAGAGTTGAAATAGATATGGCCCATGTGTGTAGAAAGCACAGTTCTTTTGTTCTGAGGAAGCTCACTGTTGTGGCCCTACAGGAAACAGAGTAGAGCGTGATCTCTTCTCAAAAGCAGCATGTGTTTCTTGTAAGGCAAGCCAGTGTTTGTTTCCCATTCACAAAGTGAGTTGATTCACATGCAGTATCTGGTCCTACCATCAAGAGTTGTTTTCTGGAGAGGAAAGTCAATATTGTGCTCCCATTGCCATACACAGTACAAACAGCACTCGCGTCTGTTCCCGGCAAGTACAGAGTATTGGACTGAATATAAGCTACTGTTCCTGTTAGTTTCCTAAGCAGAGGTGAACTAAATATGTCCCATGTGTGTTGGAAGCACAGTTCTTTTGTTCTGTGCAAGCTCACTTTTCTGGCCCTATGGGAAACACAGTAGTGTAGAACAATGCTGTTTTCTCAAAAGCAGAGTGTGTTTCTTGTAAGGCGAGATAGTGTTTGTTTTGCATTTGTAAACCTTGTTGAATCACATGAAGTTTCATGGTCCTACCAGCAAGAGTTTTTTATGGTAAGAAAAGTCACTATTGTGCTCCCAATGCATACACAGTGTAAATATCACTCGCGTCTCTTCCCAGCAAGTACAGTGTATTGGACTAAAGAGAAGCTACTGTTCTTGTCTGTTTCCTAAGCAGAGTTGAACCAGATATGGCCCGTGTGTGTAGGAAGCACAGTTCATTTGTTCTGAGCAAGCCCACTGCTCTGGCCCTATAGGAAACACAGTAGAGTAGAAGAGTGCTCTTTTATCAAAAGCACAGTGTGTTTCTAGTAAGGCGAGCTAGTGTTTGTTTCCCATTCATAAAGGGAATTGAATCACATGTAGTTTCTGGTCCTATGAGCAAGAGTTGATTTCTGGTAAGGAAAGTCACTCCTGTACTGCCATTGCCATACACACTGCAAATAGCTCTCATGTCTGTTCCAGCATGTACAGTCTATTGTGTAGATGTAACCAACCTTCATATTAAATAAGAAACACAGAACCAATGCAAAGAAGAAAGCCAACAGGTCAGTGCTAAGAGCTAAAACCTTACCCTTCCTCCTGCAGTGGTCCTACCCCTCCAAACTCACTACCCTTGTGTTAATATCTTTATATAGTGTTCCTGTTCTTCCTTCTCATTGGTTGTAAACCCAACCACATGACCACCTCATCACGGCCTGTCTGTATAGGCCTCCAGGTTTTCCTTGCTTGGTATTGATATTAAAGGCATGTGTGACTAATAATGGCTGTATCTCTGAACGCACAGAGACTTACGCAGTTCTGCCTACCAAGTGATGGGTTTACAAGTGTACGCCATCACTGCCCTGCTTTCCTATGGCTTGCTAATAGCTCTGACCCCCGGGCAACTTTATTTCTTACAAATAACATTTTAATACAAATAAAGTATCACCATAGTATTGGACTGAAGAGAAGCTACTGTTCTTGTCAGTTTCCTAAGCAGAGTTGAACTAGATATGGCCTGTGTGTAGGAAGCACAGTTCTTTTGTTCTGAGCAAGTGCACTGTGAAGGCCCTATAGAAAACAGTGTAGAGTAGAAGACTGCTCTTTTCTCAAAAGCAGAGTGTGTTTCTCGCAAGGCGAGCTATTGTTTGTTTGCCATTCATAAACGGAGTTGAATCACATGCAGTTTCTGGTCCTACGAGCAAGAATTATTTTCTGGTAAGGAGAGTCACTATTGTGCTCTCATTGTCATACTCACTGAAAATAGCACTTGCGTCTCTTCCCAGCATGTACAGTGTATTGGACTGAAGAGAAGCAACTCTTCTTGTCAGTTTCCTAAGCAGAGTTGAAATAGATATGGCTTGTGTGTATAGGAAGCACAGTTCTTTTGTACTGAGCAAGTGCACTGTGAAGGCCGTATAGAAAACAGAGTAGAGTAGAAGACTGCTCTTTTCTCAAAAGCAGAGTGTGTTTCTTGTAAGGCGAGCTAGTGTTTGTTTCCCATTCATAAACAGAGTTGGATCACATGCAGTTTCTGGTCCTATAAGCAAGAGTCGTGTTCTGGTAAGGAAAGTCACTATTGCGCTCCCTTTGCCATACACTGTGAAAGTAGCACTCGCATCTTTTCCCAGAAAGTACAGTGTATTGGACTGAATACAATTTTCTCTTCTTGTCAGTTTCCTAAGCAGAGTTGAACTAGATACGGCCCGTGAGTGCATGAAGCACAGTTCTTTTGTTCTCAGCAAGCTCACTGTTCTGGCTGTATAGAAACACAGAAGAGTAGAAAACTGCTCTTTTTTAAAAAGCAGAGTGTGTTTCTTGTAAGACGAGCTATTGTTTGTTTCAAATTCATAAACAGAGTTGAATCACATGCAGTTTCTGGTCCTACAAGCAAGTGTTGTTTTCTGGTAAGGAAAGTCACTATTGTGCTCCTATTGCCATACACAGTGTATATAGCATGTGTGTCTGTTCCCAGGAGGAACAGTGTATTGGACTGAAAAGAAGCTACTGTTCTTGTCAGTTTCCAAAGCAGAGTTGACCGAGATATGGGCCGTGTGTGTAGAAAGCACAGTTCTTTTTTTCTGAGCAAGCTCACTGTCCTGTCCCTATGATAACACATTAGAGTAGAAGAGTGCTCTTTTCTCAAAAGCAGAGTATGTTTCTTGTAAGGCGAGCTGGTGTTTGTTTTCCATTCCTAAAAGGAGGTGAATCCCAAGAAGTTCCTAGTCCTATGACCAAGAGTTCTTTTCTAGTAAGGAAAGTCACTATTGTGCTCCCATTGCGTTACACAGTACAAGTAGCACGTGTATTTGTTCGCAGCAAGTATAGTGTATTGGACTGAATAGAAGCTACTATTCTTGTCAGTTTCCTAAGCAGAGTTGAACTAGATATGGACCGTGTGTATAGGAAGCACAGTTCTTTTGTTCTGAGCATGCTCACTCTTCTGAGATATAGGAAACACAGTAGAGTAGAAGAGTGCTATTTTCTCAAAAGCAGAGTGTGTTTCTTGTAGGAAGAGCTAGTGTTTATTTCCATTAATAAACGGAGTTGAATTACATGCTATTTCTGGTCCTACAAGCAAGAGTGTTTTTCTGGTAAGGAAATTCTCTATTGCGCTCCCATTGCCATACACAGTGCAAATAGCACTCTCCTTTGTTCCCAGCTACTACAATGTATTGGACTGAAGAGAAGCTACTGTCCTTGTCAATTTCCTAAGCAGAGTTGACCTAGATATTCCCCGTGTGTGTAGGAAGCACAGATCTTTTGTTCTGAGCAAGATTACTGTTCTGGAACTATAGGAAGAACAGTAGAGTAAAGAGTGCTCTTTTTCAAAAGCAGAGTATGTTTCTTGTAAGGCAAGCTAGTGTTTGTTTTCCATTCATAAATGGAGTTGAATCACATGCAGTTTCTGTTCCTATGAGCAAGAGTTGTTTTCTGGTAATTAAAGACAATATTACGTGCCCATTGCCTTACACAGTGCAAGTAGCAGTCGCCTCTATTCGCAGTAAGTACAGTTTATTGGACTGAAGAGAAGCTACAGTTCTTGTCAGTTTCCTAAGCAGAGTTTAACTAGATATGGCCCGTGAGTGTATAGAAGCACAGTTATTTTGTTCTGAGCAAGCTTACTCTTCTTTCCCTATGTAAACACAGTAGAGTAGAAGAGTGTTCTTTTCTTAAAAGAGCAGTGTGTTTCTTGTAAGGCGAGCTAGTGTTTGTTTCAAATTGATAAATGGAGTTGGATCACATGATGTTTCTGGTCCTATGAGCAAGAGTTGTTTTCTGGTAACGAAAGTCAATATTGAGCTCCCATTGCCATACACAGTGCAAATAGCACAAGCGTCTGTTCCCAGCTAATGCAGTGTATTGGACTGAAGAGAAAGTACTGTTCTTGTCAGTTTCCTAAGCAGAGTTGAACTAGATATAGCCCTTGTGTGTAGGACGCACAGTTCTTTTGTTCTGAGCAATTTCACTGTTCTGGCCCTATAAGAAACACAATAGAGTAGAAGAGTGCTCCTTTTTCAAAGGCAGAGTGTGTTTCTCATAAGGCGAGATAGTGCTTGTTTCCCATTCATAAAAGGAGTTGAATCACATGCAGTTTCTGATCCTACGAGCAAGAGTTGTTTTCTGGTAAGGCAAGTCACTATTGCTCTTCCATTGCCATAGACATTGCAAATAACACTCACATCTGTTCCCACCATATGCAGTGTATTGGACTCTAGAGAAGCTACTGTTCTTGTCACATTCCTAAGCAGAGTTGAACTAGATATGGCCCGTGTATGTAGGAAGCACAGTTCTTTTCTTCTGAGCAAGCTCACTGTTCTGACACTATAGGAAACACAGTAGAGTAGAAGAGTGCTGTTTTCTCAGAAGGAGAGTGTGTTTCTTGTAAGGCGAGCAAGTGTTTGTTTCCCATTCATAAACGGAATTGAATCACATGCAGTTTCTGGTCCTATGTACAAGAGTTGTTTTCTGGTAAGGAAATTCTCTATTGTGCTTTCATTGCCATAGACAGTACAAATAGAACTCGCGTCTGTTTCCAGCAAGTACAGTATATTGGACTGAAGAGAAGCTACTGTTCTTGTCAGTTTCCCAAGCAGAGTAGAACTATATATGTCCGTGTGTGTAGGAAGCACAGTTCTTTTGTTCTGAACAAGCTCACTATTCTGGCCATGTAGGAAAAACAGTAGATTAGATGAGTGCTTTCTTCTCCAAAGCAGAGTGTGTTTCTTGTAAAGCTAGCTAGTGTTTGTTTCCCATTCATAACCGGAGTTGAATCACATACAGTTTCTTTTCCTATGAACAAGAGTTGTTTTCTGGTAAGGAAATTCACTATTGTGCTGCATTTAAATAAACAGTGCAAATAGCACTCGTGTCTTTTCCCAGCAAGTACAGTGTATTGGACTGAAGAGAAACTACAGTTCTTGTCAGTTTCCTAAGCAGAGTTGGACTAGATATGGCCGTGTGTCTAGGAAGCACAGTTTTTTGTTCTGAGCAAGCTCACTGTTCGAACCCTATAGGAAACACAGTAGAGTAGAAATGTGCTGTTTCCTCAAAAGCAAAGTGTGTTTTTTGCAAGGCGAGCTAGTGTTGTTTCCCATTCATAAACGGAGTTGAATCACATGCAGTTTCTGAACTTACAAGCGAGAGTTGTTTTCTGGTAGAGAAAATCACTATTGTGCTCCCATTGCCATACACAGTGCAAATAGCTCTCCCGTCTGTTCCCAGCAAGTACAGTGTATTGCACTGAAGAGAAGCTACTGTCTTTGTCAGTTTTCAAAAGAGTTGAACTAGATATGGCCCGTGTGTGTAGGAAGCACAGTACTTTTCATATGAGCAAGCTCACTCTTCTAGCCCTGTAGGAAACATAGAAGAGTAGAAGAGTGCTCTTTTCTCAAAAGCAGATTGTGTTTCTTGTAAGGCAAGCTAATGATTGTTTGCCATTCATAAACGGAGTTGAATCACTTGCAGTTCATGGTCCTATGAGTAAGAGTTGTTTTCTGGTAAAGAAAGTCACTATTGTGCTCCCATTGCAATACACAGTGCAAATAGCACTCCCGTCTTTTCCCAGCAAGTACATTGTATTGGTCTGAAAAGAAGCTAATATTCTTGTCAGTTTCTTAAGCAGAGTTGAACTCGATATGGCCCGTGTAAGAAGCACAGTTCTTTTTTTCAAAGCAATCTCACCTTTCTGGCACTGTAGGATTCACAGAATAGTAGAAGAGTGCTCTGTTCTCAAAAGCAGAGTGTGTTTCTTGTAATTCATAAACAGAGTCGAATCACCTGCAGTTTCTGGTCCTATGAGCAAAAGTAGTTTTCTGTCAAGGAAAGTCATTATTGTGCTCCCATTGACACACAAAGTGCAAATAGCACTCGTGTCTGTTTCAAGCAAATACAGTGCATTGGGCTGAATAAAAGCTATTGTTGTTGTCAGATTCCAGGGCAGAGTTTAACTAGATATGACCCGTGTTTGTAGGAAGCACAGTCCTTTGTTCTGAACCAGCTCACTATTCTGGCCCTATAGGAATCACAGTAGAGTAAAAGAGTGCTCTTTTTTCAAAAGCAGAGTGTGTTTGTGTAACGCGAGCTAGTGTTTGTTTTCAATTCAAAAACGGAGTTGAATCACATGCTGTTTCTGGTCCTATGAGCACGAGTTGTTTTCTGGTAACGAAAGTCACTATTGTGCTCCCATTGTCATACACAGTGCAAATAGCACTCCCGTCTGTTCCCAGCTACTGTTCTTGTCACTTTCCTAAGCAGAGTTGAACTAGATATGGCCCGTGTGTGTAGGAAGCACAGTTCTTTTGTTCTGAGCAATTTCACTGTTCTGGCCATATAGGAAACACAGTAGAGTAGAAGAGTGCTCTTCTCACAAAAGCAGAGTGTATTTCTTGGAAGGCGAGCTAATGTTTGTTTCCCATTCAAAAACGGAGTTTAATCACATGCAGTTTATGCTCCTACAAGCAAGAGTTGTTTTTGTTAAGGAAAGTCACTCTTGTGTTCCCATTGCCTTATATACTGTTAATAGCACTCGCGTCTGATCCCAGCAAGTACATTTTATTGGATTGAAGAGAAGCTACTGTTCCTGTCACTTTCCTAAGCAGAGTTGAACTAGATATGGCCCGTGTGTGTAGGAAGCACAGTTCTTTTCTTCTGAGCAAGCTCACTGTTCTGGCACTGTAGGAAACACAGTAGAGTAGAAGAGTGCTCTTTTCTCAAAAGGAGAGTGCGTTCATTGTAAGGCGAGCAAGTGTTTGTTTCCCATTCATAAACGGAATTGAATCATATGCATTTTCTGGTCCTATGAGCAAGAATTGTTTTCTGGTAAGGAAAGTCACTATTGTGCTTTCATTGCCATAAACAGTACAAATAGCACTCGAATCTGTTCCCAGCTAGTACAGTGTTTTGAACTGAAGAGAAGCTACTGTTCTTGTCTGTTTTCTAAGCAGATTTGAACATGTATGTAGCCCGTGTGTGTAGGATGCACAGTATTTTGTTCTGAGCAAGCTCACAGTTCTCGCCGTATAGGAAACACAGTAGAGAAGAGGACTTCTCTTTTCTCAAACACAGAGGGTGTTTCTAGTAAGGCGAGCTAGTGTTTGTTTCCCATTGATAAACGGAGTTGAATCACATGCTATTTCTGGTCCTACAAGTAATAGTTGTTTTCTGGTAAAGAAAGTCACTATTGCGATCCCATTGACATACACAGTGCAAATAGCACTCGCGTCTTTTCCCAGCAAATTCAGTGTATTGGCCTGAACAGATACTACTGATCTTGTTAGTTTCCTATGCAGAGTTGAACTAGATATTACTCTTGTTTGTAGGAAGCACAGTTCTTTTGTTCTCAGCAAGCACACTGTTCTGCCCCTATAGGAAACACAGTAGAGTAGAAGAGTGCTCTTTTCTCAAAAGCAGAGTGTGTTTCTTGTAAGGCGAGCTAGTGTTGGTTTCCCATTCATAAACGGAGTTGAATCACATGCACTTTCTGGTACTATGAGCAAGAGTTGTTTTCTGGAAAGGTAAGTCACTATTATGCCCCCATTGCCATATACAGTGCAAAATGCAACTCGCGTCTGTTCCCAGTAAGTACAGTATATTTGATTGAAGAGAATCTACTCTTTTTGTCAGTTTCCAAAGCAGAGTTGAACTGTATATGGCCCGTGTGTGTAGGAAGCTCAGTTCTTTTGTTCTGAACAAGCTCACATTTGAGCACTATAAAAAAACACAGTAGATCAGAAGAGTGTTCTTTTCTCAAAAGCAGAGTGTGTTTCTTGTAAGGCGAGCTAGTGTTTGTTTCCCATTGATAAACGGAGTTGACTCACAAGCAGGTTCTAGTCCTACTAGCAAGAGTTGTTTTCTGGTAAGGAAAGTCACTATTGTGCTCCCATTGCCATATACAGTGCAAATAGCAATCACGCTTGTTCGCAGCAAGTACAGTGTTTTGGTTTGAAGAGAAGCTACTTTTCTTGTTTGTTTCCTAAGCGGAGTTGAACTAGATATTACCTGTGTTTGTAGGAAGCACAGTTCTTTTGTTCTCAGCACGCTAACTATTCTGGCCTTATTGGAAACACAGTAGAGTAGAAGAGTGCTCTTTTCTCAAAAGCAGAGTGTGTTTCTTGTAAGGCGACCTAGTGTTTGTTTCCGATTGATAAAAGGAGTTGAATCACATGCAGTTTCTGGTCCTAGTAGCAAGAGTTATTTTCTGGCAATGAAAGTAACCATTGTCCTCCCATTGCCATACACAGGGCAAATAGCATTCCCATCTGTTCCTGTCAGGAGCCAAGTAGCCTAACTGATTCTCATGGGAAAAAGCTGTGTACCCAATCTTCCGTTAACAGTTTCAATAACAACCATTTTTCAACAAGACCACAGTATGTACCTTTTGATCTACTCCCTGAAACATAATGGTTTTGCTGTATGGTCCGTTGATCAGGCCCTGGAACAAAGAGACCTTTTCCTGAACCCTACCTTACCGTAATTTCCTCCTAGTAACTTTCCATACCCCTATCTACTTCTCCTAGCTCCTAGCATATATAAACCTGACTCCCCTTGCAATAAACGAGACCTTGATGCAACTCAGACTGACTTTGTCTTCCTTTACGTGCCTGGTCTCCTTTCTTTCTCACCCCCATTGATCTTACAGGAGGGGCCTCCTTGGGTCTCATCAAATAACGTGGCCCGTGGGACGGGTCATGTTCCCTGGAAAGATAGTGTATGGGACTGAAGAGAAGCTATTCTTCTTGTCAGTTTCATAGGCAGAAATGAACTAGATATGGACCGTGTGTATAGGAAGCACAGTTCTTTTGTTCTGACGAAGCTAACTAACTGTTCTGGCCCTACAGAAACACAGTAGAGTAGAAGAGTGTTCTTTTCCCAAAGCAGAATGTTTTTCATGTATGGCAAGCCAGTGTTTTTTCCCATTCATAAATGGAGTTGAATCACATGCAGTTTCTGGTCCTATAAGCAAGAGTTATTTTCTGGTAATGAAAGTCACCATTGTGCTCCCATTACCATACACAGTGCAAATAGCAATCCTATCTTTTTCCTGGAATGAAAGTGTATGGGACTGAAGAGAAGTTACTGTTTAAGTCAGTTTCCTAGGCAGAGTTGAACTAGATATGGACCGTGTGTGTAGGAAGCAGAGTCCTATTATTCTGATCAAGATCACTGTTCTTGCCCTATAGGAAACACAGTAGAGTAGAAGAGTGCTCTTTTCTCAAAAGCAGAGTGTTTTTTTTTTTTTGTAAGGCAAGCTAGTATTTGTTTCAAATTCAAGAACAAAGTTGAATCACATGCAGGTTCTGGTCATATGAGCAAGAGTTCTTTTCTGGTAAGGCAAGCTACTATTGCGCTCCCATTACCATACACAGTGCATATAGCACTCATGTCTGTTCCCAGCAAGTACAGTGTATTGGCCTGAAGAGACGCTACTGTTCTTGTTAGTTTCCTAAGCAGAGTTGAACTAGATATCACCGTGTTTGTAGGAAGCACAGTTCTTTTTTTCTCATGAGGCTCTCTTTTCGGGCCCTATAGGAAACACAGTAAAGTAGAAGTGTGCTCTTTTCTCAAAAGCAGAGTGTGTTTCTTGTAAGGTGAGCTAGTGTTTTTTTTCCCATTCATAAACGGAGTTGAATCACATGCAGTTTCTGGTCCCATGAGCAAGAGTTGTTTTCTGGTAAGGAAAGTCACTATTGCTCTCCCATTGCCATACACAGTGCAAATAGCACTCGCATCTCTTCCCAGTAAGTACAGTGTATTGAACTGAAGAGAAGCTAATGTTCTTGTCAATTACTTAAGCAGATTTGAACTAGATATGGCTCGTGTGTGTAGAAAGCACAGTTCTTTTGTCCTGAGCAAGCTCACTGTTCTGGCCCTATAGGAAACACAGTGGAGTAGAAGAGTGCTCATTTCTCAAAAGCAGAGTGTGTTTCTTGTAAGGCATATTGGGTTTGTTTCCCATTCATAAATAGAATTGAATCACATGCAGTTTCTGGTCTTATGAGCAAGAGTTGTTTTCTGGTAAGGAAAGTCACTATTGTGTTCCCATTGCCAAACACAGTACAAATAGCACTCATGACTGTTCCCAGCAATGCAGTGTATTGGACTGAAGAGAAGCTACGTTTCTTCTCAGTTTCCAAAGCAGAGTTGAACTAGAATGCCCCGTGTGTAGGAAGCAGAGTTCTTTTGTTCTCAGCAAGCTAACTGTTCTGGCCCTACGGAATCACAGTAGAGTAGAAGAGTACTCATTTCACAAAAGTAAAGTGTGTTTCTTGTAAGTCGAGCTAGTATTTGTTTCCCATTCATAAACGGAGTTGAATCACATGCATTTTCTGGTCATATGATCAAGAGATGTTTTCTCAAAAGGAAAGTCACAATTGTGTTCCCCTTGCCATACACAGTACAAATAGCAATCTTCTCTGTCCTCAGCAAGTATAGTGTAGTGAACTGAAAAGAAGCTACTGTTCTTTTTAGTTTCCTTAGCAAAGTTGAACTAGATATTACCCGTGTTTGTAGGAAAAACAGTTTTTTGTTCTCAGCAGGCTCACTTTTCGGACCTATAGAAAACAGTAGAGTAGAAAAGTGCTCTTTTCTCAAAAGCAGAGTGTGTTTCTGGTAAGGTGAGCTAGTATTTGTTTCCCATTATAAAAGAGAGTTGAATCACATGCAGTTTCTAATCCTATGAGCAAGAGTTGTTTTCTGGTAAGGAAAGTCACTATTGCACTCCCATTGAAATACACAGTGCATATAGCACTCGCGTCTGTTCCCAGCAAGTACAGGGTATTTGCCTGAAGAGAAGCTACTGTTCTTGTTAGTTTCCTAAGCAGAGTTGAACCAGGTATGTCCCGTGTGTAAGAAGCACAGTTCTTTTGTTCTGAGCAAGCTCACTATTATGGCCTTATAAGAAACAGAGTAGAGTAGAAAAGTGCTCTTTTCTCAAAAGCAGAGTGTGTTTCTTGTAAGGTGAGGCAGTGTTTGTTTCCCATTCATAAACGTAGTTGATTCACATGCAGTTTCTGCTCCTACCAGCAAGAGTTGTTTTTAAGGAAATTCACTATTGCACTCCCATTGCCACACACTGTGCAAATAGCACTCGCATCTGTTCCCAACAAGTATAGTGTATTGGACTGAAGAGAGGCTACTGTTCTTGTCAGTTTACTACGCAGATTTAAACTAGATATGGCTTGTGTGTGTAGAAAACACAGTTTTGTTCTGAGCAAGCTTACTGTTCTGGTCCTATAGGAAACACAGTAGTGTAGAAGGGGGGTCTTTCTCAAAAGCAGAGTGTGTTTCTTGTAAGGCGAGCTAGTATTTGTTTCCCATTCATAAACGGAGTTGAATTACATGCAGTTTCTGTTTGTAGGAGCAAGAGTTGATTTCTGGTAAGCAATGTCACTATTGTGCTTCCATTGCCATACCCAGTGTAAGAGCACTCGCGTCTGTTCCCAGCAAATGCAGTGTATTGGACTGAAGAGAAGCTACTGTTCTTGTCAGTTTCCTAAACAGATTTGAGCTAGATATGGCTCATGTCTGTAGAAAGCACAGTTCTTTTGTTCTGAGCAACCTAACTGTTCTGGCCCTATGGAAACACAGTAGAGTAGAAGAGTGCTTTTTTCTCAAAAGGAGAATGTATTTCTTGTAATGCAAGCTAGTGTTGATTTTCCCACCATAAACGGAGTTGAATCACATACAGTTTCTCTTCCTACGAGCAAGAGTTGTTTTCTGGTAAGGGAAGTCACTATTGTGCTCACATTGCCATATACAATGCAAAGAGCGCTTGCATCTGTTCCCAGCAAGTATGCTTTATTGGACTGAAGAAAAGCTACTTTTCTTGTCATTTCTTAAGCAGAGTTGAAATCAATATGGCCCGTGTGTGTAGGAAGCACAGTTCTTTTCTTCTGAGCAAGCTCACTGTACTGGACCTGTTGAAACACAGTAGAGTAGAAGAGTGCTCTTTTCTCAAAAGCAGAGTTTTTTTCTTGTAAGGGGAGCTAGTGTTTGTTTCTCCATTCAAAAACGGAGTTGAATCATATGCATATTCAGGTCCTAGGAGCTAGAGTTTTTTTCTGGTAAGGAAAGTCACTAATGTGCTCCCATTGTCATACACAGTGAAAATAACACTCGCGTCTTTTCTCAGCAAGTACAGTGAATTGAACTGAAAAGAAGCTACTGTCCTTGTTAGTTTCCTAAGCAAAGTTGAACTAGATATTACCCGTGTTTGTAGGAAGCACAGTTCTTTTGTTCTCAGCAGGCTCATTTTTCGGGCCCTGTAAGAAACACAGTGGAGTAGAAGAGTGCTCTTTTCTCAAAAACAGAGTGTGTTTCTGGTAAGGCGAGCTAGTGTTTGTTTCTCATTATTAAACGTAGTTGAATCCCATGCAGTTTCTGGTCCTAGGATCAAGAGTTGTTTTCTGGTAAGGCAAGTCACTATTGCGCTCCCTTTGCCATACACAGTGCATATAGCACTCGCGTCTGTTCCCAGCAAGTGCAGTGTATTGGCCTGAAGAGAAGCTACCGTTCTTGTTAGTTTACTAAGCAGAGTTGAAGTAGATATTACCCGGGTTTGTAGGAAGCACAGTTCTTTGGTTCTCAGCAAGCTCACCTTTATGGCCCTATAGGAAACACAGTAGAGTAGAAGAGTGCTCTTTCTCAAAAGCAGAGTGTGTATCCTATACGGCGAGCTAGTGTTTGTTTCCCATTCAGAAACGTAGTTGAATCACATGCAGTTTCTGCTCCTATGAGCAAGAGTTGTTTTCTGGTAACGAAAGTCACTATTGCGTTCCCTTTGCCGTACACAGTGCAAATAGCACTCGCGTCTGTTCCCAGCAAGTACAGTGTATTGGGCTGAAGAGAAGCTACTGTTCTTGTTAGTTTCCTAAGCAGATTTGAAATAGATATGACTCGTGTGTGTAGAAAGCACAGTTCTTTTCTTCTGAGCAAGCTCACTGTTCTAGCCCTATAGGAAACACAGTAATGTAGAAGAGTGCTCTTTTCTCAAAAGCAGAGTGTATTTCTTGTAAGGCTAGCTAGATTTTGTTTCCCATTCAAAAACAGAGTTCAGTCACAAGCAGTTTCTGTTCCTATGAGCAAGAGATGTTTTCTTGTAAAGAAAGTCACTATTAAGTTCCCATTGCGAAATAGTGCAAATAGCACTCACATCTGTTCCCATCAAATACAGTTTATTAGACTGAAGAGAAGCTACTTTTCTTGTCATTTCTTAAGCAGAGATGAAATCAATACGGCCCGTGTGTAGGAAGCACAGTTCTTTAATTTGAGCAAGCTCACTTTTCTGGCCAGTTGAAACACAATAGAGAAGAGTACTCTTTTCTCAAATGCAGAGTATGTTTCTTGGGAGGTGAGCTATTGTTTGTTTCTCCATTCATAAACGGAGTAGAATCATATGTAGTTTCTGGTCCAATGAATTACAGTTGTTTTCTGGTAAGGAAATTCACTAATATGCACCTATTGTCATACACAGTGCAAATAGCACTCACGTGTTTTCTCAGCAAGTACAGTGTATTCCACTGAAGAGACGCTACTGTTCTTGTCAGCTTCCAAATTAGAGCTGAACTGTATATGGCCCGTGGGTGTAGGAAGCACAGTTCTTTTGTTCTGAGCAAGCTCACTGTTCTGGCACTATAGGACACACAGTAGAGTGGAAAAGTGCTCTTTTCTCAAAAGCAGAGTGTGTTTCCTGTAAAGGAAGCTAGTGTTTGTTTCCCATTCATAAATGGACTTGAATCACATGCAGTTTCTGGTCCTATGGGCAAGAGTTGATTACTGGTAAGGTAAGTTATTATTATGCTCCCATTGCCATATACAGTGCAAATAGCACTCACGTATGTTCCTAGCAAGTACATTGTATTGGACTGAAGAAAAGCTACTGTTCTTGTCAGTTTCTTAAGCAGAGTTTAACTGGACATAGTTCGTGTGTAGGAAGCACAGTTCTTTTGTTCTGAGCAAGCTCACTGTTCTAACCCTGTGGAAATACCATAGAGGAGAAGAGTGCTCTTTTCTCAAAAGCAGAGTGTGTTTCTTGTACTGCAACCTAGTGTTTGTTTTCCATTCAAAAAACGGAGTTGATTCACATGCAGTTTCTGTTCCTTTGATCAAGAGTTGTTTTTTGGTAAGGAAATTAACTATTGAGATCCCATTGCAATACACAGTGCAAATTGCTCTCTCGTCTGTTACCAGCTAGTATAGTGTTTCGAACTGAAGAGAACCTACTGTTCTTGTCAGTTTTCTAAGCAGATTTGTACATGTATATAGCCCGTGTGTTTAGGAAGCACAATTTCTTTGTTCTGAGAAAGCTCAAAGTTCATGCCCTTTAGGAAACACAGTAGAGTAGAAGAGTACTCTTTTCTCAAAAGCAAAGTGTGATTCTTGTAAAGCGAAATAGTTCATCTTTCCCATTCAGAAATGGAGTTGAATCTCATGCAGTTTCTAGTCCTACTCCCAAGAGTTGCTTTCTTGTAAGGAGTGTCACTGTTGTGTTCCCATTGCCATGCACAGTTCAAATAGCACTGGCGTCTGTTCCCAGCAATTTCACTGTATTGGACTGAAGAGAAGCTACTGTTCTTGTCAGTTTCCAAAGCAGAGTTGAACTATATATGGCCCTTGTGTGTAGGAAGTACAGTTCTTTTGTTGTGTTCAGGCACACAGTTCGGGCCCTAAAGGAAACACAGTAGACTAGAAGAATGCTCTTTTCTCAAAAGCAGAGTGTTTTATTTGGAAGGCGAGCTAGTGTTTGTTTCCCATTCATAAACTGAGTTGAATCACATGCAGTTTCTGGTCCTATGAGCAATAGTTGTTTTCTGGTAAGGAAAGTCACTATTGCGATCCCATTGCCATACACAGTGCAAAAAGCATTCCCATCTGTTCCCAGCATGTACAGTGTATTGGACTGAGAAGAAGCTACTGTTCTTGTGATTTTCCTAAGCAGATTTGAAATAGATATGGTCCGTGTGTAGGAAGAACTGTTCTTTTGATCTGAGCAACCTCACTGTACTGGCCCTATGGAAACACAGTACAGTAGAAGAGTGCTCTTTTCTCCAAAGCAGAGTGTGTTTCTTATAAGGAGAGCTAGTATTTGTTTCCCATTGAAAAACGGAGGTGAATCACATGCTGTTTCTGGTCCTACGGGCAAGAGTTGTTTTCTTGTCTTGAAAGTCACTATTGTACTTCCATTTCCATACTCAGTGCAAATAGCACTCACGTCTGTTCCCAGCAAGTACAGTGTATTGGACTGAAGAGAAACTACTGTTCTTGTCAGTTTCCTAAGGAGACTTGAACTAGATATGGGCCGTGTGTGTAGGAATCACAGTTCTTTTGTTCTGAGCAAGCTCACTTTTCTGGCCCTACAGGTAACACAGTAGAGCAGAAGAGTGCTCTTTTCTCAAAAGCAGAATGTGTTTCATGTAAGGCGATCTAGTGTTTGTTTCCCATTGATAAACAGAGTTGAATCTGGTCAAACGAGCAAGAGTTTTTTCTTGTAAGAAAAGTCACTATTGTGGTCCCTTTGCCATACACAGAACAAATATCAATCGTGCTTGTTCCCAGCAAGTACAGAGTATTGGCCTGAAGAGAAGGTACTGTTCTTGTTAGTTTCCTAAGCGGAATTCAACTAGATATTACCCTTGTTAGTAAGAAGCACAGTTTTTTTGTTCTCAGCAAGCTCACTATTCGGGCCCTATAGCAAACACAGTAGAGTAGAAGAGTGCTCTTTTCTCAAAAGCAGAGTGTATTTCTTGTAAGGCGAACTAGTGTTTGTTTCCCATTATTAAACGTAGTTGAATCCCATCCAGTTTCTGGTCCTAGGATCAAGAGTTGTTTTCTGGTAAGGAAAGTCACTATTTTATTCCCATTGCCATACACAGTGCAAATAGTACTCGCGTCTGTTCCCAGCAGGTAGAGTGTATTGGACTGAAGAGAAGCTACTTTTCTTGTCAGTTTCCAAAGCAGAATTGAACTAGATATGCACCGTGTGTGTAGGAAGCACAGTTCTTTTGTTATGAGCAAGTTAACTCTTCTGGACCTACGGAAACACAGTAGAGTAGAAGAGTGTTCTTTCCTCAAAAGCAGAGTGTGTTTCTTGTAAGGCGAGCTAGTGTTTCTTACCCCTTCATAAAAGGAGTTTAATCACATACAGTTTTTGGTCCTACGAGCAAGAGTCGTTTTCTAGTAAGGAAAATCACTATTTCGCTCCAATTGCCATACACAGTGCAAATAGCAGTCGTGTCTGTTCTCTGCAAGTACAGTGTATTGTATTGAAGAGAAGCTACTGTTCTTGCCAGTTTCCAAAGCAGCGTTGAACTGTATATTGCCCGTGTGTGTAGAAAGCACAGTTCTTTTGTTCTGAGCAAGCTCACAGTTCAGGCCCTATAGGAAACACAGTAGAAGAGAAGAGTGCTCTTTTCTCAAAAGCAGAGTGTGTTTCATGTAAAGAGAGCTAGTGTTTGTTTCTCATTCATAAATGGAGTTGAATCACATGCAGTTTCTGGTTCTACAAGCAAGAGTTATTTTCTGGCAATGAAAGTCACCATTTTTCTCCCATTGCCATACACAGTGCAAATAGCATTCCCATGTGTTCCCTGGAATGACAGTGTATGGGACTGCAGAGAATCTACTCTTCTTGTCAGTTTCATAGGCAGAGTTGAACTATATATGGCCCATGTGTGTAGGAAGCACAGTTCTTTTGTTCTGACAAAGCTAACTGTTCTGGCCCTACAGAAACACAGTAGAGTAGAAGAGTGCTCTTTTCCCAAAGTAGAGTGTGTTTCTTGTAAGGTGAGCTAGTGTTTGTTTCACATAGAAGATCCAAGTTGAATCACATGCAGTTTCTGTTCATATGAGCAAGAGTTGTTTTCTGGAAAGGAAAGTCACTATTGTGTTCCCATTGCCATACACAGTACAAATAGCAATCTTGTCTCTCCCCAGCATGTACAGTGTATTGTCCTGAAGAGAAGCTACTGTTCTTGTTAGTTTCCTAAGCAGAGTTGAACAAGATATGGCCCATGTGTGTGGGAAGCCAGTTCTTTGTTCCATGCAAGCTCAGTGTTCTGGATCTACAGGAAATATAGTAGAGTAGGAAGTGCTGTTTTCACAAAAGCAGAGTGTGTTTCTTGTAAGACAAGCTATCGTTTTTTTTTTCCATTCATAAACGGAGTTGAATCACATGCAATTTCTAGTCCTATGAGCAAGAGTTGTTTTCTGGTAAGGAAAGTCACTATTGTGCTCCCATTGCCATACACAGTGCAAAAAGCACTCGTGTCTGTTCCCAGCAAGCATAGTGTATTGGACTGAAGAGAAGCTATTGTTCTTGTCATTTTCCTAAGAAGAGTTGAAATAAGATATGGCCCATCTGTGGAGGAAGCACAGATCTTTTGCTCTGAGGAAGCTCACTGTTCGAGTCCAAAAAGAAACACAGTAGTGTAGAAGAGGGCTCTTTTCTAAAAAGCAGAATATGTTATTGTAAGGTGAGCTAGTGTTTGTTTTGCATTCATAAACGAAGTTGAATCACAGGCAGTTTCTGGTCCTAGAGGCAAAAGTTGTTTTCTGGTTTGGAAAGTCACTATTGCGTTCCCATTGCCATACACAGTCCAAATAGCAGTAGTGTCTGTTCCCAGCAACTACAGTGTATTGGACTGAAGAGAGGCTACTGCTCTTGTCACTTTCCTAAACAGAGTTGAATTAGATGTGGCTCGAGTTTGTAGGAAGTACAGTTCTTTTGTTCTGTTCAAGTGCACTGTTCTGGTCCAACAGGAAACACAGTAGATTAGAAGAGTCCTCTTTTCTCAAAAGCAGAGTATGTTTCTTGTAAGGCAAGGTAGCATTTGTTTCCCATTCATAAACGAAGTTGAATTACATGAAGTTTCTAGTCCTACGATCAAGAGTTGTGTTCTAGTAAGAAGAGTCACTATTGCGCTCCCATTGCCATACATATTGTAAGGCAAGCTAGTGTTTGTTTCCCATTCATAAATGGAGTTGAATCACATGCAATTTCTGGTCCTACGAGCAAGAGTTGTTTTCTGTAAGGATAGTTAGTATTGCGCTCCCGTTGCCATACACAGTGCAAATAGCACTCGCGACTTTTCCCAGCAAGTACAGTGTATTGGACTGAAGAGAATCTACTGTTCTTGTTAGTTTCCTAGACAGAGTGGAACAAGATATAGCCCGTGTGTGTAGGAAGCACAGTTCTTTTGTTCTGAGCAAGCTCACTATTCTGGCCCTATAGTAAAAATGGTAGTGTAGAAGAGTGCTCTTTCCTGAAAAGCACAGTGTGTTTCTTGGAAGGCGAGCTAGTGTTTGTTTTCTATTCATAGACAGAGTTGAATCACATGCAATTTCTGGTCCTACAAGCAAGAGTTGTTTTCTGTAAGGAAAGTCAGTATTGCGGTCCCATTGCCATGCCCAGTACAAATAGGACTTGCGTCTGTTCCCAACAAGTACAGTGAATTAGACTGAAGAAAAGCTGTTCTTGTCAGTTTCGTAAGCAGAGTTGAACTAGATATGGCCTGTGTGAGTAGGAATCACAGTTCTTTTGTTCTGAACAAGCTAACTTTTCTGGCCTTAGAGAAAACACCGAAGAGTAGAAAAGTGTGCTTTTCTCAAAGGCAGAGTGTGTTTCTTGTAAGGCCATCTAGCGTTTGTTTCCAATTCAAAAATGGAGTGGAATCACATGCATTTACTGGTCCTATGAGCACGAGTTTTTTTTCTGTTGAGGAAAGTCACTGTTGTGCTCCCATTGCCATACCAGGTTGAAATTGCACTTGCGTCTGTTCTCAGCAAATACAGTGTATTGGACTGCAGAGAAACTTCTGTTCTTGTCAGTTTCATAAGCAGAGTTGAACTAGATATAGCCCGTGTGTGTAGGAAGCACAGTTCTTTTGTTCTGAGCCAGCTCATTGTTCTGGCCCAATTAAAAACACAGTAGATAGAAGAGTGCTCTTTTCTCAAAAACAGAGTGTATTCTTGTAAGGCGAGGTAGTGTTTGTTTTCCATTCATAAATGGAGTTGAATCAAATGCAGTTTCTGGTCCTATGAACAAGAGTTGTTTTCTGGTAAGGAAAGTCACTATTATTCCCCCATTGCCATATACAGTGCAAATTGCAAATCGTGTCTGTTCCCTGCAAGTACTGTGTATTGGACTGAAGAGAAACTCCTGTTCTTGTCAGTTTCCTAAGCAGAGTTGAACTAGATATGGGCCGTGTGTGTAGGAAGCACAGTTCTTTTTTTCTTAGCAAGCTCACTCTTCTGGCCCTATAGGAAACACAGTAGAGTAGAAGAGTGCTCTTTTCTCAAAAGCAGAGTGTGTTTCTTGTAAGGTGCATTAGTGTTTACTTCCCATTCATAAACGGAGTTGAATTGTATGCAGTTTCTCGTCCTATGAGCAAGAGTTGTTTTCTGGAAGGAAAGTCACTATTGTCCTCCCGTTGACATACACAGTGCAAATAGCACTATCATTTGCTCCCATTAAGTACTGTGTATTGGACTGCAGAGAAGCTACTGTTCTTGTCAGTTTCATAAGCAGAGTTGAACTAGATATGGCCCGTGTGTGTAGGAAGCACAGTTCTTTTGTTCTGAGCCAGCTCACTGTTCTGGCCCAATAAAAAACACAGTAGAGAGAAGAGTGCTCTTTTCTCAAAAGCAGAGTGTGTTCTTTTAAGGCGAGGTAGTGTTTGTTTTCCATTCATAAACGGAGTTGAATCAAATGCAGTTTCTGGTCCTATGAACAAGAGTTGTTTTCTGGTAAAGAAAGTCACTATTGTGCTCCCATTGCCATACACAGTGCAACCAGCACTCGCGTATTTTCCCAGCAAATACAGTGTAATGGACTGAAGAGAAACTACTGTTCTTGTCATTTTCCTAAGCAGAGTTGAAATAGATATGGCCCGTGTGTGGAGGAAGCACAGTTCTTTTGTTGTTAGCAAGCTCACTCTTCTAGCCCTGAGGAATCACAGTAGAGTAGAAGACTCCTCTTTTCTTAATGGCAGAGAGTGTTTCTTGTAAGGTGTGCTAGTGTTTCTTTCCCTTTCAAAAATGGAGTTGAATCACATGCAGTTTCTGGTCCTAAGAGCAAGAGTTGTTTTCTGGTGAGGAAAGTCACTATTGTGCTCCCATTGCCATATACAGTGCAAAGTGCACTCGCGTCTCTATCCAGCAAGTACCATGTATTGGACTGCAGAGAAACTTCTGTTCTTGTCAGTTTCCTAAGCAGAGTTGAACTAGATATGGCCCGTGTGTGTAGGAAGCACAGTTCTTATGTTCTGAGCCAGCTTACTGTTCTGGCCCAATAATAAACACAGTAGAGAGTAGAGTGCTCTTTTCTCAAAAGCAGAGTGTGTTTTTGTAAGGCAAGCTAGTGTTTGTTTTCCATTCATAAACGCAGTTGAATCAAATGCAGTTTCTGGTCCTATGAACAAGAGTTGTTTTCTGGTAAGGAAAGTCACTATTATGCCCCCATTGCAATATACAGTGGAAATTGCAACTCGCGTCTGTTCCCAGCAAGTACTTTGTATTGGACTGAAGAGAAGCTACTGTTCTTGTCATTTTCCAAAGCAGAGTTGAACTAGATAGGGGCCGTGTGTGTAGGAAGCACAGTTCTTTTGTTCTTAGCAAGCTCACTCTTCTGGCCCTATAGGAAACACAGTAGAGTAAATGAGTGCTCTTTTCTCAAAAGCAGAGTGTGTTTCTTGTAAGGCAAGCTAGTGTTTGTTTCCCATTCATAAATGGAGTTGAATCACATGCAATTTCTGGTCCTACGAGCAAGAGTTGTTTTCTGTAAGGATAGTTAGTATGTGCTCCCGTTGCCATACACAGTGCAAATAGCACTCGCGACTTTTCCCAGCAAGTACAGTGTATTGGACTGAAGAGAATCTACTGTTCTTGTTATTTTCCTAGACAGAGTGGAACAAGATATGGCCCGTGTGTGTAGGAAGCACAGTTCTTTTGTTCTGAGCAAGCTCACTATTCTGGCCCTATAGTAAAAACGGTAGTGTAGAAGAGTGCTCTTTCCTGAAAAGCACAGTGCGTTTCTTGGAAGGCAGGCTAGTGTTGGTTTTCTACTCATAGATGGAGTTGAATCACATGCAATTTCTGGTCCTACAAGCAAGAGTTGTTTTCTGTAAGGAAAGTCAGTATTGCGGTCCCATTGCCATGCCCAGTACAAATAGGACTTGCGTCTGTTCCCAACAAGTACAGTGAATTAGACTGAAGAAAAGCTTCTGTTCTTGTCAGTTTCGTAAGCAGAGTTGATCTAGATATGGCCTGTGTGAGTAGGAATCACAGTTATTTTGTTCTAAACAAGCTAACTTTTCTGGCCTTATAGAAAACACAGGAGAGTAGAAAAGTGTACTTTTCTCAAAGGCAGAGTGTGTTTCTTGTAAGGCCATCTAGCGTTTGTTTCCAATTCAAAAATGGAGTGGAATCACATGCATTTACAGGTCCTATGAGCACGAGTTTTTTTTTCTGTTGAGGAAAGTCACTGTTGTGCTCCCATTGCCATACCAGGTTGAAATTGCACTTGCGTCTGTTCTCAGCAAATACAGTGTATTGGACTGCAGAGAAACTTCTGTTCTTGTCAGTTTCATAAGCAGAGTTGAACTAGATATAGCCCATGTGTGTAGGAAGCACAGTTCTTTTGTTCTGAGCCAGCTCACTGTTCTGGCCCAATTAAAAACACAGTAGATAGAAGAGTGCTCTTTTCTCAAAAACAGAGTGTATTCTTGTAAGGCGAGGTAGTGTTTGTTTTCCATTCATAAATGGAGTTGAATCAAATGCAGTTTCTGGTCCTATGAACAAGAGTTGTTTTCTGGTAAGGAAAGTCACTATTATTCCCCCATTGCCATATACAGTGCAAATTGCAACTCGCGTCTGTTCCCAGCAAGTACTGTGTATTGGACTGAAGAGAAACTCCTGTTCTTGTCAGTTTCCTAAGCAGAGTTGAACTAGATATGGGCCGTGTGTGTAGGAAGCACAGTTCTTTTTTTCTTAGCAAGCTCACTCTTCTGGCCCTATAGGAAACACAGTAGTGTAGAAGAGAGCTCTTTTCTCAAAAGCAGAGTGTGTTTCTTGTAAGGTGCATTAGTGTTTACTTCCCATTCATAAACGGAGTTGAATTGTATGCAGTTTCTGGTCCTATGAGCAAGAGTTGTTTTCTGGTAAGGAAAGTCACTATTGTGCTCCCGTTGACATACACAGTGCAAATAGCACTATCATTTGTTCCCATTAAGTACTGTGTATTGGACTGAAGAGAAGCTACTGTTCTTGTCAGTTTCATAAGCAGAGTTGAACTAGATATGGCCTGTGTTTGTAGGAAGCACAGTTCTTTTTTTCTCAGCCAGCTCACTGTTCTGGCCCGATAAAAAACACAGAAGAGAGAAGAGTGCTCTTTTCTCAAAAGCAGAGTGTGTTCTTTTAAGGCGAGGTAGTGTTTGTTTTCCATTCATAAATGGAGTTGAATCAAATGCAGTTTCTGGTCCGATGAACAAGAGTTGTTTTCTGGTAAGGAAAGTCACTATTATTCCCCCATTGCCATATACAGTGCAAATTGCAACTCACATCTGTTCCCAGCAAGTACTGTGTATTGGACTGAAGAGAAGCTTCTGTTCCTGTCAGTTTCCTAAGCAGAGTTGAACTAGATATGGGCCGTGTGTGTAGGAAGCACAGTTCTTTTTTTCTTAGCAAGCTCACTCTTCTGGCCCTATAGGAAACATAGTAGAGTAGAAGAGTGCTCTTTTCTAAAAAGCAGAGTGTTTCTTGTAAGGCGCATTAGTGTTTGCTTCCAATTCATAAACGGAGTTGAATTGTATGCAGTTTCTGGTCCTATGAGCAACAGTTGTTTTCTGGTAAGGAAAGTCACTATTGTGCTCCCGTTGACATACACAGTGAAAATAGCACTATCATTTGTTCCCATTAAGTACTGTGTATTGGACTGAAAAGAAGCTACTGTTCTTCTGAGTTTCAGATGCAGAGTTGAACTAGATATGGACCGTGAGTGTAGGAAGCACAGTTCTTTTGTTCTGAGCCAGCTCACTGTTCTTGCCCAATAAAAAACACAGTAGAGAGAAGAGTGCAATTTTCTCAAAAGCAGAGTGTGTACTTTTAAGGCGAGGTAGTGTTTGTTTTCCATTCATGAATGGGGTTGAATCAAATGCAGTTTCTATTCCTATGAACAAGAGTTTTTTTCTGGTAAGGAAAGTCACTATTATGCCCCTATTGCTGTATACAGTGCAAATTGCAACTCGCATCTCTTCTCAGCAAGGACAGTGTATTCGACTGAAGGGAAGTTATTGTTCTTGTCAGTTTCTTAAGAAGAGTTGAACTAGATATGGTCAATGTGTGTAGGAAGCACAGGTCTTATGTTCTGAGCAAGCTTACTGTTCTGACCCTGTGGAAACACATTAGAGTAGAAGAGTGCTCTTTTCTCAAAAGCAGAGTGTGTTTCTTTGAAGGCGAGCTAGTGTTCGTTTCCCATTGATAAACGGAGTTGAATTACTTGCAGTTTCTGGTCCTATGCGCAAGAGTTGTTTTCTGGTGAGGAAAGTCACTATTATGCCCTCATTGCCATATACATTGCAAATTGCAACTTGCGTCTGTTCCCAGCAAGTACAGTGTACTGGACTGAAGAGAAGCAACTGTTTTTCTCAGTTTCAGATGCAGAGTTGAACTAGATATGGACCGTGAGTGTAGGAAGCACAGTTCTTATGTTCTGAGCAAGTCACTGTTCTGGCCCTATAGGAAACACAGTTATGTAGAAGAGTGCTCTTTTATCAAAAGCAGAGTGTGTTTCTTGGAAAAAGAGCGAGTGTTTATTTTCCATTCATAAAGGAAGGAGAATCACTAAGAGTTTCTGGTCCAACGAGCAAAAGTTTTTTTCTGGTAAGGAAAGTCACTATTGCTCTCTCATTGCCATTCACAGTGCAATTAGCCATCACGTCTCTTCCCAGCAAGTTAAGTGTTTGGGACTGAAGAGAAGCTGGTGTTCTTGTCAGAATCAGAAGCAGGGTAGAAGTAGATATGGCCCTTGTGTGTAGGAAACACATTTCTTACGTTCTTAACAAACTCACTGTTCTGGCATTATAGGAAACACAGTAGAGTAGAAGAGTGCTCTTTTCTCAAAAGCGGAGTGTGTTTCTTGTAAGGAAAACTGGTGTTTGTTTCTCATCATAAGCGGATTTGAATCACCTGCAGTTTCTGGTCCTATGAGTAAAAGTTATTTTCTGGTAAGAAGAGTCACTATTGCGCTCCTATTTCCATACACAGTGCAAAGAGCACTCGCTTCTGTTGCCAGCAAGTACAGTGTAATGGACTGAAGAGAAGATACTGTTCTTGTCAGCTTCCTAAGCACAGTTGAACTAGATATGGCCCGTTTGTACAGGAAGCACAGTTCTTTTGTTCTGAGCAAGCTCACGGTTCTTGCCCTAATAGAAAAACAGTAGAGTAAAAGAGGGCTCTTTTCTCAAAAGCAGAGTGTGTTTCTTGTAAGGCGAACTCTTGTTTGTTTCCCATTCATGAACAGAGTTGAATCACATGCAGTTTCTGGACCTACGAGCAAGAGTTGTTTTCTGAAAGGAAAGTCACTATTGTGTTCCCCTTGCCATACACAGTACAAATAGCAATCTTGTCTGTTCCAGCAAGTATAGTGTATGGGCCTGAAGAGAATCTACTGTTCTTGTTAGTTTCCTAAGCAAAGTTGAATTAGATATTACCCGTGTTTGTAAGAAGCACAGTTTTTTGTTCTCAGCAAGCTCATTTTTCTGGCCATAGAGGAAACACAGTAGAGTAGAGGAGTTCTCTTTTCTCAAAAGCAGAGTGTGTTTCTTGTAAGGTGAGCTAGTGTTTGTTTCCCATTCATAAATGGAGTTGAATCACATGAAGTATTCGGTCCTATGAGCAAGAGGTGTTTTCTGGTAAGGAATGTCACTATTATGCCCCCATTGCTACATGCAGTGCAAACTGCATCTCGCGTCTGCTCCCACTAAGTACTGTGTATGGGCATGAAGAGAATCTAATGTTTTTGTCAGTTTCCTAAGCACTGTTGAAATAGATATGACCCGTGTGGGTAGGAAGCACAGTTCTTTTGTTCTGAGCAAGCTCACTTTTCTGGCCCAAGAGGAAAAATGGTAGAGTAAAAGAGTGCTCTTTTTTCAAAAGCAGAGTGTGTTTTGTGTAAGGCGAGCTAGTGTTTGTTTCCCATTCATAAATGGAGTTGAATCACATTCAGTTTTTGTTCCTATGACCAAGAGCTGTTTTCTGGTAAGAAGAGTCACTATTGCGCTCACATTACCACAAACAGGGCAAATAACACTCGCTTTTGTTCGCAGCAAGTACAGTGTATTGGACTGAAGAGAAGCTCCTGTTCTTGTCAGTTTCCTAAGTAGAGTTAAAGTATATGGCCCATGGGTATAGGAAGCACAGTTCTTTTGTTCTGATCAAGCTCACCGTTCTTGCCCGAAAGGAAACACAGTAGAGTAGAAGAGTGCTCTTTTCTCAAAAGCAGAGTGCGTTTCTTGTAAGGCGAACTAGTGTTTCTTTCCCATTCATAAATGAAGTTGAATCACATACAATTTCTGGTCCTACAAGCAAGAGTTGTTTTCTGATAAGAAGAGTCACGATTGTGCTCCCATTGCCATTCACAGTGCAAATAGAACTCGCGTATGTTCCCAGCAAGTAAAGTGTATTGCACTGAAGAGAAGATACTGTTCTTGTCAGTTTCCTAAGCAGAGGTAAACTATATGACCTGTGGGAGTAGAAAGCACAGTTCTTTTGTTCTGAACAAGCTCACTTTTGTTGCCCTATAGGAAACACAATAGAGTAAAAGAGTGCTCTTTTCTCAAAAAGGGAGTGCGTTACTTGTAAGGCGAGCTAGTGTTTGTTTCCCATTCATAAATGGAGCTGAATCACATACAATTTCTGCTCTTGTAGGCAAGAGTTGTTTTCTGGTAAGAAGAGTCACTATTATGCTCCATTTGCCATACTCAGTGCAATTAGCACTCGCATCTGTTCCCAACAAGTACAGTCTATTGGACTGAAGAGAAGATACTGTTCTTGTCAGGTTCCTAAGCACAGTTGAAATAGATATGTCCCTTGCGTGTAGGAAGAACAGTTCTTTTGTTCTGAGCAAACTCACTCCTCTGGCCCAATAGGAAACACGGTAGAGTAAATGAGTGCTCTTTTTTCAAGAGCAGAGTGTGTTTCTTGTAAGGCAAGCTAATTATTGTTTCCCATTCATAAATGTAGTTGAATCCCATGCAGTTTCTGGTACTACGAGCAAGAGTTGTTTTCTGGTAAGAAGAGTCACTATTGCGCTACTATTGAAATACACAGTGCAAATAGCACTTTTGTCTTTTTCAAAGCAAGTACAGTGTATTGGACTGAAGAGAAGCTACTGTTCTTGTCAGCTTCCTAGGCAGAGTTTAACTAGATATGGCCCGTGTGCAGGAAGCACAGTTCTTTTGTTCTGAGCAAGCTCACTGTTCTGGCCCTATAGGAAACATATAAAGTAGAAGAGTGCTCTTTTCTCAAAGGCAGAGTGTGTTTCTTGTAAGGTGAGCTAGTATTTGTTTCCCATTCATAAATGGAGTTGAATGACCTGAAGTTTCTG
The DNA here is from genome assembly GCF_949786415.1 of Peromyscus eremicus. NCBI lineage: Eukaryota > Metazoa > Chordata > Mammalia > Rodentia > Cricetidae > Peromyscus > Peromyscus eremicus. Next base: position 3,608,766 of record NW_026734292.1, read on the forward strand.
GTCCTATGAGTAAAAGTTTTTTCCTGGTAAGAAGAGTCACTATTGCGGTCCCATTGCCATACACAGTGCAAATAGCACTTGCATCTGTTCCCAGCAAGTACAGTGTATTGGACTGAAGAGAAGATACTGTTCTTGTCAGCTTCCTAAGAACAGTTGAACTAGATATGGCCCGTGTATAGGAGGCACAGTTCTTTTGTTCTGAGCAAGCTCATGTTTCTTGCCCTAAAAGAAAAACAGTAGAGTAAAAGTGTGCTCTTTTCTCAAAAGCAGAGGGTGTTTCTTGTAAAACGAGGTAGTGTTTGTTTCCCATTCATAAAGGGAGTTGAATCACATTCAGTTTCTGGTCCTATGACCAAGAGTTGTTTTCTGGTAAGAAGAGTCACTATTGTGTTCCCATTGCCATTCTTAGTGCAAATACCACTGGCATCTGTTTCCAGCAAGTACAATGTATTGGACTGAAGAGAAGCTACTGTTCTTGCCAGATTCCTAAGCAGAGTTGAACTAGATATGGCCCGTGTGTTTAGGAAGCACAGTTCTTTTGTTCTGTGAAAGCTCACTTTTCTTGCCCTATAGGAAACACAGTAGAGTAAAAGAGTGCTCTTCTGTCAAAAGCAGAGTGTGTTTCTTGTAAGGCGAGCTAGAGTTTGTTTCCCATTCATAAATGCAGTTGAATCACATGCAGATTCTGGTCCTACGATCAAGAGTTCTTTTCTGGTAAGATGAGTCACTATTGGGCCCCCATTTCTATACACAGTGCAAATAGCACTTGCGTATGTTCCAGGCAAGTACAGTGTATTTGACTGAAGATAAGCTACTGTTCTTGTCAGTTTCCTAAGCAGAGTTAAACTATATGGCTCGTGTGAGTAGGAAGCACAGTTCTGTTGTTCTGAGCAAGCTCACTGTTCTTTCCCTACAGGAAACACAGTAGAGTAAAAGAGTGTTCTTTTCTCAAAAGCAGAGTGTGTTTTTTTTAAGGCGAGGTAGTGTTTGTTTCCCATTCATAAATGGAGTTGAATCACATTCAGTTTCTCCTCCTATAGGCAAGAGTTGTTTTCTGGTAAGAAGAGTCACTATTGTGCTCCAATTGCCATACTCAGTGCAATTAGCACTCGCATCTGTTTCCAACAAGTACAGTCTATTGGACTGAAGAGAAGATACGGTTCTTGTCAGTTTCCTAAACACAGTTGAAATAGATATGTCCCTTGTGTGTAGGAAGAACAGTTCTTTTGTTCTGAGGAAGCTCACACTTCTGGCCCAATAGGAAACACGGTAGAGTAAATGAGTGCTCTTTTTGTAAGAGCAGAGTGTGTTTCTTGTAAGGCGAGCTAGTGTTTGTTTCCCATTCATAAATGTAGTTGAATCCCATGCAGTTTTTGGTACTATGAGCAAGAGTTGTTTTCTGGTAAGAAGCGTCACTATTGTGCTCCCATTTACATACACAGTGCTAATACTACTTCTGTCTGTGTCGCAGCAAATACAGTGTATTGGACTGAAGAGAAGCTACTGTTCTTGTCAGCTTCCTAGGCAGAGTTTAACTAGATATGGCCCGTGTGCAGGAAGCACAGTTCTTTTGTTCTGAGCAAGCTCACTGTTCTGGCCCTATAGGAAACATATAAAGTAGAAGAGTGCTCTTTTCTCAAAGGCAGAGTATGTTTCTTGTAAGGTGAGCTAGTATTTGTTTCCCACTTATAAATGGAGTTGAATCTCCAGCAGTTTCTAGTCCTACGAGTAAAAATTTTTTTCTGATAAGAAGAGTCACTATTGCGCACCCATTGCATAAACAGTGCAAATAGCACTTGTGTCTGTTCGCAGCAAGTACAGTGTATTGTACTGAAGAGAAGATACAGTTCTTGTCAGCTGCCTAAGCAGAGTTGAACTAGTTATGGCCCGTGTGTGTAGGAAGCACAGTTCTTTTGTTCTGAGCAAGCTCACTGTTCTGGCCCTAAAGAAAAAACAGTAAAGTAGAAGAGTGCTCATTTTTCAAAAGCAGAGTGTGTTTCTTGTAAGGCGAGCTAGTGTTTTTTTCCCATTTCTAAATGTAGTTGATTCACATGCAGTTTCTGGTCCTACGAGCAAGAGTTGTTTTCTGGTAAGAAGGGTCACTATTGCGCTCCCATTGACATACACAGTGCAAACAGCACTTGTATCTGTTCCCTGCAAGTACAGTGTATTGGACTGAAGAGAAGATACTGGTCTTGTCAGCTTCCTAAGCACAGTTGAACTAGATATGGCTCGTGTGTATAGGAAGCACAGTTCTTTTGTTCTGAGGAAGGTCACGATTCTTGCCCTAAAAGAAAAACAGTAGTAAAAGTGTGTTCTTTTCTCAAAAGCAGAGGGTGTCTTTTGTAAAGCGAGCTAGTGTTTTTTTCCATTCATAAATGGAGTTGAATCACATTCAGTTTCTGGTCCTATGACCAAGTGTTGTTTTCTGGTAAGAAGAGTCACTATTGTGCTCCAATTGCCTTACTCAGTGCAAAAGCACTCACGTCTGTTTCCAGCAAGTACAGTGTATTGGACTGAAGAGAAGCTACTGTTCTTGGCAGTTTCCTAAGCAGAGTTGAACTAGATATGGCCCATGTGTGAAGGAAGCACAGTTCTTTTGTTTTGAGCAAGGTCACTGGTCTGGCCCTATAGGAAACACAGTAGAGTAAAAGAGTGCTCTTCTGTCAAAAGCAGAGTGTGTTTCTGGTAACGCGAGCTAGTGTTTGTTTCCCATTCAGAAATAGAGTTGAATCACATGCAGTTTCTGGTCCTACGATCAAGAGTTCTTTTCTGGAAAGATGAGTCTCTATTGCACTTCCATTTTCATACACAGTGCAAATAGCACTTGCATATGTTCCTAGCAAACACAGTGCATTTGACTGAAGGGAAGCTACTGTTCTTGTCAGTTTCCTAAGCAGAGTTAAAGTATATGGCCGGTGGGTGTAGGAAGCACAGTTCTTTTGTTCTGAGCAAGCTCACTTTTCTTGTCCTAAATAAACACAGTAGAGTAAAACAGTGCTCTCTTCTCGAAAGAAGAGTGTGTTTCTTGTAAGGCGAGCTAGTGTTTGTTTCCCATTCATAAATGAAGTTGAATCGCATGCAGTTTCTGCTCCTATGAGCAAAGATTTTTTTTCTGGTAAGAAGAGTCGCTATTGTGCTCTCATTGCCATATACAGTGCAAATAGCACTCGCATCTGTTCCCAGCAAGTACAGTGTATTGGACTGAAGAGAAGCTACTGTTCTTGTCAGTTTCCTAAGCCGAGTTGAACTATGTGGCCTGTGGGTGTAGGAAGCACAGTTCTTTTGTTCTGAGCAAGCTCACTGTCTGCACCTTTAGGAAACACAGTAAAGTAGAAGATTGCTCTTTTCTCAAAAGCAGAGTGTGTTTCTTATAAGAGGAGCTAGTGTTTGTTTCCCATTCATAAATGGAGTTGAATCACATGCACTTTCTGGTCCTACGAATAAGAGTTGTTTTCTGGTAAGAAGAGTCACTATTGCACTCCTATTGCCATACATAGTGCAAATAGCACTCACGTCTGTTCGCAGCAAGTACAGTGTATTGGACTGAAGAGGAGATACTGTTCTTGTCAGTTTCCTGAGCACAGTTGAAATAGATATGGACCTTTTTTGTAGGAAGTACAGTTCTTTTGTTCTGAGCAAGTTGCGCTTCTGGCCCAATAGGAAACATGGTAAAGTAAATGAGTGCTCTTTTTTAAAGAGTAGAGTGGGTTTCTTGTAAGGTGAGCTAGTGTTTTTTCCCATTCATAAATGGAGTTGAATCACATGCAGTTTCTGGTCCTACGAGCAACAGTTGTTTTCTGGTAAGAAGAGTCACTATTGTGCTCCCATTGCCATACACAGTGCAAATAGCAATCGCGTCTGTTCCCAGCAAGTACAGTGTATTACTTAAGAGAAGCTACTGTTCTTGTCAGTTTCCAAATCAGAGTTGAACTAGATACGGCCGGTGGGTGTAGGAAGCATTTTTCTTTTGTTCTGAACAAGCTTACTCTTCTGGACCTATAGGAAATACAGTAGAGTAGAAGCGTACTCTTTTCTCAAAAGCAGAGTGTTTTTCTTGTAAGGCAGGCTAGCGTTTGATTCCCATTAATAAACGAAGTTGAATCACATGCAGGTTCTGCTGCTACAAGCAAGAGTGGTTTTCTCGTAACGAAAGTCACTATTATGCTTCCATTGCCATATACAGTGCAAATAGCACGCGCGTCTGTTCGCAGAAAGTACAGTGTATTGGACTGAAGAGAAGCTCCTGATCTTGTCAGTTTCCTAAGCAGAGTTTAAGTAGATATGCCCCGTGAGTGTAGGAAGCACAGTTCTTTGTTCTGAACAAGCTCAGTGTTCTGGCCCTATAGGAAACACAGTAGAGTAGAAGAGTGCTTTCTTTTTCTTTTCTCAAAAGCAAAGTGTGTTTCTTGTAAGGCGAACTAATGTGTGTTTCCCATTCATAAACAGAGTTGAATCACATGCAGTTTCCTATGAGCAAGAGTTGTTTTCTGGTAAACAAAGTAATTTTTGCGCTTCCATTGCCTTACACAGTACAAATAGCACTCGTGTTGTTCGAAGCAAGTTCAGTGTATTTGACTGAAGAGCAGATTCTGTTCTTGTCAGTTTCCTAAGCAGAGTTGAACTAGATATGGCCTGTATGTGTAGAATGCACATTTTTTTTTGTTCTGAGCAAGTTCACTGTTCTTGTCCTATAGGAAACTCAGTAGAGTAGAAGAGTGCTCTTTTCTCAAAAGCAGAGTGTGTTTCTTGTAAGGCGAGCTAGTGTTTGTTTCCCATTCATAAACGGAGTTGAATCACATGCAGTTTCTGGTCCTATGAGCAAGAGTTGTTTTCTGGTAAGGAAAGTCACTATTGCACTCCCTTTGACATACAAAGTGCAAATAGCACTCACGATTGTTCGCAGCAAGTACAGTGTATTGGACTGAAGAGAAGCTACTGATCTTGTCAGTTTCCTAAGCAGAGTTGAACTATATATGGCCCGTGTGTTGGAAGCACTGTTCTTTTGTTCTGAACAAGCTCACTTTTCTGGACATATAGGAAACACAGTAGAGTAGAAGAGTGCTCTTTTATCAAAGGCAGAGTGTGTTTCTTGTAAGGCGAGCTAGTGTTAGCTTCCCATTCATAAACAGAGTTGATTCACATGCAGTTTCTGGTCCTGTTAGCAAGAGTCGATTTCTGGTATGGAAAGACACTATTGCGCTCCCATTGCCATACACAGTGCAAATAGCAGTCGAGTCTGTTCCCAGCAAGTACAGTGTATTGCACTGAAAAGAAGCTACTGTTCTTGTCAGTTTTCTAAATAGAGTTGAACTAGATATGACCCGTGTGTGTAGGAAGCACAGTTCTTTTGTTCTGAGCAAGCTCACTGTTCTTGTCTTATACGAAACACAGTTGGGTAGAAAAGTCCTCTTTTCTCAAAAGCAGAGTGTGTTTCTTGTAAGGCGAGCTAATGTGTGTTTCCCTATCATAAACATAGTTGAATCACTTGGAGTGTCCTACGTGCAAGAGTTGTTTTCTGGTAAAGAAAGTCATTTTTGCACTCCCATTGCCTTACACAGTACAAATAGCACTCATGTCTGTTCGAAGCATGTTCAGTGTATTTGACTGAAGAGAAGATACTGTTCTTGTCAGTTATCTAAGCAGAGTTGAACTAGATATGACCTGTATGTGTAGGAAGCACAGTTCTTTTGTTCTGAGCAAGCTCACATTTCTGGCCCCATAGGAAACATAGTAGGATAGAAGAGTGCTCTTTTCTCAAAAGCAGTGTGTGTTTCTTGTAAGTCAAGCTAGTGTTAGTTTCCCATTCATAAACAGAGTTGTATCACATGTAGTTTCTGGTCCTATGAGCAGAAGCTGTTTTCTGGTAAGGAAAGTCACTATTCTGCTCCCCTTGCCATACACAGAGCAAATAGCACTCACGTCTGTTCCCAGCATGTGCAGTGTATTGGACTGAAGAGAAGCTAGTGTTCTTTTCAGTTTCCTAGGCATAGTTGACCTAGATATGGCCCGTGTGTGTAGGAAGCACAGTTCTTTTGTTCTGAGCAAGCTCACAGTTCTGGCCCTGTAGGAAACACAGTAGAGTAGAAGAGTGCTCTTATCTCAAAAGCAAAGTGTATTTATTGTAAGGAGAGTTTGTGTTTGTTTCCCATTCATAAATGTAGTTGAATCCCATGCAGTTTCTGGTCCTACAAGCAAGAGATGTTTTTTGCTAAAGAAAGTCACTATTGCACTCCCATTGCCATACACAGTTTTATAACACTCTGGTCTGTTCCCAGCATGTACAGTGTATTGGAATGAAGAGAAGCTAATGTTCTTGTCATTTTCCTAAGCAGAGTTGAAGTAGATATGACTCGTGTGTGTAGGAAGCAAAGTTCTTTTTTTTTTTTAATTTTTATTTTGCAATACAATTTTTTATTTTTGCAATACAATTCAGTTCTACATATCAGCCACAGATTCCCTTGTTCTCCCCCCTCCTGCCCTCCTCACCTTCCCCCCAGCCCGCCCCCCATTCCAATCTCCTCCAGGGCAAAGCCTTCCCCACAGACTGAGATCAACCTGGTGGACTCAGTCCAGGTATGTCCAGTCCCCTCCTCCCATGCCGAGCCAAGGGACCCTGCATAGGCCCCAGGTTTCAAACAGCCAATTCATGCAATGAGCACAGGACCCGGTGCCACTGCCTGGATGCCTCCCAAACAGATCAGGCCAATCAACTGTCTCACCCACTCAGAGGGCCTGATCCAGTTGGTGACCCCTCAGCCATTGGTTCATATTTCATGTGTTTCCGTTTGTTTGGCTATTTGTCTCTGTGCTTTATCCGACCTTGGTCTCAACAATTCTCGCTCATATAAACCCTCCTCATTCTCGCTAAATGCACTTCCAGAGATCCACCTGGGGCCTAGTCATGGATCTCTGCATCCAGATCCCTCAGTACTTGGATGAGGTTTCTAGCACGACAATTAGGGTGTTTGGCCATCCCATCACCAGAGTAGGTCAGTTCGGACTGTCTCTCGACCATTGCCAGCTTTCTGTTGTGGGGGTATCTTTGTGGATTTCTGTGGGCCTCTCTAGCACTTTGTTTCTTCCTATTCTCATGTGGTCTTCATTTACCATGGTCTCCTATTCCTTGTTATCCCTCTCTGTTGTTGATCCAGCTGGGATCTCCCACTCACCCAAGCTCTCTTTCCCTCGACCCTCGCCCTTCACTACCCCCACTCATGTCCAGGCTGTTCATGTAGATCTCATTCCATTTCTCTGTCATTGGGCGATCCCTGTGTCTTTCTTGGGGTCCTGTTTTCCAGGTAGCCTGCCTGGTGATGTGAGTAGCAGTCCAGTCATCCTTGTTCCACATCTAGTATCCTGTTATGAGTGAGTACATACCATGTTTGTCTTTCTGAGTCTGGGATACCTCACTCAGGATGATTTTTTCTAGATCCATCCATTTGTCTGTAAACCTCATGATGTCATTGTTTTTCTCTTCTGAGTAGTATTCCATTGTGTATATGTACCACATTTTGTTTATCCATTCTTCAGTTGAAGGGCATCTAGGTTGTTTACATGTTCTGGCTATTACAAACAACGCTGGTATGAACATAGCTGAACAAGTGGTCTTGTGGTGTGGTTGAGCATTTCTTGGGTATATGCCCAAGAGTGGTATAGCTGGATCTTGGGGGAGATGGATTCTCAATTTTCTAAGAAATTGCCATATTGATTTCCAAAGTGGTTGTACAAGCTTGCATTCCCACCAGCAGTGGAGGAGAGTTCCCCTAGCTCCACATCCTCTCCAGCATAAGGTGTCTTCAGTGTTTTTGATCTTAGCCATTCTGACAGGCGTAAGGTGGTATCTCAGAGTTGTTTTGATTTGCATTTCCCTGATGATTAGGGATGTTGAGCAATTCCTTAAATGTCTTTCAGCCATTTGAGTTTCCTCTGTTGAGAATTCTCTGTTTAGTTCTATAGCCCATTTCTTAATTGGACTGTTGGGCATTTTGATGTCTAATTTCTTGAGTTCCTTATATATTCTGGATATCAGTCCTCTGTCAGATGTGGGATTGGTGAAGATCTTTTCCCATTCTGTAGGCTGTCGCTTTGCTTTGTTGACCGTATCCTTTGCCCTACAAAAGCTTCTCAGTTTCAAGAGGTCCCATTGATTGATTGTTTCTCTCAGTGTCTGTGCTACTGGTGTTCTATTTAGGAAGTGGTCTCCTATGCCAATGTGTTCAAGACTAGTTCCTACTGTCTCTTCTAGCAGGTTCAGAGTAGCTGTATTTATGTTGAGGTCCTTGATCCACTTCGACTTAAGTTTTGTGCACGGTGATAGATATGGATCTATTTGCAGCCTTCTACATGTTGATATCCAGTTTTGCCAGCACCATTTGTTGAAGATGCTTTCTTTTTTCCACTGTGCACTTTTGGCTTCTTTGTCAAAAATTATTTGTTCATAGGTGTGCGGATTAATGTCAGGGTCTTCAATTCGATTCCATTGGTCCACATGTCGGTTTTTATGCCAGTACCAAGCTGTTTTTATTACTGTAGCTCTATATTAGAGCTTGAAGTCAGGGATCGTGATGCCTCCAGAGGTTGTTTTATTCTTTTGGCTATCCTGGGTTTTTTGTTTTTCCATATGAAGTTGAGTATTATTCTTTCCAGGTCTGTGAAGAATTGTGTTGGTATTTTGATGGGGATTGCATTGAAACTGTAGATTGCTTTTGGTAAGATTGCCATTTTTACTATGTTAGTTCTGCCTATCCATGAGCATGGGAGATCTTTCCATTTTCTGACATCTTCTTCAATTTCTTTTTTCAGGGACTTAAAGTTCTTGTCATATAGGTCCTTCACTTGCTTGGTTAGTATTACCCCAAGGTATTTTATGTCATTTGTGGCTATAGTAAAGGGTGATGTATCTCTGATTTCCTTCTCCGCTTTTTTGTCCATTGTATATAGGAGGGCTACTGATTTTTTGGAGTTGATCTTGTATCCTGCTATGTTGCTGAAGGTGTTTATAAGCTGTATCAGTTCCTTGGTGGAATCTTTGGGGTTGCTCAAGTATACTATCATGTCATCTGCAAATAGGGAAAGCTTGACTTCTTCCTTTCCAATTTGTATCCCCATAATCTCCTTATGTTGTCTTATTGCTCTGGCTAGAACTTCAAGTACTATATTAAATAAGTATGGGGAGAGCGGACAGCCTTGCCTCGTTCCTGATTTTAGTGGAATTGCTTTGAGTTTCTCTCCATTTAATTTGATGTTGGCTGTTGGCTTGCTGTAAATTGCCTTTATTATGTTTAGGTATGTTCCCTGTATTCCTGATCGCTCCAAGACCTTTATCATGAAGGGGTGTTGGATTTTGTCAAATGCCTTTTCAGCATCTAGTGAGATGATCATGTGGTTTTTTTCTTTGAGTTTGTTTATATGGTGTATCACATTGACAGACTTTCGTATGTTGAACCATCCTTGCATCCCTGGAATGAATCCTACTTGATCATGGTGGATAATTGTTTTGATGTGGTCTTGGAGTCTGTTTGCCAGTATTTTATTGAGTATTTTTGCATCAATGTTCATGAGGGAGATCGGTCTGTAGTTCTCTTTCTTTGTTGTATCCTTGTTTGGTTTGGGAATCAGGGTAATTGTAGCCTCATAGAAGGAGTTTGCTAATGTTCCTTCTGTTTCTATTGTATGGAACAATTTAGAGAGTATTGGTATTAACTCTTCTTTGAAGATCTGGTAGAATTCTGCACTGAAACCATCTGGTCCTGGGCTTTTTTTGGTTGGGAGACTTTTAATGACTGTTTCTATTTCGTTAGGGGTTATTGGACTATTTAAATAGTTTATCTGGTCTTGATTTAATTTAGGTATGTGGTACCTATCCAGAAAATTATCCATTTCTTTTAGGTTTTCCAGTTTTGTGGAATAGAGGTTTTTGAAGTATGACCTGATGATTCTCTGGATTTCCTCAACGTCTGTTGTTATGTCCCTCTTTTCATTTCTGATTTTGTTGATTTGGATGCTCTCTCTCTGTCTTTTGGTTAGTTTGGATAAGGGCTTGCCTATCTTGTTGATTTTCTCAAAGAACCAACTCTTTGTTTCATTAATTTTTTGTATTGTTCTCTTTGTTTCTATTTTATTGATTTCAGCTCTCACTTTGATAATTTCCTGGCATCTATTTTTCCTGGGAGACTTTGCTTCTTCCTGTTCTAGAACTTTCAGGTGTGCTGTTAAGTCACTAGTGTGAGATTTCTCCAGCTTATTTATGTGGGCGTTTAGTGCTATGAATTTCCCTCTTAGTACTGCTTTCATAGTGTTCCATAGGTTTGGATATGTGGTGTCTTCATTTTCGTTGATCTCTAGGAACTCTTTAATTTCTTTCTTTATGTCTTCCTTAACCCATTGTTGATTCAGTTGGGTATTGTTCAGTTTCCATGAGATTGCAGGTTTTCTGTAGTTTTTGTTGTTGTTGAAATCCAACTTTAGACCATGGTGGTCTGATAGAACACAGGAGGTTATTCCAATTGTTTTGTATCTGTTTAGATTTGTTTTGTGACCAAGTATGTGGTCGATTTTAGAGAAGGTTCCATGGGGTGCTGAGAAGAAGGTATATTCTTTTTTGTTAGGACGGAATGTTCTGTAGATGTCGATTAAGTCCATTTGAGTCATGACATCAATTAAGTCCTTTATTTCTCTGTTAAGTTTCGATTTGGGGGATCTGTCCAGTGGTGAAAGTGGGGTGTTGAGGTCTCCCACTATTAATGTGTGGGGTTTTATATGTGATTTAAGCTTTAATAATGTTTCTTTTACATATGTGGTTGCCCTTGTGTTTGGGGCATAAATGATCAGAATTGAGACTTCATCTTGGTGGATCTTTCCTGTGATGAGTATGTAATGCCCTTCTTGATTTCTTTTGATTGATTTTAGTTTGAAGTCTGTTTTGCTGGATATCAGGATGGCTACACCCGCTTGTTTCTTAAGACCGTTTGATTGGAAAGTCTTTTCCCAGCCTTTTATTTTTAGGTAGTGTCTATCTTTGAATTTGAGATGTGTTTCTTGTATGCAGCAGAAAGATGGGTCCTGCTTCCGTATCCATTCTGTAAGCCTATGTCTTTTTATAGGTGAATTAAGTCCATTGATATTGAGGGATATTAATGTCCAGTGATTGTTCATTCCTGTTATTTTTTGGTGGTGATGTGTGTGTACATTTCTTCGTTGGGGTTTACTGCTGTGGCTTTATCTATTGCCTGTGTTTTCGAGGGTGTATCTGACTTCCTTAGGTTGGAATTTTCCTTCTAGTGCTTTCTGTAGGGCTGGGTTTGTGATAAATATTGTTTAAATCTGGCTTTGTCATGGAATGTCTTGTTCACTCCATCTATGGTGATTGAAAGTTTTGCTGGGTATATTAGTCTAGGCTGACATCCATGGTCTCTTAGTGTCTGCATTACATCTGTCCAGGACCTTCTGGCTTTCAAAGTCTCCATTGAGAAATCGGGTGTTATTCTGATAGGTTTGCCTTTATATGTCACTTGGCCTTTTTCCTTTGCTGCTCTTAATATTCTTTCTTTATTCTGTATGTTTAATTGTTTAATTATTATGTGGCTAGGGGATTTTTTTGGGGGGTCTAGTCTGTTTGGTGTTCTATAGGCTTCCTGTATCTTCATAGGCATTTCCTTCTTTAAGTTGGGAAAGTTTTCTTCTATGATCTTGTTGAATATATTTTCTGTGCCCTTGAGTTGGTATTCTTCTCCTTCTTCTACCCCTATTATTCGTAGGTTTGGTCTTTTCATGGTGTCCCCAATTTCTTGGACATTTTTGTTCATGACTTTGTTGACTTTAGTGTTTTCTTTGACTGATGAATCTATTTCTCCTATTGTATCTTCAACACTAGAGATTTTCTCTTCCATCTCTTGCATTCTGTTGATTATACTTGCATCTGAAGATCCCAATCGTTTTCTCAGATTTTCTATTTCCAGTCTTCTTCATTTTTTCTATTTCCCTTTTCAGGTCTTGGACTGTTTCCTTCATTTGTTTCATTGATTTTTCTTGATTTTCTTTCAGTATTTTATTGTTCTCTTCCAGCACTTTTTTGATTTCTTCTAATTTGTTTGCCCTTTCCTCTAGTTGTTTACAGCGTTGTTCACATTGTTTTGTCTTTTCCTCTACACGAGCCTCTAGCTTCTTCATGATGTCATTCATAAGGCTATTTTCTTCTGCTTCTTCCAATTTCTGATGTTCAGGTCTAGGTGTTGGAGGAGGGCTAGGGCCTGGTGATGGTATATTGCTATTCATTTTGTTGTATGTGTTTCTGCCTTGACGTATGCCCATCTCCTTGTGGTTCGTTCTTGGCCTTATCCGCACACTTGGTTCAGACATAGCTGACAGATTCAGGAAGTCTCTCTCTCTTGTCCAGATAGGAGCTCTCTTGTCCAAATTGGAAGTCCGGGGCAGGATGGGAGCTCTTGTTCAGAAGGGATGTCCGGGGGAGGATGGGTGCTCTCCTCTCTCTCTCTCTCTCTCTCTCTCTCTCTCTCTCTCTCTCTCCTCCAGATGGGAAATCCGGGGCAAGATGGGAGCTGGGGGCCAGCCTCTAAGTTTCAAGAAGAAGCTTGGGGCTTGGGCAGATGGGCGTGGGGTCAGGGCGTGGAGACTGCAGAGTCTGCCAGGGGTCTTGGAGAAGGAGATTCTTCCTGGTGGGGCTGGAAGGGGACTTGCCTGGTGACCACAACCTGGGGCCAAGTTGGGCAGGTCTTCCCTGGAGTGGCTGGTGCCCAGGGATGGCGTCGGGGGCAAGCTAGGGCACTCACCTGTGCTTCAGAAGGGAAGTCCGGGGCAAGATGGGAGCTGGGGGCCGGCCTCTAAGTCTCAGGAAGAGGCTTGGGGCTCAGGCGGATGGGGGTGGGGGCAGGGCGTGGAGACTGCAGGGTCTGCCAGGGGTCTTGGAGAAGGGGATTCTTCCCGGTGGGAATAGAAGGGAACCTGCCCAGTGACCAGAACCTGGGGCCAAGTTGGGCAGGTCTTCCCCGGAGTGGCTGGTGCCCAGGGATGGGGTCGGGGGCAAGCTAGGGCACTCACCTGTGCTTCAGAAGGGAAGTCCAGGGCAAGATGGGAGCTGGGGGCCGGCCTCTAAGTCTCAGGAAGAGGCTTGGGGCTCAGGCGGATGGGGGTGGGGGCAGGGCGTGGAGACTGCAGGGTCTGCCAGGGATCTAGGAGAAGGAGATTCCTCCCTGTGGGGCTGTGCTTCAGAAGGGAAGTCCAGAGCAAGTTGGGAGCTGGGGGCCGGCCTCTAAGTCTCAGGAAGAGGCTTGGGGCTCAGGCGGATGGGGGTAGGGGCAGGGCATGGAGACTGCAGGGTCTACCAGGGGTCTTGGAGAAGAGGATCGTTCCCAGTGGGGCTAGAAGGGAACCTGCCCAGTGACCAGAACCTGGGACCAAGTTGGGCAGGTCTTCCCCCGAGTGGCTGGTGCCCAGGGATGGGGTCGGGGACAAGCTAGGGCACTCCTGTTTTCCATTTATAAATGGAGTAGAATCACATGCAGTTTCTTTCCTATGAGCAAGAGTTGTTTTCTGGTAAGGAAAGTCACTATTATGCCCCCATTGCCATATAGAGTGCAAATTGCAACTCGCTTCTGTTCCCAGCAAGTACAGTGTATTGGCCTGAAGAGAATCTACGGTTCTTGTTCGTTTCCTAAGCAGAGTTGAATTAGATATGGACCGTGTGTGTGGGGAGCACAGTTCTTTTGTTCTGAGCAAGCTCACAGTTCGGGCCCTATAGGAAACACAGTAGAGTATAAGAGTGCTCTTTTCTCAAAAGCAGAGCATATTTCTTGTGAGGTGAGCTATTGTTGGTTTTCCCTTCATAAACGGAGTTTAATCACATACATTTTCCGGTCCTACGAGCAAGACTTATTTTCTGGAAAGGAAAGTCACTAATGTGCTCCCATTGTGAAGTGCAAATAGACTTCACATCTGTTTTCTGGAAATACAATGTACTGGACTGATGTGAAGCTACAGTTCTTGTCAGTTTCCTATGCAGAGTTGTACTATATATGGAATGTGTGTGTAGGAAGCACAGTTCATTTGTTCTGAGCAAGCTCACCGTTCTTGCACTATAAAAAACACAGTAGAATAGAAGAGTGCTATTTTATCAAAAGCAGAGTGTGTTTCATGTAAGCCGAGCTAGTGTTTGTTTCCCATTCATAAACGGAGTTGAATCACATGCAGTTTGTGGTCCTACTAGCAAGAGTTGTTTTCTGGTAAGGAAAGTCACAATTGTGCTCCCATTGCCCTACACAGTGCAAAAAGCACTCACATCTGTTCCCTGGAGGTACAGTGTATTGGACTGAAGAGTATCTACTGTTCTTGTCAGTTTCCTACGTAGAGTTGAACTAGATATGGCCAGTGTGTGTAGGAAGCACAGTTCTTTTGTTCTGAGCAAGATCACTGTTCTAGCCTTACAGGAAACATAGTAGAGTAGAAGAGTGCTCTTTTCTCAAAAGCAGAGTGTGTTACTTGAAAGGTGAGCTAGTGTTTGTTTCCCATTCACAAACGGAGTTGATTCACATGCAGTTTCTGGGCCTATCAGCAAGAGTTGTTTCCTGGTAAGGAAAGTCACTTTTGCACTCCCATTGCCATACACTGTGCATATAGCTCTCGATTCTATTTCTAGCAAGTACAGTGTATTGCACTGAAGAGAATCTAATGTTCTTGTCAGTTTCCAAAGCAGAGTTGAGCTAGATATGCCCCGTGTGTGTAGATAGCACAGTTCTTTTGTTCTGAGCCAGCTAACTGTTCTGGCCCAACGGAAACACAGCAGAGTAAAAGAGTGCTCTTTTCACAAAAGCAGAGTGTGTTTCTTGTAAGGCGAGCTTGTGTTTGTTTCCCATTCATAAACAGAGTTGAATCAAATGCATTTTCTGGTTCTACGAGCAAGAGTTGTTTTCTGGTAAGGAAAGTAAATATTGCGCTCCCATTGCCATACACAGTGCAAAAAGCACTCGTGTCTGTTCCCAGCAAGTACAGTGCATTGGCCTGAAGAGAAGATTCTGTTCTTGTAGTTTCTTAAACAGAGTTGAATTAGATATGGTTCGTTTGTGGGTAGGAGGCACAGGTTTATTGTTCTGAGCAAGCTTACTCTTCTGGCACTGTGGAAACATAGTAGAGGAGAAATGTTCTATTTTCTAAAAGCAGAGTGTGTTTCTTGTAAAGAAAGCTAGTGTTTGTTTCGAATTGATAAACGGAGTTGAATCAGATGCAGCTTCAGGTCCTATGAGCAAGAGTTGTTTTCTGGTAAAAGAAGTCACTATTGCACTCCCATTGTCATACACCGTGCAAATTGCACTGGCGTCTGTTCCCAGCAAGTACAGTGTATTGGACTGAAGAAAACTACAGTTTTTGTCAGTTTCCTAAGCAGAGTTGGAGTATATGGCTTGGATGTGTAGGATGCACAGTTCATTTGTTCTGAGCTAGATCACAGTTCGGGCCCTATAGGAAACACAGTAGAGTAAAAGAGTGCTCTTTTCTCAGAAGCACAGTGTGATTCTTGTAAGGCGAGCTAGTGTTTGTTTCCCATTCATAAATGGAATTGAATCACTTGCAGTTTCTGGTCCTAGGAGCAAGAGTTGTTTTCTGGTAAGGAAAGTCACGATTATGCCCCCTTTGCCATACACAGTGCAAATTGAAACTCGCGTCTTTTCCCAGGAAGTACAGTGTATTAGACTAAAGAGAAGCTTCCGTTCTTGTCAGTTTCCTAAGCAAAGTTGAACTAGATATGGCGCGTGTGTGTAGGAAGCACAGTTCTTTTGTTCTGAGCCACCTCACTGTTCTTGCCCTATGGAAACACAATAGCGTAGAAGAGTGTTCTTTTCGCAAAAGCAGAGTGTGTTTCTTATAAGGCAAGGTAGTGGTTGTTTCCCTTTCATAAATGAAGTTGAATTACATCCTGTTTCTAGTCCTATGAGCCAGAGTTGTTTTCTGGTTTGGAAAGTCACTATTGTAATCCCATTGCCATACACTTTGCAAATAGCACTCGTGTCTGCTCCCAGCAAGTACAGTTTATTGGATTGAAGAGAACTACAGTTCTTTTCAGTTTCCTAAGCGGAGTTGAACTAGATATGGCTCGTGTTTGTAGGAAGCAGCGTTCTTTTGTTCTGAGGAAGCTCACTGTTCTGGAGCTCTAGGAAACACAATAGAGAAGAAGAGTGCTCTTTTCTCAAAAGTAGAGCATATTTCTTGTGAGGCAAGCTAGTGTTGGTTTTCCCTTCACAAACGGAGCTTAATCACATACAGTTTTTGACCTACGAGCGAGACTTATTTTCTGAAAAATAAAGTCACTAATGTGCTCCCATTGCCATACATAGTACAAATAGACTTCGATTCTGTTTCCTGGAAATACAGTGTATGGACTGAAGAGAAGCTACAGTTCTTGTCAGTTTCCTATGCAGAGTTGAACTATATATGGACTGTGTGTATAGGAAGCACAGTACATTTGTTCTGAGCAAGCTCACTGTTCTAGCCCTATAGAAAACACAATAGAGTAGAAGAGTGCTCTCTTCTCAAAAGCACAGTGTGATTCTTGTAAGGCGAGCTAGTGTTTGTTTCCCATTCATAAACAAAGTTGAATCACATGCAGTTTCTGGTCCTATGAGCAAGAGTTTTTTTCTGGTAAGGAAAGTCACTATTATGTCCCTTTTGCCATATAAAGTGCAAATTGTAACTCGCGTCTTTTCCCAGGAAGTACAGTGTATTAGACTAAAGAGAAGCTTCCGTTCTTTTCAGTTTCCTAAGCAGAGTTGAACTAGATATGGCCTGTGTGTGTAGGAAGCACAGTTCATTTGTTCTGAGCAAGCTCACTGTTCTAGCCCTATAGAAAACACAATAGAGTAGAAGAGTGCTCTTTTCTCAAAAGCACAGTGTGATTTTTGTAAGGCAAGCTAGTGTTTGTTTCCCTTTCATAAATGGAGTTGAATTACATGCTGTTTCTAGTCCTATGAGCAAGAGTGGTTTTCGGGTTTGGAAAGTCACTATTGTACTCCCATTGCCATACACTTTGCAAATATTACTCGCGTCTGTTCCCAGCAAGTACAGTTTATTGTACTGAAGAGAACTGAAGTCCTTTTCAGTTTCCTAAGCAGAGTTGAACTTGATATGGCTCGTGTTTGTAGGAAGCATCGTTTTTTTGTTCTGAGCAAGCTCAGTGTTCTGGAGCTCTGGGAAACACAGTAGAGAAGAAGAGTGCTCTTTTCTCAAAAGCAGAGTTTGTTCTTGTAAGGCGGCTTGTGTGTGTTTCCCATTGATAAACGGAGTTGAATCCCATGCAGATTCTGGTCCTATGAGCAAGAGTTGTTTTCAGGTAAGGAACGTCACCACTGCGCTTCCATTGCCATACACAGTGCAAATAGCACTTGCGTCTGTTCCCATCCAGTACAGTGTATTGGACTGAAGAAAAGCTACTGTTCTTGTCAGTTTCCTAAGCAGAGTTGAACTAGATATGGACCGTGTGTGTAGGAAGCACAGTTCTTTTGTTATGAGCTAGATCACAGTTCTGGCCCTATAGGAAACACAGTGGAGTCAAATAGTGCTCTTTTCTCAAAAGTAGAGCATATTTCTTGTGAGGAAAGCTAGTGTTGGTTTTCCCTTCATAAACGGAGTTTAATCACATACAGTTTTTGACCTACTAGCGAGACTTATTTTCTGGAAAGAAAAGTTACTAATGTGCTCCCATTGCCATACATAGTGCAAATAGACTTCGCATCTGTTCCCTGGAAATACAATGTATTGGACTGAAGAAAAGATACTTTTCTTGTCAGTTTCCTATGCAGAGTTGAACTATATATGGACTGTGTGTGTAGGAACGACAGTTCATTTGTTCAGAGTAAGCTCACTGTTCTAGCCCTATAAAAAACACAGTAGAGTAGAAGAGTGCTCTTTTCTCAAAAGCGCAGTGTGATTCTTGTAAGGCAAGCTAGTGTTTGTTTCCCATTCATAAACAGAGTTGAATCACATGCAGTTTCTGGTCCTAGGAGCAAGAGTTGTTTTCTGGTAAGGAAAGTCACTATTGCACTCTCATTGCCATACACTTTGCAAATAGCACTCGCTTCTGTTCCCAGCAAGTACAGTTTATTGGACTGAAGAGAATGGCAGTTCTTTTCAGTTTCCTAAGCAGAGTTGAACTAGATATGGCTCGTGTTTGTAGGAAGCATCATTCTTTTGTTCTGTGCAAGCTCACTGTTCTGGAGCTCTAGGAAACACAGTAGAGAAGAAGAGTGCTCTTTTCTCAAAAGCAGAGTGTGATCTTGTAAGGCAGGCTTGTGTGTGTTTCCCATTGATAAACGGAGTTGAAGCCCATGCAGATTCTGGTCCTATGAACAAGAATTTTCAGGTAAGGAAAGTCACTATTGCACTCCCTTTGTTATACAACTTGAAAATAGCACTCGCATGTGTTCCCAGCAAGTACAGTGTATTGGACTGAAGAGAAGATATTGTTCTTGTCAGTTTCCTAAGCAGAGTTGAACTAGATATGGTCCATGTGTGTAGGAAGAACAGTTCTTTTGTTCTGAGCAACTCACTCTTCTGGCCCTGTGAAAACACAGTAGAGTAGAAGAGTGATCTTTTCTCAAAATCAGAGTGTGTTTCTTGTAAGACGAGCTAGTATTTGTTTCCCCATGATAAATGTAGTTGAATCCCATGTAATTTCTGTTTCTACGAGCAAGAGTTGTTTATTTTAAGGAAAGTCCTATTGCACTCCCATTGCCATACACAGTTCAAATAGCACTTGCGTCTGTTCTCAGCAATTACAGTGTATTGGACTGAAGAAAAGCTACTGTTCTTGTCAGTTTCCTAAGCAGAGTTGAACTAGATATGTCCCATGTGTGTAGAAAGCAGTGTTCTTTTGTTCTGAAATACGTCACTTTTCTAGCCCTATGGAAACAAAATACAGTAAAAGAGTGCTCTTTTCTTAAAAGCAGAGTGTGTTTCTTGTAAGGCGAGCTACTGTTTGTTTCCCATTTATACAGAGTAGAATCACATGCAGTTTCTGTCCTATGAACAAGAGTTGTTTTCTGGTAAGGAAAGTCACTATTATGCCCCCTTTGACATATACAGTGCAAATTGCAACTCGCTTCTGTTCTTAGCAATACAGTGTATTGGACTGAAGAGAATCTATGCTTCTTGTTAGTTTCCTAAGCAGAGTTGAATTAGATATGGACCGTGTGTGTGGGAAGCACAGTTCTTTTTTTCTAGGCAAGCTCACAGTTCGGGCCCTATAGGAAACACAGTAAAGTAGAAGAGTGCTCTTTTCTAAAAGCAGAGCATATTTCTTCTGAGGCTAGCTAGGGTTGGTTTTCCCTTCAAAAATGGAGTTTAATCACATACAGTTTTTGGTCCAACGTGTGAGAGTTGTTTTCTGGTAAGGAAAGTCACTATTTCGCTCCCATTGCCATACACAGTGAAAATAGCACTCATGTCTGTTCCCAGCAAGTACAGTGTATTGTACTGAAGAGAAGATACAATTCTTGTCAGTTTCCAAAGCATAGTTGAACTGTATATGGCTCGTGAATGTAGGAAGCACAGTTCTTTGTTCTGAGCAAGCTGACTGTTCTGGCCCTATAGGAAACACAGTAGAAAAGAAGTATGCTCTTTTCTCAAAAGCAGAGTGTGTTCTTGTAAGGCGAGCTAGTGTTTGTTTCCCATTCATAAACTGAGTTGAATCACATGCAGTTTCTGGTCCTAAGAGCAAGAGTTGTTTTCTTGTAAGGAATGTCACAATTGAGCTCCCATTGCAATACACAGTGCAAATAGCACGTACATCTGTTCTCTCGAAGTACAGTGTATTGGACTGAAGAGAATCTACTGTTCTTGTCAGTTTCCTATGTAGAGTTGAACTAGATATGGCCCGTGTGTTGGAAGCACAGTTCTTTTATTCTGAGCAAGATCACTGTTCTAGCCCTACAGGAAACACAGTAGAGTAGAAGAGTGCTCTTTTCTCAAAAGCAGAGTGTGTTACTTGAAAGGCTAGCTAGTGTTTGTTTCCCATTCATAAACGGAATAATTTCACATGCAGTTTCTGTTCCTATGAGCAAGGGTTGTTCTCGGGTAAGGAAAGTCACTCTTGCACTCCCATTGCCATACACAGTGCAAATAGCACTCGCTTCTATTCCCTGCAAGTACAGTATATTGGACTGAAGAGAAGCTACTTTTCTTGTCAGTTTCTAAAGCAGAGTTGAACTAGATATGCCCCGTGTTTGTAGATAGCACAGTTCTTTTGTTCTGAGCAAGCTAACTGTTCTGGCCTTACAGAAACACAGTAGAGTAAAAGAGTGCTCTTTTCACAAAAGCAGAGTGTGTTTCTTGTAAGGCGAGCTAGTATTTGTTTCCCATTGATAAACATAGTTGAATCACATGCAGTTTCTGGTCCTATGAACAAGAGTTTTTTTCTGGTAAGAAAAGTCACTATTGCGCTCCCATTGACATACACAGTGCAAATAACACTCGCGTCTGTTCCCAGCAAGTATAGTGCATTAGACTGAAGAGAAGCTACTGTTCTTGTCAGTTTCTTAAGCAGAGTTGAACTATGTATGGTTCGTGTGTGTAGGAAGCACAGGTCTTTTGTTCTGAGCAAGCTTACTCTTCTGGCGCTGTGGATACACAGTAGAGAAGAAATATTCTCTTTTCAAAAAGCAGAGTGTGTTTATTGTAAAGCGAGCTAGTGTTTGTTTCCCATTGATAAACGGAGTTGAATCACATGCAGTTTCAGGACCTATGAGCAAGAGTTGTTTTCTGGTAAAGAAAGTCACTATTGCACTCCAATTGTCATATACCTTGCAAGTAGCACTTGCATCTGTTCCCAGCAAGTACAGTGTATTGGACTGAAGAGAAGATACTGTTCTTGTCAGTTTTCTAAGCAGAGTTAAACTAGACATGGTCCATGTGTGTAGGAAGCACAGTTCTTTTGTTCTGAGCAACTCACTGTTCTGGCTCTGTGAAAGCACAGTAGAGTCGAAGAATGCTCTTTTCTCAAAATCAGAGTGTGTTTCTTGTAAGGTGAGCTAGTATTAGTTTCCCCATGATAAACGCAGTTGAATCACATGCAGTTTCTGTCCTATGAGCAAGAGTTGTTTTCTGAAGGAAAGTCACTATTATGCCCACATTGCGATATACAGTGCAAATTGCAACATGCTTCTGTTCCCAGCATTACAGTGTATTGGCCTGAAGAGAATCTACGGTTCCTGTTAGTTTCCTAAGTAGAATTGAACTAGATATGGACCATGTGTGTGTGAAGCACAGTTCTTTTGTTCTGAGCACCTCACAGTTCGGGCCCTATAGGAAACACAGTAGAGTAGTAGAGTGCTCTTTTCTCAAAAGCAGAGCATATTTCTTGTGAGGCGAGCTATTGTTGGTTTTCCCTTCATAAAAGGTGTTTAATTACATACAGTTTTTGGTCCTACGAGCGAGAGTTGTTTTCTGGTTAGGAAAGTCACTATTTCGCTCCCATTGCCATACACAGTGAAAATAGCACTCGTGTCTGTTCCCAGCAAGTACAGTGTTTTGTACTGAAGAGAAGATACTGCTCTTTTCAGTTTCCAAAGCATAGTTGAACTGTATATGGCTCGTGATTGTAGGAAGCACAGTTCTTTGTTCTGAGCAAGCTGACTGTTCTGGCCCTATAGGAAACACAGTAGAGAAGAAGTATGCTCTTTTCTCAAAAGCAGAGTGTGTTCTTGTAAGGCGAGCTAGTGGTTGTTTCCCATTCATAAACAGAGTTGAATCACACACATTTTCTGCCCTACAAGCAAGACTTATTTTCTGGAAATGAAAGTCACTAATGCGCTCACATTGCCATACATAGTGCAAATAGACTTCGCATCTGTTCCCTGGAAATACAATGTATTGGACTGAAGAGAAGCTACTGTTCTCGTCAGTTTCCTATGCACAGTTGAACTATATATGGACTGTGTGTAGAAAGCACAGTTCATTTGTTCTGAGCAAGCTCACTGTTCTAGCACTATAGGAAACAAAGTACAGTAGAAGAGTGCTCTTTTCTCGCAAGCAGAGTGTGTTTCATGTAAGGCGAGCTAGTGTTTGTTTCCCATTCATAAACGGAGTTGAATCACAGGCAGTTTCTGGTCCTACGAGCAAGAGTTATTTTCTGGTAAGGAAAGTCACAATTGTGCTCCTATTGCCATACCCAATGCAAATAGCCCTCACATCTGTTCCCTGGAAGTACAGTGTATTGGACTGAAGAGAAGCTACTATTCTTGTTAGTTTTCTATGCAGAGTTGAACTAGATATGGACATTGTGTGTAGGAAGCACAGTTCTTTTGTTCTGAGCAAGATCACTGTTCTAGCCCTACAGGACACATAGTAGAGTAGAAGAGAGCTCTTTTCTCAAAAGCAGAGTGTGTTACTTGAAAGGCGAGCTAGTGTTTGTTTCCCATTCATAAACGGAGTTGATTCACATGCAGTTTATGGTCCTATGAGCAAGAGTTGTTTTCTGGTAAGGAAAGTCACTCTTGCACTCCCATTGCCATAAACTGTGCAAATAGCTCTCGCTTCTATTCCCAGCAAATACAGTTTATTGGACTGAAGAGAAGCTACTTTTCTTGTCAGTTTCCAAAGCAGAGTTGAACTAGATATGCCCCGTGTGTGGAGATAGCACTGTTCTTTCGTTATGAGCAAGCTAACTGTTCTGGCCCTACGGAAACACAGTAGAGTAAAAGAGTGCTCTTTTCACAAAAGCAGAGTGTGCTTCTTGTAAGACGAGCTAGTATTTGTTTCCCATTGATAAACACAGTTGAATCACATGCAGTTTCTGGTCCTACGAGCAAGAGTTTTTTCTGGTAAGGAAAGTCACTATTGCGCTCCCATTGCCATACACAGTGCAAAGAGCACTCGCATGTGTTTCCAGCAAGTACAGTGTATTGGACTGAAGGAAAGTTACCGTTCTAGTCAGTTTTCTAAGCAGAGTTGAAGTAAATATGACCCGTGTGTGTAGGAAGCACAGTTCTTTTGTTCTGAGCATATTGACTTTTCTGGACCTATGGAAACACAGGACAGTAGAAGAGTGCTCTTTTTTTCAAAAGTAGAGTGTGTTTCTTGTAAGGTGAGCTAGAGTTTGTTTCCCATTCATAAACGGAGTTGAATTACATGAAGTTTCTGGTCCTACGAGCAAGAGTTGTTTTCTGGTAAGGAAAGTCACTTTTGTTCCCACTGCCAAAAAAAGTGCATATTGCACTCGTGTCTGTTCCCAGCAAGTACAGTGTATTGGACTCAAGAGAAGCTACTCTTCTTGTCAATTTCTTAAGCAGGGTTTCAAGTAGATATGGGCCGTGTGTAGGAAGCACAGTTCATTTGTTCTGAGCTAGCTCACAGTTCGGACTCTATGGAAACACAGTAGAATAGAAGAGTGCTATTTTCTCAAAAGTAGAATGTGTTTCATGTAAGGCCAACTAGTGTTTGTTTCCCATTCACAAACGAAGTTGAATCACATGCAGTTTCTGGTCCTACGAGAAGAGTTGTTTTCTGGTAAGGAAAGTCACAATTGTGCTCCAATTACCATACCAAGTGCAAATAGCACTCACATCTGTTCCTTGGAAGTACAGTGTAATTGACTGAAGAGATGCTACTGTTCTTGTCAGTTTCCTATGCAGAGTTGAACTAGATATGGACCCTGTGTGTAGGAAGCACAGTTCTTTTGTTCTGAACAAGATCACTGTTCTAGACCTATAGGACACATAGTAGAGTAGAAGAGAATTCTTTTCTCAAAAGCAGAGTGTGTTACTTGAAAGGCGAGCTAGTGTTTATTTCCCATTCATAAACGGAGTTGATTCACATGCAGTTTCTGGTCCTATGAGCAAGAGTTGTTTTCTGGTAAGGAAAGTCACTTTTGCACTCCCATTGCCATACACTGTGCAAATAGCTCTCGCTACTATTCCCAGCAAATACGGTGTATTGGAATAAAGAGAAGCTACTTTTCTTGTCAGTTTGAAAAACAGAGTTGATCTAGATATGCCCCGTGTGTGTAGATAGCACAGTTCTTTTGTTATGAGCAAGCTAACTCTTCTGGCCCTACAGAAACACAGTAGAGTAAAAGAGTGCTCTTTTCACAAAAGCAGAGTGTGTTTCTTGTAAGGCTAGCTAGTGTTTGTGTCCCATTCATAAACGAAGTTGAATCAAATGCAGTTTCTGGTCCTATGAACAAGAGTTGTTTTCTGGTAAGGAAAGTAACACTGTGCTTCCATTGCCATACACTGTGCAAATAGCACTAGTGTCTGTTTCCAGAAAAGTGCAGTATATTGGACAAAAGAGAATCTACTGTTCTTGTTAGTTTTCTAAGCAGAGTTGAACTAGATATGACCCGTGTGTGTAGGAAGCACAATTCTTTTGTTCTGAGCAAGCTCACTGTTCTGGACCTATGGAATCACAGTAGAGTAGAAGAATGCTCTTTTTCAAAAGCAGAGTGTGTTTCTTGTAAGCCGACTGAGTGTTTGTCTCTCATTCATAAATGGAGTTGGGTCACAGGCTGGTTCTGGGGGTATGAGCAAGAGTTGTTTTCTGGTAAGGAAAGTCACTATTGTGCTCCCATTGCTACATACAGTGCAAAAAGCACTCACGTCTGTTCCCAGCAAGTACAGTGTATGGATTGAAGAGAAGCTACTTTTCTTGTGTGTTTCTTAAGCAGAGTTGAACTAGATATGGTCCATGTGTGTAGAAAGCACAGTTCTTTTGTTCTGAGCAAGCTCTCAGTTCAGACTCTATGGAAACACAGTAGAGTAGAAGAGTGCACTTTTCTCAAAAGCAGAGTGTTTTTCTCGTAAGGCAATCTAGTATTTGTTTCCTATCGATAAACAGAGTTGATTCACATGAAGTTTCTGGGCCTATAAGCAACAGTTGTTTTCTGGTAAGGAAAGTCACTATTTTGCTCCGATTGCCATACACAGTGCAAATAGATCTCGCATCTTTTTCCAGGAAGTACAGTGTATTGGACTGAAGAGAATATACTTTTCTTGTCAGTTTCCTAAGCAGAGTTGAACTAGATATGGGCCGTGTGTGTAGGAAGCACAGTTCTTTTGTTCTGAGCTAGCTCACAGTTTGGGCTCTATAGAAAAACGGTAGAGTAAAAGAGTGCTCTTTTCTCAAAAGCAGAGCATATTTCTTGTGAGGCAAGCTAGTGTTGGTTTTCCCTTCATAAACGGAGTGTAATCACATACATTTTTTGGTCCTATGAGTGAGACTTACTTTCTGGAAAGGAAAGTCAGTAATGTGCTCCCATTGCCATACATAGTGCAAATAGACTTTGCATCTGTTCCCTGGAAATACAGTGTATTGGACTGAAGGAAAGCTACCGTTCTAGTCAGTTTTCTAAGCAGAGTTGAAGTATATATGACCCGTGTGTGTAGAAAGCACAGTTTTTTGTTCTGAGCAACCTGACTTTTCTGGACTTATGGAAACACAGGACAGTAGAAGAGTGCTCTTTTTTCAAAAGTAGAGTGTGTTTCTTGTAAGGTGAGCTAGAGTTTGTTTCCCATTCATAAACGGAGTTGAATTACATGAAGTTTCTGGTCCTACGAGCAAGAGTTGTTTTCTGGTAAGGAAAGTCACTTTTGTTCCCACTGCCAAAAAAAGTGCATATTGCACTCGTGTCTGTTCCCAGCAATTACAGTATATAGGACTCAAGAGAACCTACTGTTCTTGTCAATTTCCTAAGCAGGGTTTCAAGTAGATATGGGCCGTGTGTAGGAAGCACAGTTCTTTTTTTCTGAGCAAGCTCACAGTTCGGATTTTATGGAAACACAGTAGAATAGAAGAGTGCTATTTTCTCAAAAGCAGACTGTGTTTCATGTAAGGCCCGCTAGTGTTTGTTTCCCATTTACAAACGAAGTTGAATCACAAGCAGTTTCTGGTCCTACTAGAAGATTTGTTTTCTTGTAAGGAAAGCCACAATTGTGCTCCAATTGCCATACCAAGTGAAAATAGCACTCACATCTGTTCCTGGGAAGTACAGAGTATTCGACTGAAGAGAAGCTACTGTTCTTGTCAGTTTCCTATGCAGAGTTGAACTAGATATGGACCCTGTGTGCAGGAATCACACTTCTTTTGTTCTGAACTAGATCACTGTTCTAGCCCTATAGGACACATAGTAGAGTAGAAGAGAATTCTTTTCTCAAAAGCAGAGTGTGTTACTTGAAAGGTGAGCTAGTGTTTATTTCCCATTCATAAACAGAGTTGATTCACATGCAGTTTCTGGTCCTATGAGCAAGAGTTGTTTTCTGGTAAGGAAAGTCACTTTTGCACTCCCATTGCCATACACTGTGCAAATAGCTCTCGCTTCTATTCCCAGCAAGTACAGTGTATTGGAATGAAGAGAAGCTACTTTTCTTGTCAGTTTCCAAAGCAGAGTTGAACTAGATATGCCCCGTGTGTGTAGGTAGCACAGTTCTTTTCTTATGAGCAAGCTAACTGTTCTGGCCCTACGGAAACACAGTAGAGTAAAAGAGTGCTCTTTTCACAAAAGCAGAGTGTGTTTCCTGCAAGGCGAGCTAGTGTTTGTGTCCCATTCATAAACGTAGTTGTTCAAATGCAGTTTCTTGTCCTACGAGCAAGAATTGTTTTATGGTAAGGAAAGTAATACTGTGCTCCCATTGCCATATACTTTGCAAATAGCACTAGTGTCTGTTTCCAGCAAAGTGCAGTTTATTGGACAAAAGAGAATCTACTGTTCTTGTTAGTTTTCTAAGCAGAGTTGAACTAGATATGACCCGTGTGTGTAGGAAGCACAATTCTTTTGTTCTGAGCAAGCTCACTGTTCTGGACCTATGGAATCACAGTAGAGTAGAAGAATGCTCTTTTCTCAAAAGCAGAGTGTGTTTCCTGTAAGCCGACCGAGTGTTTGTTTCTCATTCATAAATGGAGTTGGATCAAAGGCTGGTTCTGGTGGTATGAGCAAGAGTTGTTTTCTGGTAAGGAAAGTCACTATTGTGCTCCCATTGCTATATACAGTGCAAATAGCTCTCACGTCTATTCCCAGCAAGTACAGTGTATGGATTGAAGAGAAGCTACTTTTCTTGTGTGTTTCTTAAGCAGAGTTGAACTAGATATGGTCCATGTGTGTAGAAAGCACAGTTCTTTTGTTCTGAGCAACCTCACAGTTCGGACTCTATGGAAACACAGTAGAGTAGAAGAGTGCTCTTTTCTCAAAAGCAGAGTGTGTTTCTTGTAAGGCAATCTAGTATTTGTTTCCCATTGATAAACAGAGTTGATTCACATGAAGTTTCTGGGCCTATGAGCAACAGTTGTTTTCTGCTAAGGAAAGTCAGTATTTCGCTCCCATTGCCATACACAGTGCAAATAGCTCTCGCATCTTTTTCCAGGAAGTACAGTGTATTGGACTGAAGAGAAGCTACTTTCTTGTCAGTTTCCTAAGCAGAGTTGTACTAGATATAGGCCGTGTGTAGGAAGCACAGTTCTTTTGTTCTGAGCTAGCTCACAGTTTGGGCTCTATAGAAAAACAGTAGAGTAGAAGAGCGCTCTTTTCTCAAAAGCAGAGCATATTTCTTGTGAGGCAAGCTAGTGTTGGTTTTCCTTCATAAACGGAGTTTAATCACATACAGTTTTTGGTCCTACGAGCAAGACTTATTTTCTGGAATGTAAAGTCACTAGTGTGCTACCATTGCCATACATAGTGCAAATAGACTTCGCATCTGTTCCCTGGAAATACAGTGTATTGGACTGAAGAGTAGCTACTGTTCTTGTCAGTTTCATATGCACAGTTGAACTATATATGGACTGTGTGTGTAGGAAGCACAGTTCATTTGTTCTGTGCAAGCTCACTGTTCTAGACCTATAGAAAACACAGTAGAATAGAAGAGTGCAATTTTCTCAAAAGCAGAGTGTGTTTCATGTAAGGCGAGCTAGTGTTTATTTTCCATTCATAAACGAAGTTGAATCACATGCAGTTTCTGGTCCTACGAGCAAGAGTTGTTTTCTGGTAAAGAAAGTCACAATTGCGCTCCCATTGCCTTACCCAGTGCAAATAGCACTCACATCTGTTCCCAGCAAGTACAGTGTATTGGACTGAAGAGAAGGTACTGTTCTTTTCAGTTTCATATGCACAGTTGAACTATATATGGACTGTGTGTGTAGGAAGCACAGTTCTTTTGTTCTGAGCAAGATCACTGTTCTAGCCCTACAAGACACATAGTAAAGTAGAAGAGTGCTCTTTTCTCAAAAGCAGAGTGTGTTACTTGAAAGGCGAGCTAGTGTTTGTTTCCCATTCATAAACGGAGTTGATTCACATGCAGTTTATGGTCCTATGAGCAAGAGTTGTTTTCTGGTAAGGAAAGTCACTTTTGCACTCCCATTGCCATACACTGTGCAAATAGCTCTCGCTTCTATTCCTAGCAAGTAAAGTGTATTGGAATGAAGAGAAGCTACTTTTCTTGTCAGTTTACAAAGCAGAGTTGATCTAGATATGCCCCGTGTGTTTAGATAGCACTGTTCTTTTGTTATGAGCACGCTAACTGTTTTGGCCCTACGGAAACACAGTACAGTAAAAGAGTGCTCTTTCACAAAAGCAGAGTGTGTTTCTTGTAAGGCGAGCTAGTGCTTGTGTCCCATTCATAAATGGAGTTGAATCAAATGCAGTTTCACAACATGGTGTAGAATCACATGCGGTTTCTGGTGCCATGAGCAAGAGTTTTTTTCTGGTAGAGAACATCACTGTTTGCTCCCAATGACATACACAGTGCAAAAAGCCCTTGTGTCTTTTCTCAGCCTGTACAGTGTATTGAAAGGAAGATAAGCTACAGTTCTTGTCAGTTTTCTTAGCAGAGTTTAACTAGATATGGCCCATTTTTTTTGAAACGCAGTTCTTTTGTGCTGAGCAAGCTCACTGTTCTGGCCCTATAAGAAACAGAGTAGAGTAGAAGAGTGCTCTTCTCTCAAAAGCGGAGTGTGTTCCTTGTAAGGAGAGTTAGGGTTGGTTTCTACTACATAAATGGAGTTGAATCACATGCAGTTTCTTGTTTTAAGAGCAAGAGCTGTTTTCTATTAAGGAAAGTCACTATTGCGCTCATATTGCCATACACAATGCAAATAGCACTGACATATTTTCCCAGCAATTACAGTGTATTGGATGGAAGAGAAGCTACTGTTCTTGTCAGTTTCCTAGGCAGAGTTGAACAGATATGGCCCATGTGTGTAGGAAGCACTGTAATTTTGTTCTGAGCAACCTCACTGCTCTGGCCCTTTGGAAACACAGTAGAGTAGAAGTGTGTTCCTTTCTCAAAAGCAGAGTGTGTTTTCTGTAAGGCGAGCTAGTGTTGGTTTTGCATTTATAAACGGAGTTGAATCACATGTAATTGCTGTTCCTATGAGCAGAATTTGCTTTCTTCTAAGGAAAGTCACTATTGCACTCCCATGGCCATACTCAGTACAAATAGCAATCGCATAAGTTCCGAGCCATGACAGTGTATTGGGCTGAAGTGAAGCTACTGTTCTTGTCAGTTTCCTAAGCAGACTTCAACTAGATAAGGCCCATGTGTATAGGAAGCACAGTTATTTTGTTCTGAGCAAGCTCCCTCTACTGGCACTGTAGGAAACAGAGTAGAGTAGAAGAGTGCTCTTCTCTAAAGTAGAGTGTGTTTCTTGTAAGGTGAGCTAATGTTTGTTTTCCAATCATAAAGGGAGTTGAATCACATGCTGTTTCTGGTCATATGAGCAAGAGTTTTTTTTTTCTTGTAAGGAATGTCACTATTGCCCTCCCATAGCCATACACAGTGCAAAAAGCACTCGTGTCTGTTCCTGCAAGTACAGTGTATTGGGCTGAAGAGACACTTCTGTTCTTGTCATTTTCCTAAGCATAGTAGAACTAGATATGGCCTGTGTGTGTAGGACACACAGTTCTATTGTTATGAAGCCAGCTCACTGTTCTGGTCGCATAGGAAACAGAGTAGTGTAGAAGAGTGCTCTTTTCTCAAAAGCAAAGTGTGTTTCTTGTAAGGCACGCTAGTGTTTGTTTCGCATTCATAAACGGTGTTGAATCACATGCAGTTTCTGGTCTTTTAGAGCAAGAGTTGTATTCTGGTAAGGAAAGTCACTATTGTGCTCCCAATGTCGTACACAGTGCAAATAGCACTCGCGTCTATTCCCAGCAAGTACAGTGTATTGGACTGAAGAGAAGGTAATATTCTTGCCAGGTTCCTAAGCAGAGTAGAACTAGATATGGGCCTTGTGTGTAGAAAGCACAGTTCTTTTGTAATGAGTGAGCTCACTGTTCTGGTCGTATAAAACAGAGTAGAGTAGAAGAGTGCTCTTTTTTCAAAAGTAGAGTGTGTTTTTTTGTAAGGTGAGCTAGTTTTGGTTTCTTATTCATCAACAGAGTTCAATCACATGCAGGTTCTGGTCTTATGAGTAAGAGTTGTTTTCTCGTAAGGAAAGTCACTATTGTGCTCCCATTTCCATACACAGTGCAAATAGCACTGGTGTCTGTTAACAAAAGTACAGTGTATTGGACTATAGAGAAGGTACTTTTCTTGCAAGTTTCCTAAGCAGAGTTTCCCTAAATATGGCCCGTGTGTTTAGGGAGCACAGTTCTTTTGTTCTGAGCAAGCTCACTGTTCTGGCCATATAGGAAACAGAGTAGAGTAGAAGAGTGCTCTTCTCTCAAAAGCAGAGAGTGTTTCTTGTAAGACGAGCTAGTTTTTGTTTCCCATTCATAAATGGAGTTGAATCACATGCAGTTTCTGATCCTATGATCAAGAGTTGTTTTCTGGCAAGGAAAGTCACTATTGCGCTCCCATTTCCATACACAGTGCAAATAGCCGTGGCGTCTGTTCCCAGAAAGTACAATGTATTGGACTGAAGAAAAGGTACTGTTCTTGTCGGTTTCATAAGCAGATTTGAACTAGATATGGCCCTTGTGTGTAGGAAGCACAGTTCATTTGTTCTGAGCAAGCTCACTGATCTGGCCCTATTGGAAACACAGTAGAGTAGAAAAGTGCTCTTTTCTCAAAAGCAGAGTGAGTTTTTTGTAAGGCGAGCTTTTGTTCATTTCCACTTCATAAACGGAATTGAATCACATGCAGTTTCTGGCCCTATGAGCAAGAGCAGTTTTCTGGTAAGGAAAGTCACTATTGTGCTCCCTTTGCCAACATAGTGCAAATAGCACACACGTCTGTTCCCAGAAAGTAGTGTATTGGACTGAAGAGAAGCTCCTGTTCTTGTCAGTTTCCTAAGCATAGTTTAACTAGATATTGCCCGTGTCTTTAGGAAGCACAGATCTTTTCTTCTGCGCAAGCCCACTGTTCTGACCCTATAAGAAACACAGTAGAGCAGAAGAGTGCTCTTTTCTCAAAAGCAGAGTGTCTTCCTTGAAAGTTGAGCTAGTGTTGGTTTCCCTTTCACAAACAGACTTTAATCACATGCAGTTTCTTGTCCTTCGCTCAAGAGTTGTTTTCTGGTAACTAAAGTCACTATTGCGCTCCAATAGCGGTACACATATCAAAAAGCAGTCATGTCTGTTCCCAGCAATACAGTGTATTGGATGGAAGAGAAGCTACTGTTCTTGTCAGTTTCCTAAGCAGAGTTGAACTAGATATGTCCTGTGTGTGTAGGAAGCACAGTTCTTTTGTTATGAGCAAGCTCAGTGTTCTGTCCCTATTTGAAACACAGTACTGTAGAAAAGTGCTCTTTTCTCAAAAGCGAAGTGTGTTTCCTGTAAGGGAGCCAGTGTTTTTTTCCCAATAAGAAACGGAGTTGAATCACATGCAGTTTCTGGTCCTATGATAAGAGTTGTTTTCTGGTAAGGAAAGTCATTATTGTGCTCCCATTGACATACACAGTGCAAATTACACTCACGTCTGTTCCCAGCAAGTATAGTGTACTGGACTGAAAAAAAGCTACTGTTCTTGTCAGTTTCCTAAGCAGAGTTAAACTAGGAATGTCCGTGTGTATAGGAAGCACATTTTTTTTTTGTTCTGAGCAAGCTAACTGTTCTGGCTCTACAGGAAACACAGTAGAGTACAAGAGTGCTCTTTTCTCAAGAACAGAGTGTGTTTCTTGTAAGGCAATCTAGTGTTTGTTTCCCTTCATAAACGGAGTTGAATCACATGCAGTTTCTTGCCCTATGAGCAAGAGTTGATTCCTGTTAAGGAAAGTCACAATGGGCTCCCAGTGCCAAACACAGTGCAAATAGTACTCGCATCTGTTCCCAGCCAGTATAGTGTATTGGACACAAGAGAACCTACAGTTCTTGCCAGATTCCTAAGCAGAGTTGAACTTGATATGGCCCGTGTGTGTAGGAAGCACAGTTCTTTTGTTCTGAGCAAGCTCACGTTTCTGGCAATATAGGAAACACAGTAGAGTAGATGAGTGCTCTTTTCTCAAAAGCAGAGTTTGTTTCTTGTAAGGCAAGCTAGCGTTTGTTTACCATTCACAAGCGGAGTTGAATCACATGCAGTTTCTAGACCTAAGAGCACGAGATGTTTTCTGGTAAGGAAAGTCACAATGAGCTCCCATTGAAATAAACAGTGCAAATAGCACACGTGTTTGTTCCTATCTAATACAGTGTATTGGACCAAAAAGAAGCTACTATTTTTGTCTGTTTCCTAAGCAGAGTTGAATTAGATATGGCCCGTGTTCGTAGGAAGGACAATTCTTTTGTTCTGAGCAAGCATACTATTCTGGCCCTATGGTATACACTAGAGTAGAAGGGTGCTCTTTTCTCAAATGCAGAGTGTGTTTCTTGTAAGGCGAGCTAATGTTTGTTTCTCATTGATAAACAGAGTTGAATCACATGCAGCCTCTGTTCCTACAAGCAAGAGTTGTTTTCTGGTAAGAAAAGTAACTATTGTGCTCCCATTGCCAAGCACCATGCAAATAGCACCTATCATCTGATCCCAGCAAGTACAGTGTATTGTTCTGAAGAGAAGCTACTGTTCTTGTCAATTTCTGAAGCTGAGGTGAACTAGATATGGCCCATATTTGTAGGAAGCACAGTTCTTTTGTTCTGAGCAAACTCACTGTGTGACCCTTTAGGAAAAACTATAGACTAGAAGAGTGCTCTTTTCCCAAAAGTGAAGTGTACTTCTTGTAAGGCTAGCTAATATTGGTTTCCCATTCATAATCAGAGTTGAATCACATACAGTTTCTGGTCCTATTAGCAAGAATTGTTTTCTGGCAAGGAAAGTTACTATTGTGCTCCCATTGCCATACACAGTGCAAATAGCAGTCGCGTCTGTTCCCAGCAAGTACAGTGCATTGGATGGAAGACAAACTACTGTTCTTGTCAGTTTCCTAAGCAGTGTTGAAGTAGATATGTCCCGTGAATGCAGGAAGCACAGTTCTTTTGACCTGATCAAGTTCACTGTTCTGGCCCTATAGGAAACACAGTACAGTAGATGAGTGCTTTTTTCTCAAAAGCAGAGTGTCTTTCTAGTAAGGCGAGGTAGTATAGTTTTCCACTACAAAAACTGAGTTGAATAAATGAAGTTTCTGGTCCTATGAGCAATAGTTGTTTTCTGGTAAGGAAAGTCACTATTGTGCTCCCATTGCCATACACAGTATAATAGCAGTCGTGCCTCTTCCCAGCAAGTACAGTGTATTGGAATGAGAACAGTTACTGTTCTTGTCATTTTTTTAACCAGAGTAGAACTAGATATGACCCGTGTGTATAGGAAGCCCAGTTCTTTTGTTCTGAGCAAACTCACTGTTCTGGCCGTATAGGAAACACAGTAGAGTAGACCAGTTCTTTTTTCTCAAAAGCTGAGTGTGTTTCTTGTAAGGTGAGCTAGTATTTGTTTTCCATTCATCAACGGCATTAAATCACATGCACTTTCTGCCCCTTGAGTAAGAATTGTTTTCTTGTAAGGAAAGTCACTATTGGGCTCCCACTGACATACACAGTGCAAAAAGCACTCGCTTCTTTTACCAGCAAGTACAGTATATCGGACTGAAGAGAAGCTACTCTTCTTGTCAGTTTCATAAACAGAGTTGAAGGAGATATAGGCCATGTGTGTAAGAAGGACAGTTGATTTGTTCTGAGCAAGCTTACTTTTTTGGCCCTATAAGAAACACAGTAGAGGAGAAGATTACTCTTTTCCAAAAGGAGAGTGTCTTTCTTGTAAGTCGAGATAGTGTTGGTTTCCCATCCATAAAGGGAGTTGAGTCACATGCAGTTTCTGGTCCTATGAGAACGAGTAGTTTTCTGGTAATGAAAGACACTATTGTACTCCCTTTGCCATGCACAGTGCAAATAGCACTTTATCTGTTTTCAGCAAGTACAGTGTATTGGACTGAAGGGAACCTACTGTTTTTGGCATTTTCCTAACCAGAGTTGAATTTGATATGGTCCGTGTGTGTAGGAAGCACACTTCTTTTGATCTGAGTAAGTTCACTGTTCTGGCTTAATAGGAAACACAGTAGAGTAAAAGAGTGCTCTTTTCTCAAAAGCAAAGTGTGTTTCTTGCAAGTTGAGCTAGTGTTTGTTTCCCAATCATACATGGAGTTGAAACACATGCAGTTTCTGGTCCTACAAGCAAGAGTTGTTTTCTGGTAAGGAAAGCCACTATTGCGCTCTGATGGCTACACACAGGAAAAACAACACTTGCGTCTTTTTCCAGCAAGTACAGTGTTTTTGTTGGAAGAGAAGCTACTGTACCTCTCAGTTTCCTAAGCTCTGTTGAACTAGATATGGTCCGTGTGTAGAAAGCACAGTTCTTTTGTTCTGAGCAAGCTCACTGTTCTGGCTCTATAGGAAAACTCGTAGAGTAGAAGTGTGGTCTTTTCTCAAAAGCATTGTGTGTTTTTCATAAGGCGAGCTAGTGTTGGTTTCCTCTACATAAACGGAGTTGAATCACATGCAGTTTCTTGTCCTACAAGCAAGAGTTGTTTTCTGGCAAGGAAAGTAAGTATTGCGCTCCAATTTCATTAGACAGTGCAAATAGCACTCACGTCTGTTCAAGTAAGTACAGTGTATTGGACTGAAGAGAAGCTACTGTTCTTTTCAGTTTCCTAAGCAGATTTGAACTAGATATGGCCCTTGTGTATAGGAAGCACAGTACATTTGTTCTGAGCAAGCTCACTGATCTGGCCCTATTGGAAACAGAGTAGAGAAGAAGAGTGCTCTTTTCTTAAAAGCAGTGTGCGTTTTTCGTAAGGCGAGCTTTTGTTCGTTACCACTACATAAACGGAGTTGAATCACATGTAGTTTTTGGTCCTACGATAAAGTGTTGTTTTCTGGTAAGGAAAATCACTATTGCCATCCCATTGCCATACACAGTGCAAATAGCGCTCTCGTCTGTTCCTAGCAAGTACTCTGTATTGGAATGAAGAGAAGCTACTGTTCTTGTCAGTTTCCTAAGCAGAGTTGAACTAGATATGGCACGTCTGTGTAGGAAGCACAGTTCTTTTGTTCTGAGCAAGCTCACTCTTCTGGCACTTTGAAAACACAGTAGAGTAGAAGAGTGTTGTTTTCTCAAAAGCAGAGTGTGTTTCTTTAAAGGCGAGATACTGTTTGTTTTTAATTCATAAACAGTGTTGAATCACATGTAATTTCAGGTCCTAGAGCAATAGTAGTTTTCTGGAAAGGAAAGACACTATTGTGCTCCCATTGTCATATAAAGTTAAAATAGCAGTCGTGTCTGTTCCCAGCAAGCACAGTGTATTGGACTGAAGAGAAGCTACTGTTCTTGTCATTTTCCTAAACGGAGTTGAACTAGATATGGTCCGTGTGTATAGGAAGCACTGTTCTTTGGTTCTGAGAAAGCTCACTCTTCTGGCCCTATGGAAACACAGTAGAGTAGAAGAGTACCCTATTCTCAAAAGCAGAGTGTGTTTCTTGTAAGGCTAGCTAGTGTTTGTTTAGAATTCATAAACAGAGTTGAATCACATGCAGTTTCTGGTCCTACTATCAAGAGTTGTTTTCTGGTAAGGAAAGTCACTAATGTTTTCCCATTGCCATACACAGTGCATATAGCACTTGAATCTGTTCCCAGCAAGTACAGTGTATTGGATTGAAGAGAAGCTACTGCTCTTGTCAGTTTCCTAAGCAGAGTTGAACTAGATATGGCCCGTATGTGTAGGAAGCACAGTTCTTTTTGTCTGAGCAAGCTCACTATTCTGGACTTATGGAAATACAGTAGAGTAGAAGAGTGCTCTTTTCTTAAAAGCAGAATGTTTTTCTTCTAATGCGAGCTAGTGGTTGTTTCCCATTCATAAACGGAGTTGAATCACATGCAGTTTCTTGTCCTACAAAAAAGAGTTATTTTCTAGTTAGGAAAGTCACTATTGTGCTCCCTTTGCCATACACAGTGCACACAGCACTCGCGTCTGTTCCCAACAAGTACAGTGTATTGGACTGAAGAGAAGCTACTGTTCTTGTCAGTTTCCAAAGCAGAGTTGAACTAGATATACCCCGTGTGTGTAGGAAGCACAGGTTTTTTGTTCTGAGCAAACACACTGTTCTGGCCCCTTGGAAAGTCATTAGAGTAGATGAGTGCTCTTTTCTCAAAAGCAGAGTGTTTTTCTTGTAAGGCAGGCTAGCGTTTGTTTCCCCTGAATAAAGGGAGTTGAATCACATGCAGTTTCTGCTGCTATGAGCAAGAGTTGATTTCTGGTAAGGAAAGTCACTATTGTGCTCCCATTGCCATGCACAGTGCCAAAAACTCTCAGGTCTGTTCCCAGCAAATACACTGTATTGGTCTGAAGAGAAGCTATGGTTCATTTCAGTTTCGTAAGCAGATTTCAGCTAGATATGGCCCGTTTGTCTAGGAAGCACAGTTCTTTTGTGTTGAGCAAGCTCACTGTTCTGGACCTATAGGAAACACAGTAGAGTAGAAGAGTGCTCTTTTCTTAAAAGCAGTGTTTGTTTCTTGTAAGGCGAGCTAGTGTTTGTTTCCCATTCATAAACGGAGTTGAATCACATGCAGTTTCTGGTCCTACGAGAAAGAGTTGTTTTCTGGTAAAAAAAAAGTCACTATTGTGCTCTCTTTGCCATACACAGTGCAAAGAGCACTGGCATCTGTTCCCAAAATGTACAGTGTATTAGACTGTTGAAAGGCTACTGTTTTTGTCGGTTTCCTAAGCAGAGTTGAACTAGATATGGCCGGTGTGTGCAGGAAGCACATTTCTTTTGTTCTGAACAAGCTCACTGTTCTGGCCCTATTGGAAATACAGTAGAGTAGAAGAGTACTCTTTTCTCAAAAGCAGAGTGTTTTTCTTGTAAGGCAGACTAGCGTTTGTTTCCCATTAATAAACGGTGTTGAATCACATGCAGTTTCTGCTGCTACGAGCAAGAGTTGATTTCTGGTAAGGAAGGTCACTATTGCACTCCCATTGCCATACACAGTGCAAATAGCACTCTTGTCTGTGTTCAGCAAGTACACTGTATTGGACTGAAGAAAAGCTACTGTTCTTGCCAGTTTCCTAAGCAGAGTTGAACTAGATATGACCCGTGTGTGTAGGAAACACAGTTATTTTGTTCTGAGCAAGCTAACTGTTCTGGCCCAATGGAAACACAGTAGAGTAGCAGATTGCTCTTTTCTCAAAAGCAGAGTGTTTTTCTTCTAAGGCGAGCTAGTGCTTGTTTGCCATTCAGAAAAGGAGATGAATTCTCTGCAGTTAATGATCTTATGAGAAAGAGTTGTTTTCTGGTAAGGAAAGTCACTATTGAGATCCCATGGCCATAAACAGTGCAAATAGCACTCTCGTCTGTTCCCAGGAAGTACAGTGTATTGTTTTGAAGAGAAGCTTTTGTTCTTGTCATTTTCTGAAGCTGAGTTGAACTAGATTGGCCCGTATTTGTAGGAAGCACAGTTAATTTGTTCTGAGCAAGCTCACTGTTTTGCCCCTAAGGAAACACAGTAGAGTAGAAGAGTGCACTTTTCTAAAAAGCAGAGTGTGTTCTTGTAAGGCTAGCTAGTATTTGTTTCTTAGTCATAAACGGAGTTGAATTACATGAAGTTTCTGGTCCTATGATCAAGAACTGTTTTCTGGTAAGAAAAGTCACTATTGTGCTCCAATTGCAAAACACAGTGCAAATAGCACTCGCATCTGTTCCCAGTAAGTAAAGTGTAATGGACTGAAGAGAAGCTACAGTTCTTGTCAGATTGTTAAGGAGAGTTGAAGTAGATATGGCACATGTGTGTAGGATGCACAGATCTTTTGTTCTCTGCAAGCTCAATCTTCAGGCCCTATAGAAAACACAGTTAAGTAGAAGAGCGCACTTTTATCAAAAGCATAGTGTTTTTCTTGTAAGGCGAGCTAGTGATTTTTTCCTATTCATAAACCTTGTTGAATCACATGTAGTTTCTGGTCCTACCAGAAAGAGTTCTTTTCTGGTAAGGAATGTCACTATTGTGCTCTCAATGGCATACACAGTGTATATAGCACTAGCGTATTTTCCAAGCAATTACAGTGTATTGGACTATAGGGAATCTACAGTTCTTGTCAGATTCCTAAGCAGAGTTGAACTAGATATGGCATGTGTGTGTAGGAAGCACAGTACTTTTGTTTTATGCAAGCTCACTGCAGTTTCTGGGCCTATGATCAAGAGTTGTCTTCATTAAGAAAGTCACTATTGCGCTCCCATTGCCATACATAGTGAAAGTAGCACTCGAGTCTGTTCCCAGAAAGTACAGTCTACTGGACTAAAGAGATGCTACTATTTTTGTCAGTTTTTTGAAGCAGAGTTGAACTAGATGTGGCCCGTGTGTGTAGGAAGCAGAGTTCTTTTGTTCTGAGCAAGCACACTGTTCTGGCCCTATAGGACACAGTAGAGTAGAAGAGTGCTCTTTTCTCAAAAGCAGAGTGTTTTTTTGGTAATGCAAGCTAATGGCTGTTTCTCTTTCATAAAAGGAGTTGAATCTCATGCAGTTTCTTGTCCTACGAGAAAAAGTTTTTTTCTAGTAAGTAAAGTCACTATTGTGCTCCCTTGCCATACACAGCGCAAACAGCACTCGTGTCTGTTCCCAACAATTACAGTGTATTGGACTGAAGAGAATCTACTGTTCTTGTCAGTTTACTAAGCAGAGTTGAACTAGATATGGCCCGTGTGTGTAGGAAGCACAGGCTTTTTGTTCTGAGCAAGCACACTGTTCTGGCCCCTTGGAATCACATTAGAGTAGATGAGTGCTCTATTCTGAAATGCAGAGTGTTTTTCTTGTAAGGCAGGCTAGCGTTTGTTTCCCCTTAATAAACGTAGTTGAATCACATGTAGTTTCTCCTACTACGAGCAAGAGTTGATTTTTGATAAGGAAAGTCACTACTGTGCTCCCATTGCCAACACAGTGCAAATAGCACTCTCTTCTGTTCCCAGCAAGTACAGTGTATTGGTCTGAAGTGAATCTACAGTTCAGGTCAGTTTTTTAAGCAGAGTTGAACTAGATATGGCTCATGCATGTAGAAAGCCCATTCTTTTGTTCTGTGCCAGCTCACTGTCCTGGCCATATAGTAAAAACAGTAGAGTACATATGTGCTCTTTTCTCAAAAGCAGAGTGTGTTATTGTAAGGCGAGCTAGTGATTGTTTCCAATTTATAAACGGATATGAATCCAATGCCATTTCTGGTCCTACAAGGCAGAGTTGTTTTCTGGTACGGAACATCACTATTGTACTTCCATTGCCATGTGCAGTGCAAACAGCACTCACGTCTGTTCCAAGCAAGTACAGTGTATTGGACTGAAGAGATGCTACTGTTCATGTCAGTTTCCTAAGCAGAGTTGAACTAGATATGGCCCTTGTGTGTAGGAAGCAGAGTTCTTTTGTTCTGAGCAAGATCACTCTTCTGGCCTTGTAGGAAACACAGTAGAGTAGAAGAGTGCTCTTTCTCAAAAGCAGAGTGTGTTTCTTGTAAGGTGAGCAAGTGTGTATTTCCCTTTCATAAACGGTGTGGAATCACATGCTGTTTCTGGTCCTACGAGCAAGAGTTGTTTTCTGGTAAGGAAAGTCACTATTGCACTCCCATTGCCATACACAGTGCAAAGAGCACTAGCGTCTGTTCCCAGCAAATACAGTGTACTGGACTATAGAGAAGCTACTGTTTTTTTCAGTTTCTTAGGAAGAGTTGAACTCGATATGGCCAGTGTGTGTAGGAAGCACAATTCTTTTGTTCAGAGCAAGCTCACTCTTCTGGCCCAATAGGAAAAACCGTAGGGTAGATGATTGCTTTTTTCTCAAAATCAGAGTGTGTTTCTTGTAAGGTGAGCTAGTGTTGGTTTCCCATTCATAAACGGAGTTGAATCACATTCAGATTCTGGTCCTACGAGCAAGAGTTGTTTTTTGGTAAGGAAAGTCACTATTGCGCTCCAGTTACCATGCACAGTGCAAATAGCACTCACATCTGTTCCCAGCAAGGACAGGGTATTTGTTCGAAAAGAAACTACTGTTCTTGTCAGTTTCCTAAGTAGAGTTGAACTAGGTATGGCCAGTGTCTGTAGGAAGCACATTTCTTTTGTTCTGAGCAAGCTCACTGTTCTGGTCCTAAAAAAAAACAGTAAAATAGAAGAGTGCTCTTTACTCATAAGTGGTGAGTGATTCTTGTAAGGCTAGCTAGTACTTGTTTTCCATTCATAAACGAAGTTGAATCACATGCAGTTACTTGTCCTATGAGCAAGATTTGTTTTCTGGTAAGGAAAGTCACTATTTCGCTCCCATTGCCAAACACAGTGCAAATACCACTCGCATCTTTTCCCAACAAGTAAAGTGTAATGGACTGAAGAGAAGCTACAGTTCTTGTCAGATTGCTAAGGAGAGTTGAAGTAGATATAGCCTGTGTGTGAAGGATGCACAGATCTCTTGTTCTCTGCAAGCTCAATGTTCTGGCCCTATAGGAAACAGAGTTAAGTAGAAGAGTGCACTTTTCTCAAAAGCAGAGTGTGTTTCTTGTAAAGCGAGCAAGTGTTTTTTTCCTATTCATAAACTGAGGTGAATCTCATGCAGTTTCTGGTCCTATGAGCAAGAGTTGTTTTCTGGTAAGTAATGTCACTATTGCGCTCCCAATGGCATACACAGTGCATATAGCACTAGCGTGTGTTCCAAGCAATTACAGTGTATTGGACTGTAGGGAAGCTACAGTTCTTGTCAGTTTTCTAAGCAGAGTTGAACTAGATATGGCACATGTGTGTAGGAAGCACAGTTCTTTTGTTCTATGCAAGCTCACTGTTCTGTCCCTATAGGAAACACAGTAGAATAGAGAGTGCTCTTCTCAAGAGCAGAGTGTGTTTCTTGTAAGGCAATCCAGTGTTTCTTTCCCATTTCTAAACGGAGTTGAATCCCATGCAATTTCTGGGCCTACGAGCAAGAGTTGTCTTCTTGTAAGAAAGTCACTATTGTGTTCCCATTGCCATACACAGTGAAAGTAGCACTCGCGTCTGTTCCCAGAAAGTACAGTGTACTGGACTGAAGAGATTCTACTGTTCTTGTCAGTTTTCTAAGCAGAGATGAACTAGATATGGTCCGTGTATGTAGGAAGCAGAGTTCTTTTGTTCTGAGCAAGCTCACTGTTCTTGGAACAATGGAAACACAGTAGAGTAGCAGAGTGCTCTTTTCTCAAAATCAGAGTGTGTTTCTTGTAAGGCAAGCTAGTATTTGTTTCCCATTCATAAACGGAGTTTAATCACATGCAGTTTCTGGTCCTATGAGCAAGAGTTGTTCTCTGGTAAGGAAAGTCACTATTGCGCTCCCATTGCCATACACAGTGCAAATATCACTCGCGTCTGTTCCCAGCATGTACAGTGTATTGAACTAAAAAGAAGATACTGTTCTTGTCAGTTTCCTAAGCAGTGTTGAACTAGCATTGTCCCGTGTGTGTAGGAAGCACAGTTCTTTATTCTGAGAAAGCTCAATCTTCTGGCCCTATAGGAAACACAGAAGAGTAGAAGAGTGCTCTTTTCTCAAAAGAAGAGTGTTTCTTGTAAGGCGAGTTAGTCTTTGTTTCCCATTAATAAACGGAGTTGAATCACATGCAGTTTCTGATCTATGAGCAAGAGTTGTTTTCTGGTAAGGAAAGTCACTCTTATGTCCCCATTGCCATATTCAGTGCAAATTGCAACTTGAGTCTGTTCCCAGCAAGTACATTGTTTTGGACTGAAGAAAAGCTACTATTCTTGTCAGTTTCCTATGCAGCATTGAACTAGATATGGCCTCTGTGTGTAGGAAATACATTTCTTTTGTTCTGTGCAAGTTCACTGTTCTAGCCCTATAGGAAACACAGTAGAGAAGAAGAGTGCTCTTTTCTCAAAAGCAGAGTGTGTTACTTGTAAGGAGAGTTAGTGCTTGTTTCCCATTCATAAATGCAGTTGAATCCCATGCAGTTTCTGGTCCTATGAGCAAGAATTTTTTTCTGGTGAGGAAAGTCACTATTGTGCTCCCATTTCCATAAAAAGTGCAAAAAGCTCTCGAATCTGTTCCCAGCTAGTACAGTGTTTTGAACTGAAGAGAAGCTACTGCTCTTGTCAGTTTTCTAAGCAGATTTGAACATGTATATAGCCCGTGTGTGTAGGAAGCACAGTATTTTTTTCTGAGCAAGCTCACAGTTCATGCCCTATAGGAAACACAGTAGAGTAGAGGAGTTCTCTTTTCTCAAACACAAAGGGTGTTTATAATAAGGTGAGCTAGTGTTTGTTTCCCATTGATAAACGGATTTGAAACACATGCTGTTTCTGGTCCTACAAGCAATAGTTGTTTTCTGGTAAGGAAAGTCACTATTGCGATCCCATTGACATACACAGTGCAAATAGCACTCGCGTCTTTTCCCAGCAAATTCAGTGTATTGGCCTGAACAGATTCTACTTACTGATCTTGTTAGTTTCCTATGTAGAGTTGAACTAGATACTGCTCTTGTTTGTAGGAAGCACAGTTCTATTGTTCTCAGCAAGCACACTGTTCCGGTACTATAGGAAACATAGTAGAGTAGAAGAGTGCTCTTTTCTCAAAAGCAGAGTGTGTTTCTTGTAAGGTGAGCTAGTGTTGGTTTCCCATTCATAAACGGAGTTGAATCACATGCACTTTCTGGTCCTATGAGCAAGAGTTGTTTTCTGGAAAGGTAAGTCACTATTATGCCCCCATTGCCATATACAGTGCAAAATGCAACTCGCGTCTGTTCCCAGTAAGTACAGTGTATTTGATTGAAGAGAATCTACTGTATTTGTCAGTATCCAAAGCAGAGTTAAACTGTATATGTCCCGTGTGTGTAGGAAGCTCAGTTCTCTTCTTCTGAACAAGCTCACATTTGAGCACTATAAAAAAACACAGTAGAACAGAAGAGTGTTGGTTTCCCATTCATAAACGGAGTTGAATCACATGCAGTTTCTCATCGTAGGAACAAGAGTTGTTTTCTGGAAATGAAAGTCACTATTGTGTTCCCATTGCCATATACAGTACAAATAGCAATCTTGTCTGTTTCCAGTAGTACAGTGTATTGTTCTGAAGAGAAGCTACTGTTCTTGTTAGTTTCCTAGGCAGAGTTGAACTAGATATTACCCGTGTCTGTAGGAAGCACAGTTTTTTGTTCTCAGCAAGCTCACTTTTCTGGCCTTATAGGAGTCACCGTAGAGTAGAAGAGTTCTCTTTTTTGAAAAGCAGAGTGTGTTTCTTGTAAGATGAGCTAGTGTTTGTTTCCCATTCATAAACGGAGTTGAATCAATGCTGTTTCTGGTCCTACGAGCAACAGTTGTTTTCAGGTAAGGAAAGTCACTATTGAGATCCCATTGCCATAAGCAGTGCAAATAGCACTCACATATGCTCCCAGCAAGTACAGTGTATTGGACAGAAGTGAAGCTACTGTTCTTGTTAGTTTCATAGGCAGAGTTGAACTAGATTTTACCCGTGTTTGTAGGAAGCACAGTTCTTATGTTCTCAGCAAGCTCACTGTTCTGGCCCTATAGGAAACACAGTAGAGTACTAGAGTGCTCTTTTCTCTAAA
Organism: Peromyscus eremicus; assembly: GCF_949786415.1. Classification (NCBI taxonomy): domain Eukaryota; kingdom Metazoa; phylum Chordata; class Mammalia; order Rodentia; family Cricetidae; genus Peromyscus; species Peromyscus eremicus. The sequence goes on from NW_026734292.1 coordinate 3,652,662, forward strand.
GCAAAGTGTGTTTCTTGTAAAGGAAGCTAGTGTTTGTTTCCCATTCATAAATGGAGTTGAATCACATGCAGTTTCTGGTCCTACGAGCAAGAGTTGATTACTAGTTAGTAAGTTACTATTATGCTCCCATTGCCATATACAGTGCAAATAGCACTCGCGTATGTTCCTAGCAAGTACATTGTATTGGACTCAAGAAAAGCTGCTGTTCTTGTCAGTTTCTTAAGCAGAGTTTAACTAGACATAGTTCGTGTGTAGGAAACACAGTTCTTTTGTTCTGAGCAAGCTCACTGTTCTAGCCCTGTGGAAACACCATAGAGGAGAAGAGTGCTCTTTTCTCAAAAGCAGAGTGTGTTTCTTGTACTGCGAATAGTGTTTGTTTTCCACTCAAAAAATGGAGTTGATTCACATGCAGTTTCTGTTCCTCTGAGCAAGAGTTGTTTTTTGGTAAGCTAAGTTACTATTGAGATCCCATTGCCATACACAGTGCAAATTGCTCTCGTGTCTGTTACTAGGTAGTACAGTGTTTCGAACTGAAGAGAACCTACTGTTCTTGGCAGTTTTCTAAGCAGATTTGTACATGTATATAGCCCCTGTGTTTAGGAAGCACAATTCTTTTGTTCTGAGCAAGCTCAAAGTTCATGCCTTTTAGGAAACACAGTAGAGTAGAAGAGTGCTCTTTTCTCAAAAGCAGAGTGTGTTTCTTGTAAAGCGAACTAGTTTGTCTTTCCTATTCACAAATGGAGTTGAATCTCATGCAGTTTCTAGTCCTACTCACAAGAGTTGTTTTCTTTTAAGGAAAGTCACTGTTGTGTTCCCACTGCCATGCACAGTTCAAATAGCACTGGCGTCTGTTCCAGCAATTACACTGTATTAGACTGAAGAGAAGCTACTGTTCTTGTCAGTTTCCAAAGCAGAGTTGAACTGTATATGGCACTTGTGTGTAGGAAGCACAGTTCTTTTGTTGTGTTCAAGCACACAGTTCGGGCCCTATAGGAAACACAGTAGACTAGAAGAATGCTCTTTTCTCAAAAGCAGAGTGTTTTACTCGGAAGGCGAGCTAGTGTTTGTTTCCCATTCATAAACTGAGTTGAATCACATGCAGTTTCCGGTCCTATGAGCAAGAGTTGTTTTCTGGTAAGGAAAGTCAATATTGTGATCCCATTGCCATACACAGTAAAAACAGCAATCTTGTCTGTTCCCAGCATGTACAGTGTATTGTCCTGTAGAGAAGCTACTGTTCTTGTTAGTTTCCTAAACAAAGTTGAACTAGAAATTACCCATGTTTGTAGGGAGCACAGTTCTTTTGTTCTCAGCAGGCTCACTTTTCAGGCCCTATATGAAACACAGTAGAGTAGAAGAATGCTCTTTCTCAAAAGCAGACTGTGTTTCTGGTAAGGCCAGCTAGTGTTTGTTTCCCCTTATTAAACGGAGTTGAATCACATGCAGTTTCTGGTCCTATGAGCAAGAGTTATTTTCTGGTAAGTCAAGTTTGTTTCCCATTCATAAATGGAGTTGAATCACATGCACTTTCTGGTCCTATGAGAAAGAGTTGTTTTCTGGTGAGGAAAGTCACTATTGTTCTCCCATTGCCATACACAGTGCAAAGAGCACTCGCGTCTCTTCCCAGCAAGTACCGTGTATTGGACTGAAGTGTGGCTACTGTTCTTGTGAGTTTTCTAAGCAGAGTTGAACAAGATACGGCCCGTGTGTGTGGGAAGCACAGTTCTTAGTTCCAAGCAAGCTCACTGTTCTGGACCTATAGGAAATTTAGAAGAGTAGGAAGTGCTGTTTTCTCAAAAGCAGAGTGTGTTTCTTGTAAGACAAGCTATTGTTTTTTTCCCATTCATAAACGGAGTTGAATCGCATGCAATTTCTGGTCCAACGAGCAAGAGTTGTTTTCTGGTAAGAAAGTCAATATTGTGCTCCCATTGCCATACACAGTGCAAATAGCACTCGCGTCTGTTCCCAGCAAGTACAGTGTATTGGACTGAAGAGAAGCTACTGTTCTTGTTACTTTCCTAAGAAGAGTTGAAATAGATATGGCCCATCCGTGGAGGAAGCACAGTTCTTTTGTTCTGAGCAAGCTCACTGTTCGAGTCCAAAAAGAAACTCAGTAGTGTAGAAGAGGGCTCTTTTCTAAAAAGCAGAGTATGTTCTTGTAAGTTGAGCTAGTGTATGTTTTGTATTCATAAACGAAGTTGAATCACATGCAGATTCTGGTCCTAGAGGCAAAAGTTGTTTTCTGGTTTGGAAAATCACTATTGCGTTCCCATTGCCATACACAGTCCAAATAGCAGTAGTGTCTGTTCTCAGCAACTACAGTGTATTGGACTGAAGAGGAGCTTCTATTCTTGTCACTTTCCTATGCAGAGTTGAATAAGATGTGGCGCGAGTTTGTAGGAAGTACAGTTCTTTTGTTCTGTTCAAGCGCACTGTTCTGGCCCAATAGGAAACACAGTAGAGTAGAAGAGTCCTCTTTTCTCAAAAGCAGAGTGTGTTTCTTGTAAGGCAAGGTAGTGTTTGTTTCCCATTTATAAACGAAGTTGAATCACATGAAGTTTCTAGTTCTACGAGCAAGAGTTGTGTTCTGGTAAGAAGAGTCATTATTGCGCTCCCATTGCCATACATATTGCAAATAGCACTCGTGTCTGTTACCAGCAAGTACAGTGTATTGGACTGAAGAGAAGCTACTGTTCTTGTCAGTTTCTGAAGAAGAGTTGAACTAGCTATGGCCCGTGTGTGTAGGAAGCACAGTTCTTTTGTTCTCAACAAGGTCACTGTTCTGGCCCAAAAAGAAACACAGTAGTGTAGAAGAGGGCTCTTTTCTCAAAAGCAGAGTGTGTTTCTTGTAAGGTGTGCTAGTGTTTGTTTCCCTTTCAAAAACGAAGTTGAATCACATGCAGTTTCTGGTCCTAAGAGAAAGAGTTGTTTTCTGGTAAGGAAAGTCACTATTGCACTCCCATTGCCATATCCAGTGGAAAGTGCACTTGCGTCTGTTTCCAATAAATACAGTGTATTGGACTGAAGAGAAACTTCTGTTCTAGTCAGTTTCATAAGCAGAGTTGAAGAAGATATGGCCCATGTGTGTAGGAATCATAATTCTTTTGATCGTACCAGGGTAATTGTTCAGGCATTAAAGGAAACACAGTAGATTAGAAGACTGCTCTTTTCTCAAAGGCAGAGTGTGTTTCTTGTAAGGCGAACTACTGATTCTTTCCCATTCATAAATGGAGCTGAATCACATGCACTTTCTGGTCCTACTAGAAAAAGTTGTTTTCTGGTGAGGAAAGTCACTATTGTGTTCCGATTGCAATACACAGTGCAAAGAGCACTCGCGTCTCTACCAAGCAAGTACCGTGTATTGGACTGCAGAGAAACTTCTGTTCTTGTCAGTTTCCTAAGCAGAGTTGAACTAGATATTGCCCGTGTGTGTAGGAAGCACAGTTCTTATGTTCTGAGCCAGCTCACTGTTCTGGCCAAATAATAAACACAGTAGAGAGTAGAGTGCTCTTTTCTCAAAAGCAGAGTGTGTTCTTGTAAGGCAAGCTAGTGTTTGTTTTCCATTCATAAACGGAGTTGAATCACATGCAGTTTCTGGTCCTATGAACAAGAGTTGTTTTCTGGTAAGGAAAGTCACTATTTTGCCCCCATTGCCATATACAGTGCAAATTGCAACTCGCTTCTGTTGCCAGCAAGTGCTGTGTATTGGACTGAAGAGAAGCTACTACTCTTGTCATTTTCCTAAGCAGAGTTGAACTAGATATGGGCCATGTGTGTAGGAAGCACAGTTCTTTTGTTCTTAGCAAGCTCACTCTTCTGGACCTATAGGAAACACAGTAGAGTAAATGAGTGCTCTTTTCTAAAAAGTAGAGTGTGTTTCTTGTAAGGCGAGCTAGTGTTTGTTTCCCATACATAAATGGAGTTGAATCACATGCAATTTCTGGTCCTACGAGCAAGAGTTGTTTTCTGTAAGGACAGTTAGTATTGCGGTCCCATTGCCATGCACAGTACAAATAGGTTTCGCGTCTGTTCCTAACAAGTACAGTGAATTAGACTTTAGAAAAGCTTCTGTTCTTGTCAGTTTCATAAGCAGAGTTGAACTAGATATGGCCTGTGTGAGTAGGAATCACAGTTCTTTTGTTCTGAGCAAGCTAAATTTTCTGGCCTTATAGAAAACACAGAAGAGTAGAAGAGTGCGCTTTTCTCAAAGGCAGAGTGTGTTTCTTGTAAGGCCATCTAGCGTTTGTTTCCAATTCATAAACGGAGTTGAATCACACGCATTTTCTGGTCCTTAGAGCACGATTTTTTTTTCTGTTGAGGAAAGTCACTGTTGTGCTCCCATTGCCATACCAGGTTGAAATTGCACTTGCGTCTGTTCTCAGCAAATACAGTGTATTGGACTTCAGAGAAAAGTCTGTTCTTGTCAGTTTCCTAAGCAGAGTTGAACTAGATATGGTCCGTGTGTGTAGGAAGCACAGTTCTTTTGTTCTTAGCAAGCTCACTCTTCTGGCCCTATAGGAAACACAGTAGAGTAGAAGAGTGCTCTTTTCTCAAAAGCAGAGTGTGTTTCTTGTAAGGTGCATTAGTGTTTGCTTCTCATTCATAAATGGAGTTGAATCGTATGCAGTTTCTGGTCCTATGAGCAAGAGTTGTTTTCTGGTAAGGAAAGTCACTATTGTGCTCCTGTTGACATACACAGTGCAAATAGCACTATCATTTGTTCCCATTAAGTTCTGTGTATTGGACTGAAGAGAAGCTACTGTTCTTGTCATTTTCATAAGCCGAGTTGAACTAGATATGGCCCGTGTGTGTAGGAAGCACAGTTCTTTTGTTCTGAGCCAGCTCACTGTTCTGGCCCAATAAAAAACACAGTAGAGAGAAGAGTGCTCTTTTCTCAAAAGCAGAGTGTGTTCTTGTAAGGCGAGGTAGTGTTTGTTTTCCATTCATAAACGGAGTTGAATCAAATGCAGTTTCTGGTCCTATGAACAAGAGTTGTTTTCTGGTAAGGAAAGTCACTATTATGCCTCTACTGCCATATACAGTGCAAATTGCAACTCGTATCTCTTCTCAGCAAGTACAGTGTATTCAACTGAAGGGAAGCTATTGTTCTTGTCAGTTTCTTAAGCAGAGTTGAACTAGATATGGTCAATGTGTGTAGGAAGCACAGTCTTATGTTCTGAGCAAGCTTACTGTTCTGACCCTGTGGAAACACATTAGCATAGAAGAGTGCTCTTTTCTCAAAAGCAGAGTGTGTTTCTTTGAAGGTGAGTTAGTGTTTGTTTCCCATTGATAATCGGAGTTCAATCACTTGCAGTTTCTGGTCCTACGAGTAAAAGTTGTTTTCTGGTAAGAAGAGTCACTATTTCGCTCCTATTGCCATACACAGCGCAAATAGCACTCGCTTCTGTTGCCAGCAAGTACAGTGTAATGGACTGAAGAGAAGATGCTGTTCTTGTCAGCTTCCAAAGCAAAGTTGAACTACATATGGCCTGTTTGTATAGGAAGCACAGTTCTTTTTTTCTGAGCAAGCTCACGGTTCTTGCCCTAAAAGAAAAACAGTAGAGAAAAAGAGGGCTCTTTTCTCAAAAGCAGAGTGTGTTTCTTGTAAGACCAACTAGTGTTTGTTTCCCATTCATGAACGGAGTTGAATCACATGCAGTTTCTGGACCTACGAGCAAGAGTTGTTTTCTGAAAGGAAAGTCACTATTGTGTTCCCCTTGCCATACACAGTACAAATAGCAATCTTGCCTGTTCCCAGCAAGCATAGTGTATGGGCCTGAAGAGAATCTACTGTTTTTGTCAGTTTCCTAAGCACTGTTGAAATAGATATGACCCATGTGGGTAGGAAGCACAGTTCTTTTGTTCTGAGCAAGCTCACTTTTCTGGCCCAAGAGGAAAAATGGTAGAGTAAAAGAGTGCTCTTTTTTCAAAAGCAGAGTGTGTTTTGTGTAAGGCGAGCTAGTGTTTGTTTCCCATTCATAAATGGAGTTGAATCACATTCAGTTTTTGGTCCTATGACCAAGAGCTGTTTTCTGGTATGAAAAGTCACTATTGTGCTCACATTACCACATACAGTGCAAATAACACTCGCTTTTGTTCGCAGCAAGAACAGTGTATTGGACTGAAGAGAAGCTACTGTTCTTGTCAGCTTCCTAAGCAGAGTTTAACTAGTTATGGATCGTGTGTCTAGGAAGCACAGTTCTTTTGTTCTGATCAAGCTCACTGTTCTGGCCCTTTAGGAAACGCAGTAAGTAGAATAGTGCTCTTTTTTCAAAAGCAGATTGTGTGTCTTGTAAGGCGAGCTAGCGTTTGTTTCCCATTCCTAAATGTAGTTGAATCACATGCAGTTTCTGGTCCTACGAGCAAGAGTTGTTTTCTGGTAAGAAGAGTCACTATTGTGCTCACATTTCCATACACAGTTCAAATAGCATTGCATATGTTCCTTGCAAGTACAGTGTATTTGACTGAAGAGAAGCTCCTGTTCTTGTCAGTTTCCTAAGCAGAGTTAAAGTATATGGCCCCTGGGTGTAGGAAGCACAGTTCTTTTGTTCTGAGCAAGCTCACCATTCTTGCCGGAAAGGAAACAGTAGAGTAAAAGAGTGCTCTCTTCTCAAAAGCAGAGTGTGTTTCTTGTAAGGCGAGCTAGTGTTTGTTTCCCATTCATAAATGAAGTTGAATCACATGCAATTTCTGGTCCTACGATCAAGAGTTGTTTTCTGATAAGAAGAGTCGTTATTGTGCTCCCATTGCCATTCACAGTGCAAATAGCACTCGCGTATGTTCCCAGCAAGTAAAGTGTATTGGACTGAAGAGAAGATACTGTTCTTGTCAGTTTCCTAAGCAGAGTTAAACTATATGGCCTGTGGGTGTAGGAAGCACACTTCTTTTGTTCTGAGCAAGCTCACTTTTGTTGCCCTATAGGAAACACAGTAGAGTAAAAGAGTGCTCTTTTCTCAAAAAGGGAGTGTGTTTCTTGTAAGGCGAGCTAGTGTTTGTTTCCCATTCATAAATGGAGTTCAATAACATTCAATTTCTGCTGTTATAGGCAAGAGTTGTTTTCTGTTAAGAAAAGTCACTATTGTGCTCTAATTGCCATACTCAGTGCAATTAGCACTCGCATCTGTTCCCAGCAATTACAGTGTATTGGACTGAAGAGAAGATACTGTTCTTGTCAGTTTCCAAAGCACAGTTGAAATAGATATGGCCCTTGTGTGTAGGAAGAACAGTTCTTTTGTTGTGAGCAAGCTCACGCCTCTGGCCCAATAGGAAACACGGTAGAGTAAATGAGTGCTCTTTTTTCAAGAGCAGAGTGTGTTTCTTGTAAGGCGAGTGAAAGTTTGTTTCCCATTCATAAATGTAGTTGAATCCCATGCAGTTTCTGGTACTACGAGCAAGAGTCGTTTTCTTGTAAGAAGAGTCAGTATTGCGCTACCATTGCATACTCAGTGCAAATAGCACTTTTATCTTTTTCGAAGCAAGTACATTGTATTGGATTGAAGAGAAGCTACTGTCCTTGTCAGCTTTCTAAGCAGAGTTTAACTAGATATGGCCTGTGTGCAGGAAGCACAGTTCTTTTGTTCAGAGCAAGCTCACTGTTCTGGCCCTATAGGAAACATATAAAGTAGAAGAGTGCTCTTTTCTCAAAGGCAGAGTATGTTTCCTGTAAGGAGAGCTAGTACTTGTTTCCCATTCATAAATGGAGTTGAATGACCTGCAGTTTCTGGTCCTATGAGTAAAAGTTGTTTTCTGGTAAGAAGAGTCACTATTGTGCTCCCATTGCCATACACAGTTCAGATAGCACTTGCATCTGTTCCCAGCAAGTACAGTGTATTGGACTGAAGAGAAGATACTATTCTTGTTGGTTTCCTAAGCAGAGTTTAAGTAGATATGCCCCATGAGTGTAGGAAGCACAGTTCTTTTGTTCTGAAGAAGCTCAGTGTTCTGGCCTATAGGAAAAACAGTACAGTAGAAGAGTGCTTCGCTTTTCTTTTCTCAAAAGCAAAGTGTGTTTCTTGTAAGGCTAACTAATGTGTGTTTCCCATTCATAAACAGAGTTGAATCACATGCAGTTTCCTTTGAGCAAGAATTGTTTTCTGGTAAAGAAAGTCATTTTTGCGCTCCCATTGCATTACACAGTACAAATACCACTCGTGTTGTTCGAAGCAAGATCAGTGTATTTGACTGAAGAGAAGATACTGTTCTTGTCAGTTTCCTAAGCTGAGTTGAACTAGATATGGCCCGTGAGTGTAGGAAGTACAGTTCGTTTGTTCTGAGCAAGTTCTTGCCCTATAGGAAACACAGTAGAGTAGAAGAGTACTCTTTTCTCAGAAGCACAGTGTGTTTCTTGAAAGGCGAGCTAGTGTTTGTTTCCCATTCATATGGGAGTTGAATCAAATGAAGTTTCTGGTCCTAGGAGCAAGAGTAGTTTTCTGGTAAGAGAAGTGACCATTGCGTTCCCATTGCCATATACAGTGCAAATAGGATTCGCGTCTGGTCCCAGCAAGTACAGTGTATTGGACTGAAGAGAAGCTACTGATCTTGTCAGTTTCCTAAGCAGAGTTGAACTAGATATGGCCTGTGTGTGTTGGAAGCACAGTTCTATTGTTCTGAACAAGCTCACTTTTCTGGACCTATAGGAAACACAGTAGAGTAGAAGAGTGCTCTTTTATCAAAGGCATAGTGTGTTTCTCGTAAGGCGAGCTAGTGTTAGTTTCCCATTCATAAAAGGAGTTGATTCACACGCAGTTTCTGGTCCTATTAGCAAGAGTTGTTTTCTGGTATGGAAAGACACTATTGTGCTCCCATTGCCATACACAGTGCAAATAGCAGTCTCATCTGTTCCCAGTAAGTACAGTGTATTGCTCTGAAAAGAAGCTACTGTTCTTGTCAGTTTTCTAAATAGAGTTGATCTACATATGACCCGTGTGTGTAGGAAGCACATTTCTTTGTTCTGAGCAAGCTCACTGTTCTTGTCCTATAGGAAACACAGTTGAGTAGAAGAGTCCTCTTTTGTCAAAAGCAGAGTGTGTTTCTTGTAAGGCGAGCTAATGTGTGTTTCCCTATCATAAACATAGTTGAATCACTTGGAGTGTCTTACGAGCAAGAGTTGTTTTCTGGTAAAGAAAGTCATTTTTGTGCTCCCATTGCCATACACAGTACAAATAGCACTCATGTCTGTTCGAAGCATGTTCAGTGTATTTGACTAAAGAGAAGATACTGTTCTTGTCAGTTATCTAAGCAGAGTTGAACTAGATATGGCCTGTATGTGTAGGAAGAACAGTTCTTTTGTCTGAGCAAGCTCACATTTCTGGCCCCATAGGAAACATAGTAGGATAGAAGAGTGCTCTTTTCTCTAAAGCAGTGTGTGTTTCTTGTAAGTCAAGCTAGTGTTAGTTTCCCATTCATAAACAGAGTTGTATCACATGCAGTTTCTGATCCTATGAGCAGAAGCTGTTTTCTGGTAAGGAAAGTCACTATTATGCTCCCCTTGCCATACACAGAGCAAATAGCACTCGCGTCTGTTTCCAGCATGTGCAGTGTATTGGACTGAAGAGAAGCTAGTGTTCTTTTCAGTTTCCTAGGCATAGTTGACCTAGATATGGCCCGTGTGTGTAGGAAGCACAGTTCTTTTGTTCTGAGCAAGCTCACAGTTCTGGCCCTGTAGGAAACACAATATAATAGAAGAGTGCTCTTTTCTCAAAAGCAAAGTGTATTTCTTGTAAGGCGAGTTTGTGTTTGTTTCCCATTCATAAATGTAGTTGAATTCCATGCAGTTTCTGGACCTACAAGGAAGAGATGTTTTTTGCTAAAGAAAGTCACTATTGCACTCCCATTGCCATACACAGTTTTATAGCACTCTGGTCTGTTCCCAGCACGTACAGTGTATTGGAATGAAGAGAAGCTAATGTTCTTGTCATTTTCCTAAGCAGAGTTGAAGTAGATACAACCCGTGTGTGTAGGAAGCACAGTTCTTTTATTCTGAGCAAGTTCACTGTTCTGGTCCTATAGGAAACACAGTAGAGTAGAAGAGAGCTCTTTTCTCAAAAGCTGAGTGTTTTTCTTGTAAAGTGAGCTAGGGTTTGTTTCTCATTCATAAACGTATTGAATCACATGCAGTTTCTGGTACTACAAGCAAGTGATGTTTTCTGCTTGGGAAAGTCACTATTGCACTCCCATTGCCTTACACAGTGCAAATAGCACTCCCGTCTGTTCGTAGCAAGTACAATGTATTGGACTGAAGCAAAGCTACTTTTCTTGTCAGTGTCCTAAGCAGAGTTGAACTACATACGGACCGTGTGGTTAGGAAGCACAGTTCTTTTGTTCTGAGCAAGCTCACAGTTCTGGCCCTACAGGAAGCACAGTAAAGTAGAAGAGAGCTCTTTTTTCAAAAGCAGAGTGTGTTTCATGTAAGGCGAGCTAGTGTTTGTTTCCCATTCATAAACAGAGTTGAATAACATGCAGTTTCTGGTGTATGAGGAAGAGCTGTTTTCTCATAAGGAAAGTCACTATTGTGCTTCCATTAACGTACACCGTGCAAAGAGCACTCGTGTCTCTTCCCAGCAAGTACAGTGTATCAGATTGAAGAGAAGCTACTGTTCATGTCAGTTTCCTAAGCAGAGTTGAACTAAATATAACCTGTGTGTGTAGGAAGCACAGTTCCTCTGTGATGAGCAAGCTCACTGTTCTGGCGATATAGGAAACACAGTAGAGTAGAAGAGTACTCTTTTCTCAAAAGCAGAATGTGTTTCCTGTAAGGCAAGCTAGTGTTTGCTTCCCATTCATAAACAGATTTTAATCACATGCAGTTTCTGGTCCTTTGAGCATGAGTTGCTTTCTTAGTAAGGAAATTCACTGTTGTACACCCACTGCCATTCACATTGCAAATATCTATCACATCTGTTACAAAATGTACAGTATATTGGACTGAAGAGAAGCTACTGTTCTTGTCAGTTTCCTAAGCAGAGTTGAACTAGTTTTGGCCCGTGTGTTTAGAAAGCACAGTTTTTTGTTATGAGCAAGCTAACTGTTTTGGCGCTATAGGAAACACTGTAGAGTAGAAGAGTGCTCTTTTCTAAAAAGCAGAGTGTGTTTCCTGTAAGGCAAGCTAGTGTTTACTTCCCATTCTTAAACAGATTTTAATCACATGCAGTTTCTGTTCCTATGAGCATGAGTTGTTTTCTGGAAGGAAAGTCACTATTGTGCTCTCATTGCCATACACAGTGTAAATAGCACTCGTGTCTGTTCCCACCAAGTTTAGTGTATTGGACTGAAGAGAAGCTACTTTTCTTGTCAGTTTCCTAAGCAGAGTTGAACTAGATATGGCATGTGTGTGTAGGAAGCACAGTTCATTTGTTCTGAGCAAGCTTTCTGTTCTGGATCTTTGGAAACAGAGAAGAGTAGAAGAGTGCTCTTTTCTCAAAAGCAGAGTGCATTACTTGTAAGGCGAGCTAGTGTTTGTTTCCCATTCATAAATGGAGTTGAAACACATGCAAATTCTGGCCCTATAAGCAAGAGTTGTTTTCTGGTATTGAAAGACACTATTGCGATACAAATTGCAATACACAGTGCAAATAGCAGTGGCGTCTGTTCCCAGCATGTACAGTGTATTGGAATGAAAAGAAGCTACAGTTCTTGTCAGTTTCCTAAATAGAGTTGAACGAGATATGGCCCGTGTGTGTAGGAAGCACAGTTCTTTTGTTCTGAGCAAGTTCACTGTTATGGCCCCATAGGAAACACACTAGAGTAGAAGAGTGCTCTTTTCTCAAAAGCAGAGTGTGTTTCTTGTAAGTTGAGGTAGTGTTTGTTTCCCATTAATAAATGGAGATGATTCACATGCAGTTTTGGGTTCTATGAGCAAGAGTTGTTTTCTGGTAAGGAAAGTCACTATTACGCTCCTTTGCCATACACAGTGCAAATAGCACTCGCGTCTCTTCCCAGCATGTACAGTGTATTGGACTGAAGAGAAACTTCTGATCTTGTAAGTTTCCTAAGCGGGGTTGAGCTAGGTATGGCCAGTGTGTCTAGGAAGCACAGTTCTTTTGTTCTGAGCAAGCTCACTGTTCTGGCCCTATAGGAAACACAGTAGAGTAGAAGAGTGCTCTTTTCTCAAAAGCAGAGTGTGTTTCTCGTAAGGCGAGCTAGAGTTTGTTTCCCATTCATAAACAGAGTTGAATCACATGCAGTTTCTAGTCCTATGTGCAAGAGTTTTTTTCTGGTAAGGAAAGTCACTATTGCACTCCCATTGCCATTAACAGTACAAATAGCACCAGCGTCTGTTCCCAGCAATTACAGTGTATTGGACTGAAGAGAAGCTACTGTTCTTGTCAGATTCTAAAGCCGAGTTGAATTAGATATGGCCATTGTGTGTAGGAAGCACAGTTCCTTTGTTCTGAGGAAGCACACTGTTCGGCCACTATTGGAAAAACAAAAGAGTAGAAGAGAGCTCTTTTCTCAAAAGCAGAGTGCGTTTCTTGAAAGGCGAGATAGTGTTAGTTTCCCATTCATAAAAGAAGTTGAATCACATGCAGTTTCTGGTCCTACAAGCAAGAGTTGTTTTCTCGTAAAGAAAGTCTATATTGTGCTCCCATTGCAATACACAGTGCAAATAACACTTGCATCTGTTCCCAGCAAGTATAGTGTATTGGACTGAAGAGAAGCTACTGTTCTTGTCAGTTTCCTAAAGAGATGACATAGATATGGCCCGTGTGTTTAGGAAGCACAGTTCTTTTGTTTTGAGCAAGCTCACTGTTCTGGCCCTATAGGAAACAGAGTAGAGAGGAAGAGTGCTCTTTTTTTCAAAAGCAGAGTATGTTTTTTGTAAGGTGAGCTGGTGTTTGTTTCCCATTCATAAATGGAATGAATCACATGCAGTTTCTACTCCTATGAGCAAGAGTTGTTTTCTGGTAAGGAGGGTCACTGTTGCGCTCCCATTGCCATACACAGTGCAAATAGCACTCGCATCTTTCCCTTCAATTACAGTGTATTGGACTGAACAGAAGCTACTGTTCTTGTCATTTTCCTAAGCAGAGTTGAACTAGATATAGCCCGTGTGTGTAGGAAGCACAGTTCTTTTGTTCTGAGCAAGGTCACTGTTCTGGCCCTATAGGAAACACAGAACAGGAGAAGAGTGTTCTTTTCTCAAAAGCAGATAGTGTTTATTGTAAGGCGAGCTAGTGTTTGTTTCCCACTCATAAAGAAAGTTGAATCACATGTAGTTTCTGGTCCTAGAAGGAAGAGTTGTTTTCTGGTAAGGAAAGTCACTATTGCGCTCCCATTGCCATATACAGTGCAAATAACACTTGTGTCTGTTCCCAGAAAGTACAGTATATTGAACTGAAGAGAAGCTCTTGTTCTTGTCAGTTTCCTAAGCAGAGTTGAAGTAGATATGTCCCATGTGTGTAGGAAGCACAGATTTTTGTTCTGAGCAAGCTCACAATTCTGGCCCTAAAGGAAACACAGTAGAATAGAAGAGTACTCTTTTTTTCAAAAACAGGGTGTGTTTCATGTAAGGCAAGCTATTGTTTGTTTTCCATTTATAAACGGAGTTGAATCACATGCAGTGTCTGGTCCTAAGAACAAGAGTTGTTTGCTGGTAAAGAAAGTCACTGTTGTGCTCCCCTTGCCATACTCAGTGCAAATAGCCCTGGCGTCTGTTCCCAGCAAGTACAATGTATTGGACTGAAGTGAAGCTACTGTTCTTGTCTGTTTCCTGTAAGAGTTGAACTAGATATGGCCCGTGTGTGTCGGAAGCACAGTCCTTTTTTTCTGAACAAGCTCACTATTTTTGCCCTATAAAAAGGAAACACAGTACTGTAGAAAATTGCTCTTTTCTCAAAAGCAGAGTGTGTTTCTTGTACGGCGAGCTAGTGTTTGTTTCCCACTCATAAACAGAGTTGAATCACATACAGTTCTTGGTCCTAAGAGCAAGAGTTGTTTTCTGGTAAGGAAAGTCACTATTGTGCTCCCATTGCCATACACAAAGCTAAGAGCACTCGTGTCTGTTTCCAGCAAGTGAATTGTATTGGACTGAAATGAAGCTACTGTTCTTGTCAGTTTCCTAAGCAGAGTAGAACTAGATATGGCCCATGTGTGTATGAGCACACTTCTTTTGTTCTGAGCAAGCTCACTGTTCTGAAACTATAGGAATCAGAATAGATTAGTAGAGTGTTCTTTTCTCAAAGGCAGAGTTTGTTTCTTGTTAGGCAAGCTTGTGTTTGGTTCCCATTCATAAACAAGTTGAAACACATGCAGTTTTTTGTCCTTGAGCAAGAGTTTTTCTCTGGTAAGAAAAGTCTCTATTGTGCCCCCATTGCCAAACACAGTGGAAATAGCACTCGCTTTTTTCCATGCCATGTATTGGACTGAAGAGAAGCTACTGGTCTTGTCAGTTTCCTAAGCAGAGTTGAACTAGATATAACCTGTGTGTGTAAGAAGCACAGTTCCTCTGTGCTGAGCAAGCTCACTGTTCTGGCAATATAGGAAACACAGTAGAGAAGAAGAGTACTGTTTTCACAAAAGCAGAGTGTGTTTCTTGTAAGGTGAGGTAGTGTTTGTTTCACATTCATAAATGGAGTTGAATCACATGCAGTTTCTGTTTCTATGAGCAAGAGTTGTTTTCTGGTAAGGAAAGACACTATTGTGTTCCTATTGTCATACACAGTGCAAAATGCACTCATGTCTCTTCGAGCAAGTACTGTGTATTGGACTAAAGTGAAGCTACTGTACTTGTCAGTTTCCTAAGAAAGTTGAACTAGATATGGCCAATGTGTGTAGGAAGCACAATTTTTTTGTTCTGAGCAAGCTCACTGTTCTGGCCCTATGGGAAACACAGTAGAATAGAAGAGTGCTCTTTTCTCAAATGCAGAGTGTTTTTCTTGTAAGGCCAGCTAGTGTTTGTTTCTCATTCATAAACGGAGTTGAATCACATGTAGTTTCTGGTCCCACAAGCAAGAGTTATTTTCTGGTAAGGAAAGTCACTATTGCGCTCCCATGCCATACACAGTACAAATAGCACTCGCGTCTGTTCCCAGCAATTACAGTGTATTGGACTGAAAACAAGCTTCTGTTCTTGTCAGGTTCCTAAGCAGAGTTGAACTAGATATGGCACCTGGGTTTAAGAAGCATAGTTCTGTTTTTCTGAGAAAGTGCACTATTCTGTCCCTATAGGAAACACAGTAGATTAGAAGAGTGCTCTTTTCTCAAAAGCAGAGTGTGTTTTTTTCACGTGTGCTAAATGTTTGTTA
The DNA here is from genome assembly GCF_949786415.1 of Peromyscus eremicus. Lineage (NCBI taxonomy): Eukaryota > Metazoa > Chordata > Mammalia > Rodentia > Cricetidae > Peromyscus > Peromyscus eremicus. The sequence continues at coordinate 3,667,904 of NW_026734292.1, forward strand.
CCCATTCAAAAATGGAGTTGAATCCCATGAAGTTTCTGGTCCTACTGGCAATTTTTGTTTTCTGGTACGGAAAGTCACTACTGTGCTTTCTTTGCCATACACAGTGCAAGTAGCACTCGGGACTGTTCCCAGCTAGTATAGTGTATTGGACTGAGGAGAACCTACTGTTCTTGTCAGTTTCCTAAGCAGAGTTGAACTAGATAGGGCCCGTGTATGTAGGAAGCACAGTTCTTTTGTTCTGAACAAGCTCACTCTTCTATTTTTTTTAAATTTTTATTTTGAAATACAATTCAGTTCTACATATCAGCCACAGATTCCCTTGTTCTCCCCCCTCCCACCCCCTCACCTTCCCCCCAGCCCGCCCCCCATTCCCATCTCCTCCAGGGCAAAGCCTTCCCCACAGACTGAAATCAACCTGGTGGACTCAGTCCAGGTAGGTCCAGTCCCCTCCTCCCAGGCCGAGCCAAGGGACCCTGCATAGGCCCCAGGTTTCAAACAGCCGACTCATGCAATGAGCACAGCACCCAGTGCCACTGCCTGGATGCCTCCCAAACAGTTCAGGCCAATCAACTGTCTCACACACTCAGAGGGCCTGATCCAGTTGGTGACCCCTCAGCCATTGGTTCATATTTCATGTGTTTCCGTTTGTTTGGCTATTTGTCTCTGTGCTTTATCTGACCTTGGTCTCAACAATTCTCGCTCATATAAACCCTCCTCATTCTCGCTAATTGGACTCCCAGAGATCCACCTGGGGCCTAGTCATGGATCTCTGCATCCAGATCCATCAGTAGTTGGTGAGGTTTCTAGCACGACAATTAGGGTGTTTGGCCATCCCATCACCAGAGTAGGTCAGTTCGGGCTGGCTCTCGACCATTGCCAGCAGTCTGTTGTGGGGGTATCTTTGTGGATTTTTGTGGGTCTCTCTAGCACTTTGTTTCTTCCTATTCTCATGTGGTCTTCATTTACCATGGTCTCCTATTCCTTGTTCTCCCTCTTTGTTGTTGATCCAGCTGGGATCTCCCACTCACCCAAGCTCTCTTTCCCTCAACTCTCGCTCTTCACTACCCCCACTCATGTCCAGGTTGTTCATGTAGATCTCATTCCATTTCTCTGTCATTGGGCGATCCCTGTGTCTTTCTTGGGGTCCTGTTTTCCAGGTAGCCTGCCTGGTGATGCTGAACATGGAAACAACCTAGATGCCCTTCAACTGAAGAATGGATAAACAAAATGTGGTACATATACACAATGGAATACTACTCAGCAGAGAAAAACAATGACATCATGAGGTTTGCAGACAAATGGATGGATCTAGAAAAAATCATCCTGAGTGAGGTATCCCAGACTCAAAAAGAAAAACATGGTATGTACTCACTCATAACAGGATACTAGATGTGGAACAAGGATGACTGAACTGCTACTCAAGCTCACTCTTCTATCCCTATAGGAAACACAGTAGAGAAGAAGAGTGCTCTTTTCTCAAATCATAGTCTGTTTGTTTTAAGGCGAGCTAGTGTTTGTTTCCCATTCATAAGTGGAATGTAATCACATGCAGTTTCTAGTCCTAGGAGCAATAGTTGTTTTCTGGTAAAGAAAGTCACTGTTGTGCTCCCATTGCAGTACACAGTGCACATAGCACTCGCATCTGTTACCAGCAAGTACAGTGTATTGGAATGAAGAGAAGCTACTGTTCTTGTCAGTTTCCTAAGGAAAGATGAAATAGATTTGGCCCATCTGTGTAGGAAGCACACTTGTTTGGTTCTGAGCAAGCTCACTGTTCTGTCCCTATAAGAAATACATTAGAGTAGAAGAGTGCTCTTTTCTCCAAAGCAGAGTGTGTTTCCTGTAAGGCGAGCTAGTGTTTTTTTCCCATTCAGAAACGGAGTTGAATCACATGCAGTTTCTGGTACTATGAGCAAGAGTTGTATTCTGGTAAGAAAAGTCACTATTTTGCTCCCATTGCCATACACAATGAAAATAGCACTCGCGTTTGTTCCCAGCAAATACAATGTATAAGACTGAAGAGAAGGTAATTTTCTTGTCAATTTCCTAAGCAGAATTGAGCTATATATGGCCCGTGTGTGTAGAAAGCACTGTTCATTTGGTCTGCGCAAGCTCACCGTTCTGGCACTATAGGAAACACAGCAGAGTAGAAGAGTGCACTTTCCTCAAAAGCAGAGTGTGTTTCTTGTCAGGTGAGCTAGTGTTTGTTTCCCATTCATAGACTAAGTTGAATCACATGCAGTGTCTGGTCCTATGTGCAAGAGTTGTTTTCTGGTAAGGAAAGTAACTATTGTGCTCCCGTTGCCATACACAGTGCAAATAACACTCGGGTCTGTTCGCAACAAGTACAGTGTATTGGACTGAAGAGAAGCTACTGTTCTTGTCAGTTTTCTAAGAAACTTGAACTAAATATGGCCCAAGTGTGTAAGAAGCACAGTTCTTTTGTTCTGAGCAAGCTCACTCTTCTGGCTCTATAAGAAACACAGGAGAGTAGAAGAGTGCTCTTTTCTCGAAAGCAGAGTGTGTTTCTTGTAAGGCGATCGAGTGTTTGTTTCTCATTCATAAACAGAGTTGATTCACAAGAAGTTTCAGGTCCTATGTGCAAGAGTTGTTTTCTGGTAAAGAAAGTCACTGTTGTGCTCCCATTGCAATGCAGAGTGTAAACAGCACTTGTGTCTGTTCCCAGCAAGTATAATGTATTGGACTGAAGAGAAGCTACAGTTCTTGTCAGTTTCCTAAGCAGAGTTGAACTAGATATGGCCCATGTGTGTAGAAAACACAGTTCTTTATACTGAGCAAGCTCAATCTTCTGGCACTCTAGGAAATAGAGTAGAGTAGAAGAGTGCTCTTTTATCAAAAGCAAAGTGTATTTATTGTAAGGCGAGCTAGTGTTTATTTCCCATTCATAAACAGAGTTGAATCACACGTAGTTTCTGGTCCTACGAGCAAGAGTTTTTTTCTGGTAAAGAAAGTCACTATTGCGCTCCCATTGCAGTACACAGGGAAAATAGCCCTCACAGTACTTTTTTTCTGAGCACGTTCACTGTTCTGGCCCTATAGGAAACACAGTAGAGTAGAAGAGTGCTCTTTTCTCAAAGGCAGAGTTTGTTTCTTGTCAGGCGAGCTAATTTTTGTTTCCTATTCATAAACGGAGTTGAATCACATGCAGTTTCTGGTCCTACGAACAAGAGTTGTTTTCTGGCAAGGAAAACCACTTTGCATTCCTATTGCCATACACAGTGCATAAAGCACTCGCGTCTGTTCCCAGCAAGTGCAGTGTAAAGTACTGAAGAGAAGCTACTGTTCTTGTCAGTTTCTTAAGCAGACTTGAACTAGATATGGCACGTGTGTGCATGAAGCACAGTTCTTTAATTCTGAGCACGCTCACTCCTCTGGGCCTATAAGAAACACTGTAGAGGAGAAGAGTGCTCTTTAATGAAAAGCAGATTGTGTTTCTTGTAAGACAAGGTGGTGTTTGTTTCCCATTCATAAACGGAGTTGAATCACATGCAGTTTTTCGTCCAATTATAATGAGTTGTTTTCTGGTAAGGAAAGTCACTAATGCGCTCCCATTGCCATACACAGAGCAAATAGCACTCGTGTATGTTCTCAGCAAGTTCAGTGTATTGGACAGAAGAGAAGCTACAGTTCTGTCAGTTTCCTACACAGAGTTGAACTAGATATGGCCCTTGTGTAGGAAGCAGAGTTCTTTAATTCTGAGCACGCTCACTCCTCTGGGCTTATAAGAAACACGGTTGAGGAGAAGAGTGCTCTTTTCTGAAAAGCAGATTGTGTTTCTTGTAAGGCAAGCTGGGGTTTGTATCCCATTCATAAATGGAGTTGAATCACATGCAGTTTTTCGTCCAATTAGAATGAGTTGTTTTCTGGTAAGGAAAGTCACTAATGCGCTCCCATTGCCATACACAGAGCAAATAGCACTCGTGTATGTTCTCAGCAAGTACAGTGTATTGGACTGAAGAGAAGCTACTGTTCTGTCAGTTTCCTAAACAGAGTTGAACTAGATATGGCCCTTGTGTAGGAAGCACAGTTCTTTGGTTCTGAGCAAGCTAACTGTTCTGATCCTATAGGAAACACAGTAGAGTAGAAGAGGGCACTTTTCCCAAAAGCAGAGTGTGTTCCTTGTAAGGCGAGCTAGTGTTTATTTCCGATTCATGAACGGAGTTGAATCACATGCAGTTTCTGGTCCTATTAGTGAGAGCTGTTTTCTGTTAAGAAAAGTCACTAATGTGCTCCCAATGCCATACACAGTGCAAATAGCACTCGTGTCTGTTCCCAGCAAGTAGAGTGTATAGTAATGAATAGAAGCTACTGTTGTTGTCAGTTTCCTTAGCAGAGGTGAACTAGATATGACCCGTGTATGTAGGAAGCACAGTTCTTTTGTTCTGAACAAGCTCACTGTTCTGGCCCTATAGGAAACACAGTAGAGTAAAAGAGTGCTCTATTCTCAAAAGCAGAGTGTGTTTCTTGTAAGGCGAGCTTGTGTTTGTTTTCCATTCAAAAACAGAGTTGGATCACATGCAGTTTCTGGTCCTATGAGAAAAAGTTGTTTTCTGGTAAGGAAAGTCACTAATGTGCTCCCATTGTCATATACAGCGCAAATAACCCTCGTGTCTGTTCCCTGCAAGTACAGTGTATTGGACTGAAGAGAAGCTACTGTTCTTGTCAGTTTCCTAAGCAGAGTTGAAATAGATATGACCCGTGTACATAGGAAGCACAGTCTTTTATTCTGAGCAAGCTCACTGTTCTGGCCCAAAAGGAAACAGAGTAGAGTAAAAGAGTTCTTTTTTCTCAAAAGCAGCGTGTGTTTCTTGTAAGCCGAGCGAGTGTTTGTTTTTCATTCATAAAAAGAGTTGAATCACAAGCAGGTTCTGGTCCTAAGAGCATGAGCTGTTTTCTGGTAAGGAAAATCACTATTGTGTTCCCATTGCCATACACAGTGCATAAAGCACTCACGTCTGTTCCCAGCAAGGACAGTGTAATGAACTGAAGAAGAGCTACTGTTCTTGTCAGCTTCCTAAGCAGAGTTGAACTAAATAAGTGTCATGTGTGTAGGATGCACAGTTCTATTTTTCTGAGCAAGCTCACTATTTTGGCCCTATAGGAAACACAGTAGAGTAAAAGAGTGCTCTTTTTTCAAAAGCAGAGTGTGTTTCTTGTAAAGTGAGCTAGTGTTTGTTTCTCATTCATAAATGGAGTTGAATCACATGCAGTTCTGTTCCTACGAGCATGAGTTGTTTTCTGGTAAGGAAAGGAACTATTGTCTTCCCATTGCCTTACACAGTGCAAATAGCACTCGTGTCTGTTCCCAGTAATACAGTGTGTTGGACTGAAGAGAAGCTACTGTTCTTGTCAGTTTCCTAAGCAGAGTTGAACTAGATATGGCCCGTGTGTGTAGGAAGCACAGTTCTTTTGTTGTGAGCAAGCTCACTCTTCTGGCAAAATAGGAAACACAGTAGAATAGAAAAGTGCTCTTTTCTCAAAAGCAGTGTGTTTCTTGTAAGGCAAGCTAGTGTTTGTTTCCCATTCATAAACGGAGTTGAATAACTTGCAGTTTCTTGTCCTGTGAGCAAGAGATGTTTTCTGTTAAGGAAAGACACTATTGTGCTTCTGTTGCCATACAGAGGAAATAGCACTAGTGTCTGTTCCCAGGAAGAAGCGTGTATAGGACTGAAGGGAAGCTACTCTTCTTGTCAGTTTACTAAGCCAGTTGAACTGGATATGGCCTGTTGCTGGAGAATTTCTCTCCAGCTCCCGCCACCAAGTCCCGCCAGTCCCAGAGCCCACTTATAAAATAAACACACAAACTCTTACATTATTTAAACTGCTTGGCCATTAGCTCAGGCCTGTCATTGTCTAGCTCTTACTCTTATATTTAGCCCATTTCTATTAATCTTTACTTTGCCACATGGCTCATGGCTTACCGGGACCTTCCCACGCGGCTTGTCATGGTGGCGGCTGGCAGTCTCTCCCTCTCCGCCTTCCACCTCCCAGAATTCTTTTCCTTGTCCTGCCTATACTTCCTGCCTAGCCAATGGCCAATCAGTGATTTATTTACTGACCAATCAGCAACACACTTGACATACAGACCATCCCACAGCACTTTCCCTTTTCTTTTCTTAAAAAGGAAGGTTTTAACTTTAACATAGTAAAATTACATATAACAAAACAATTATCAAGCAAGAATTACAGTTACAATATTAAAGAAGAGATCCTATCTATCTTATATTTGTGAGTTTAAGGTTTTACATCTAACTTATCTTTTATTATAACTAAGGAAAATTGTAAGTATCTAGTCTTTAACCACATCAAAGACCTCAGAAGGATATACTACTACCTGAGAAATGGAGAAGGATATAAGCAACTTTTAGGAGTCTTGTAGGGTAGACAGAGACAGCTGGTAGCCTGGACAGTCATTCAAAGTTCTCTTGTAAAATTGGGGCATCTGTCTTCAGCCCACAGGCCTAGAGTCTCTTATTCACTTTTCTCTGTGTCCTGTAGAATGTCTGGCAGATTTCTCTGCAAAGCAGGAACCTGAAGGACCATTTTGTCAAGCAAAGTTCAGTGGTCACCTTTGTATGGGTCCTGCATGTCCAGTTGATCAGGCAGTCCAGGCAAGAACAGTTTCTTGCCCAAATGGCTATTTTTGTCAAGGGGAAGATAAACTCCGTATGGAGTGTCTTCGATGCCCATCCTCCTCTCTGAAGTAAATCGGTGCTGTCAGGAGCAGACATGTCTCACTGTCCAGAAAGTCTAAATTTTTAAAACATTTTAAATGCCATATTCTGTAGGTCTTTGAAGTGTTTGAAGACTACCTATCTATCTGAAATATAACTATGTATACCTAGAAGACTTAACTAACATGGCTACAAATATTATCATAGATGACTAACTATTAATCTATTTTTTAATTATCCATTACAATTTTAAATGAGTTACATAAACATAATACCTCAAACAAGAATAGAAATATATATATATATATATATATATATATATATATATATATATATATACAGTATAACAAAATTAAGTTTAAATTTGTATCAATAAACTAAAATCTATAGCAATGTAAAACATTTTAAACAAGTTGTTACTCTTTCAAAGTAGGTTCATTAATCTACCCTTTCATCCTATCATATCTAAACTATACCCCTTTTTGTTTTAGAAAGAGATTGTATTTATAATCAACCTGATTTAAATAAAAATATTGTCTTTTCTCTGTCCCACACCAGAGGGCTCTTCTGATTTGGGACACAAGAATCTCTTAACCATTTTTTTTTTGAGGAATATGTCTGGGTTTAGAGGGGGAGTGAGCCAATTCCATCTCTAAAGCCAGCTTGGTATATTTGGGAATTTGGGCGTAGCTTCTCTTACTACTTCCTGCTGGAGGGGGGCGCTGTATCTTCTGGAGACAGAAAGAAAATTTTAGGATCATGGAGTAGTCCGTGAGGCTGTATATCTGAGCCAGTTGACTTGAAACCATTCTGGATGTTGAATCATCTGGGCCATGGTGTCATTGGAGACCTTTCAGGGGGTCTTGGCTGGTCAAACCTGATGTATCTTAATCTGGAACAAATCCATGGTCTCTGGCTTTCTGTGGAAACAAGAGCAGAGACTCTTTTCCAAAGCAACATATCCTTATATCCAAATTTTGAAGTCAAGGTACCTTTAAAATATACATTTTGGCATAACTCAACAGCTTTTACAATCAAATGTTTTTCTGCAGTTACGAATATCAAAGAGAACATAATCCAGATTCTCTGTGTGGTAGTCATCTTTACGTGGCTTATTTTTTCATATTAGCTTGAGCCTATTCTTTTTAAACTGCAGCCTTCTAAGCCTGAAATGGCGCAGTGGCTGCTGGCTCCGCCCACTTCAGCTTCCCAACATGGCGGTGGTCCGCTTTCCGCCACTCTGGGAGCCATAACTCTCAGAAATAGTGGGTCTACACTTTTACCAAAGTAGCGTGTAGCCCAGAAACTTCTTTTTTTTTGTTTTGTACTAGCAAAGGCTAAATCCACCACATTGCTTAATGTGTTACTTGCAGAGGCCTCATTCCTACCATACTGCAGGTCGAGAGTGCACACTAGGAACCCGCCAGTAGGTCAAACCGGCAGCTGCCGCTCATTTGAGAGAGACAATTAGGAAGCTGTTTTTAGTTCCGTTTTAGAATCTTTTTTCTAAGTTTTTAGGTGGAAACTCTTGCAACCACATTGGACGCCATTTGTTGCTGGAGAATTTCTCTCCAGCTCCCGCCACCAAGTCCCGCCAGTCCCAGAGCCCACTTATAAAATAAACACACAAACTCTTACATTATTTAAACTGCTTGGCCATTAGCTCAGGCCTGTCATTGTCTAGCTCTTACTCTTATATTTAGCCCATTTCTATTAATCTTTACTTTGCCACATGGCTCGTGGCTTACTGGGACCTTCCCACGCGGCTTGTCATGGTGGCGGCTGGCAGTCTCTCCCTCTCCGCCTTCCACCTCCCAGAATTCTTTTCCTTGTCCCGCCTATACTTCCTGCCTAGCCAATGGCCAATCAGTGATTTATTTACTGACCAATCAGCAACACACTTGACATACAGACCATCCCACAGCAATGGCTCGTGTGTGTAGGAAGCACAGTTCCTTTTTTTCTGAGCAAGCTCACTGTTCCAGCTTTATAGGAAATACAGTAGAGTAGATGAGTGCTCTTTCCTCAAAAGCAGAGTGAGATTCTTGTAAGGTGAGCTTCTGTTTGTTTCCCATTCATAAACGGAGTTGAATCACATGCAGTTTCTAGTCCTATGATCAAGAGTTGTTTTCTGGTAAAGAAAGTCACTATTGTGCTCCCATTGCTATGCACAGTGCTAATAGCATTCGCGTCTGTTCCCAGCAAATACAGTGTATTGGAATGTAGAGAAGCTACTGTTCTTGTCAGATTCTTAAGTAGACTTGAACTAGATATGGCCCGTGTGTATAGGAAGCACAGTTCTTTTATTATAAGCAAGCTCACTCCTCTGGGCCTATAGGAAACACAGTTGAGGAGAAGAGTGCTCTTTTCTCAAAAGCAGAGTGTGTTTCTTGTAATGCAATCTAGGGTTTGTTTCGCATTCATAAACGGAGTTGAATCACATGCAGATTCTGGTCCTATGATCAACAATTGTTTTCCGGTAAGGAAAGTCACTACTGCGTTCTAATTGCCATAAATAGTTCATAAAGCACTCGCTTCTGTTCCCAGAAAGTATAGTCTAATGGACTGAAGAGAAGCTGCTCTTCTTGACAGTTTCTTAAGAAGATTTGAACTAGATATGGCCTGTGTGTATGAAGCACAATTTTTTTGTTCTGAGCAGCTAACTGTTCTGGCCCTATTGAAACACAGTTGAGTAGAAGAGTGCTCTTTTCTCAAAACCAGAGTGTGTTTCTTGTAAGGCGAGCTAGGGTTGTTTCGCTTTAATGAACGGAGTTGAATCACATGCAATTTGCGGTTCTATGATCAAGAGCTGTTTTTTGGTTAGGAAAGCCACTATTGTGCTCCCATTGCCATACGCAACAAATAGCACTCCTACAGTTCTCAGCAATTACAATGTATTGGACTGAAGTGAATCTACTGTTCTTGTCAGTTTCCTACGCAGAGTAGAACTAGATATGGCCCATGTGTGTTGGAAGCACAGTTCTTTTATTCTGAGCAAGATAACTGTTCTGTCTTTATAGGAAACACAATAGAATAGAAGGGTGCTCTTTTCTTAAAAGCTGAGTGTATTTCTTGTAAGGCGAGCTAGTGTTTGTTTCCCATTCATGAATGGAGTTGAATCACATGCAGTTTCTGGTCCTACGAGCAAGAGTTGTTCTCTAGTAAGGAAAGTCACTATTGTTCCACCATTGCCATACACAGCGCAAATATCACTCGCATCTGTTCCCAGCAAGTACAGTGTATTGGACTGAATAGAAGCTACTTTTCCTGTCAGTTTATTAAGAAGTGTTGAACTAGATATGGCCCGTGTGTGTAGGAAGCACAATTTTTTTTTGTTCTGAGCAAGCTAACTGTTCTGTCCCTATGGAAGCACCGTAGAGTAGAAGAGTGCTCTTTGCACAAAACCAGCATGTGTTTCTTGTAAGGCGAGCTAGTGTTTGTTTCCCATTCATAAACGAAGTTGAATATCATGAAGTTTCTGTTACTACCAACAATAGTAGTTTTCTGGTAAGGAAAGTCACTTTTGTGCTCCCTTTGCAATATACTGCAAATAGCATTCGAGTCTGTTTTCAGCAAGTAAAGAGTATTGGACTGAAAAGAAGCTACAGTTCTTGTAAGTTTCCTAAACAGAGTTGAACTAAATATGGACTGTGTGTGTAGGAAGCTGAGTTTTTTGGTTCTAAGAATGCTCAATGTAATGGCCCTATAGGAAACACAGGAGAGTAGAAGAGAGCTGTTTTTTCAAAAGCAGGGTATGTTTCTCATAAGGCGAGCTAGTGTTTGTTTCCCATTCATAAACAGAGTTGAATCACATGTAGTTTTTGATCCTATGAGCGAGAGTTGTTTTCTGGTAAGGAAAATCACTATTTCGCTACCATTGACATACATAGTGCAAATAGCACTCGTGTCTGTTCCCAGCAAATACAGTGTATTGGACTGTAGAGAATCTACTGTTCTTTTCAGTTTCCGAGAGCAGAGTTGAACTAGATATGGGCCGTGAGTGTAGGAAGCACAGTTCTTTTGTTCAGAGCAAGCTCACTGTTCTGGCCCTATAGGAAACACAGTAGAGTAGAAGAGTGCTCTTTTCTCAAAAGCAGAGTGTGTTTCTTGTAAGGCTAGCTAATGTTTGTTTTGCATTCATAAACGGAGTTGAATCACATGCAGTTTCTGGTCCTAGGAGCAAGTGTTGTTTTCACGTAAGGAAAGTCACTGTTGTGCTCCCATTGCTATACACAGTGCATATAGCACTTGCATCTGTTCCCAGCATTTACAGTGTATTGGACTGAAGAGAAGCTACTGTTCTTGCCAATTTTCTAAGCAGAGTTGAACGAGATATGGCCCATGTGTGTAGCAAGCACAGTTCTTTTGTTCTGAGCAAGCTCACTGTTCTGGCTTTATTGGAAACATAGTTGAGTAAAGGAGTGCTCTTTAATCAAAAGCAGAGAGTGTTTTTTGTAAGGCAAGCTAGTGTTGGTTTCCCATTCATAGACGGAGTTGAACAGTTTCTGTTCCTATGAGCAAGAGCTCTTTTCTGATAAGGAAAGTCATTATTGCACTCCAATTGCCATATACAGTACAAATAGCACTCCCTTCTGTTGCCAACAAATACAGTCTATTGGACTGAAAAGAAGCTACTGTTCTTGTCAGTTTCCTAAACCGAGTTGAACTAGATATGGCCCATGAGTGTAGGAAATACAGTTCATTTGTTCTGAGCAAGTTCACTGTTCTTGCCCTATAGGAAACACAGTAGAGTAGAAGACTGTTCTTTTCTCAAAAGCACAGTGTGTTTCTTGTAAGGCGAGCTAGTGTTTGTTTCCTATTCATATGGGAGTTGAATCACATGAAGTTTCTGGTCCTACGAGCAAGAGTAGTTTTCTGGTAAGAGAAGTCACTATTGAGCTCCCATTTCCATATACAGTGCAAATAGGACTCGCGTCTGTTCCCAGCAAGTACAGTGTATTGGACTGAAGAGAAGATACTGTTCTTGTCAGTTCCTTAAGCAGAGTTGAACTAGATATGGCCGTGTGCAGGAAGCACAGTTCTTTTGTTCTCAACAAGCTCACTGTTCTGGCCCTGTAGGAAACACAGTACTGTAGAAGACTGCTCTTTTCTCAAAAGCAGAGTGTGTTTGTTGTAAGGTGGGGTAGTGTTTGTTTCCCATTCATAAACGGAGTTGAATCACATGCAGTTTCTGGTCCTATGTGAAAGAGTTGTTTTCTGGTAAGGAAAGTCACTATTGCGTTCCATTTGCCATACACAGGGCAAATAGCATTCACGTCTGTTCCCAGCAAGTGCAGTGTATTGGAATGAAGAGAAGCTACTTTTCCTGTCAGTTTCTTAAGAAGTGTTGAACTAGATATGTCCCGTGTGTGTAGGAAGCACAATTTTTTTGTTCTGAGCAAGCTAACTGTTCTGGCCCTATGGAAGCACAGTAGAATAGAATAGTGCTCTTTTCTCAAAACCAGAGTGTGTTTTTTGGAAGGCGAGCTAGTGTTTGTTTCCCATTCATAAACGAAGTTGAATATCATGAAGTTTCTGGTACTACCACCAATAGTAGTTTTCTGGTATGGAAAGTCACTTTTGCACTCCCTTTGCATGTACTGCAAATAGCATTCAAGTCTGTTTTCAACACGTACAGAATAATTGGACTGAAAAGAAGCTACTGTTCTTGTAAGTTTCCTAAGCAGAGTTGAACTAAATATGGACTGTGTGTTTAGGAAGCAGAGTTTTTTGGTTCTAAGAATGCTCAATGTAATGGCCCTATAGGAAATACAGGAGAGTAGAAGAGTGCTGTTTTCTCAAAACCTGAGTGTGTTTTTTGTAAGGCGAGCTAGTGTTTGTTTCCCATTCATAAACAGAGTTGAATCACATACAGTTTTTGATCCTATGAGCGAGAATTGATTTCTGGTAAGGAAAATCACTATTGGGCTCCCATTGCCATTCACAGTGCAAAGAGCACTCACGTCTGTTTCCAGCATTTAAGTGTATTGCCTGAAGAGAAGCTACTGTTCTTGCCAGTTTCCTAGAGCAGAGTTGAACTAGATATGGGCCGTGAGTGTAGGAAGCACAGTTCTTTTGTTCTGAGCAAGCTCACTGTTCTGGCCCTATAGGAAACACAGTAGAGTAGAAGAGTGCTCTTTTCTCAAAAGCAGAGTGTGTTTCTTGTAAGGCTAGCTAATGTTTGTTTTGCATTCATAAACAGAATTGAATCATATGCAGTTTCTGGTCCTACGATCAAGAGTTGTTTTCACGTAAGGAAAGTCACTGTTGTGCTCCCATTGCTATACACAGTGCATATAGCACTTGCATCTTTTCCCAGCATTTACAGTGTATTGGTCTGAAGAGAACCTTCTGCTCTTGTCAGTTTCCTAAACAGAGTTGAACTAGATATGGTCTGGGTGTGTAGGAAGCACAGTTCTTTTGTTCTGTGGAAGGTCACACTTCTGGCCATATAGGAAACACAGAGGAGTAGAAGAGTCCTTTTTTTCTCAAAAGCAGAGTGTGTTTCATATAAGGCGAGCTAGTGTTTGTTTCCCATTCATCAACGGAGTTGAATCACATGCAGTTTTTGATATTATGAGCGAGAATTGTTTTCTGGTAAGGAAAATCACTATTGCACTCCCATTGCCATACACAGTGCCAATAACACTCACATCTGTTCCCAGCAATTACAGTGTATTGGACTGAAGAGAACCTACTGTTCCTGTCAGTTTCCTAAACAGAGTTGAACTAGATATGGCCTGGGTGTGTAGGAAGCACAGTTCTTTTGTTCTGAGCAAGCTCACTGTTCTGGCCCTATAGAAAAAACAGAAGAGGAGTGCTCTTTTATTAAAACCAGAGTGTGTTTCTTGTAAGGCAAGCTGGTGTTTGTTTCCCATTCATCAACTGAGTTGAATCACATTCAATTTCTTGTCCTACGAGCAAGAGTTGTTATCTGGTAAGGAAAGTCATTATTGTGCTTCCATTGCCACGCACAGTGCAAATAGCACTCTCGTCTGTTCCCAGCATATACAGTGTATTGGACTGAAGAGAAGCTACTGTTCTTGCCAATTTTCTAAGCAGAGTTGAACTAGATATGGCCCATGTGTGTAGCAAGCATAGTTCTTTTGTTCTGAGCAAGCTCACTGTTCTGGCTTTATAGGAAACATAGTTGAGTAAAGGAGTGCTCTTTTATCAAAAGCAGAGTGTGTTTTTTTGTATGGCGAGCTCGTATTTGTTTCCCATTCATAAACGGAGTTGAATCTCATGCAGTTTCTGTTCCCTTGAGCAAGAACTCTTTTGTGGTAAGGAAAGTCATTATTTCGCTCCCATTGCCATATACAGTACAAATAGCACTTCCTTCTGTTGCCAACAAGTACAGTCTATTGGACTGAAAAGAAGCTACTGTTCTTGTCAGTTTCCTAAGCAGAGTTGAACTAGATATGGCCTGTGAGTGTAGGAAGTAGAGTTCATTTTTTCTAAGCAAGTTCACTGTTCTTGCACTATAGGAAACACAGTAGAGTAGATGAGTGCTCTTTTCTCAAAAGCACAGTGTGTTTCTTGTAAGGTGAGCTAGTGTTTGTTTCCCATTCATACTGGAGTTGAATCACATGAAGTTTCTCGTCCTACAAGCAAGAGTAGTTTTCTGGTAAGAGAAGTCACTATTGCGCTCCCATAGCCATATACAGTGCAAAAAAAAACCTCGCGTCTGTTCCCAGCAAGTACAGAGTATTGGACTGAAGAGAAGATACTGTTCCTGTCATTTTCTTAAGCAGAGCTGAACTAGATATTGCCCATGTGTGTACGAAGTACAGTTCTTTTGTTCTGTGCAAGCTCACTGTTCTGGCCATAAAGGAAACACAGTAGAGTAGAAGAGTGTTCTTTTCTCAAAAGAAGAGTGTGTTTATTGTAAGGCAAGCTAGCGTTTGTTTCACATTCATAAATGGAGTTCAATCACATGCAGTTTCTGATTCTAAGAGCAACAGTTGTTTTCTGTTAAAGAAAGTCACTATTGCACTCCCAATGCCAAACAGTGCAAATAGCACTCCCGTCTGTTCTCAGCAAGTACAGTGTATTGGACTGAAGAGTAGCTACTGTTCTTGTCAGTTTCCTAAGCAGAGTTGAACTAGATATGGCCCATGTGTGTAAGATTGATAGTTCTTTTGCTATGAGCAAGCTAACTGTTCTGACCCTGTAGGAAATACAGTAGAGTAGAATAGAGCCCTTTTCTCAAAAGCAGAGTGTGTTTCTCATTAGGCGAGATAGTGTTTATTTCCCATTCATAAATGGAGTTGAATCACATGCAGTTTCTTGTCCTACGAGCAAAAGTTTTTTTCTGGTAAGGAAAGTCACTATTGTGTTCCCATTGCCATACACAGTGCAAATAGCATTCGAGTCTGTTCCCAACAAGTACAGTGTATTGGACTGAAGAGAAGATACTGTTCTTTTCAGTTTCCTAAGCAGAGTTGAACTAGATATGGCCTGTGTGTTTAGGAAGCACAGTTCTTTTGTTCTGAACAAGCTCACTGTTCTGGCCCTGTAGGAAACACAGTACTGTAGAAGAGTGCTCTTTTCTCAAAAGCAGAGTGTGTTTCTTGTAAGGCGGGGAAGTGTTTGTTTCCCATTCATATACAGAGTTGAATCACATGCAGTTTCTGGTCCTATTTGAAAGAGTTGTTTTCTGGTAAGGAAAATCACTATTGCTTTCCCATTGCCATACACAGGGCAAATAGCATTTGCGTCTGTTCCCAGCAAGTGCAGTGTATTGGACTGAAGAGAAGCTACTGTTCTTGTCAGTTTCATAAGCAGAGTTTAACTAGATAGGTCTCGTTTGTGTAGGAAGCTCAGGTCTTTTGTTCTGAGCAAGCCCACTGTTCTTGCCCTACAGGAAACAGAGTAGATTATAAGAATTCTCTTTACTCAAAAGCAGAGTGTGTTTCTTGTAAGGCGAGCTAGTGTTTGTCTCCCATTCATAAACGAAGTTGAATATCATGAAGTTTCTGGTCCTACAACCAATAGTAGTTTTCTGGTAAAAAAAAAAAGTCACTATTGCGCTCCCATTGACATACACAGTGCAAATTGCACTCGTGTCTGTTCCCAGCAAGTACAGTGTATTGGACTGAAGAGAAGCTACTGATTTTGCCAGTTTCCTAAGCAGAGTTGAACTAGATATGGGCCGTGAGTGTAGGAAGCACAGTTCTTTTGTTCTGACCAAACTCACTGTTCTGGCCCTACAGGAATCACAGTAGAGTAATAGAGTGCTCTTTTCTCAAAAGCAGAGTGTGTTTCTTGTAAGGCGAGCTAATGTTTGTTTTGCATTCATAAACGGAGTTGAATACATGCAGTTTCTGGTCCTACAAGCAAGAGTTGTTTTCACGTAAGGAAAGTCACTATTGTGCTGCCATTGCCATACACAGTGCAAATAGCACTCGCATCTGTTCCAAGACTTTACAGGGTATTGGACTGAAGAGAACCTTCTGCTCTTGTCAGTTTCCTAAGCAGAGTTGTAGTAGATATGGCCTGGGTGTGTAGGAATCATAGTTCTTTTGTTCTGTGGAAGGTCACTCTTCTGGCCATATAGGAAACTCAGAGGAGTAGAAGAGTGCTGTTTTCTCAAAAGCAGAGTGTGTTTCTTGTATGGCAACCTAGTGTTTGTTTCCCATTCATCAACGGAGTTGAATCACATGCAATTTTTGATACTATGAGCGAGAGTTGTTTTCTGGTAAGGAAAATCACTGTTGCGCTCCCATTGCCATGACAGTGCAAATAGCACTCGTGTCTGTTCCCAGCAAGTACAGTGTATTAGACTGAAGAGAACCTACTGTTCTTGTCAGTTTCCTAAACAGAGTTGAACTAGATATGGCCTGGGTGTGTAGGAAGCACAGTTCTTTTGTTCTGAGCAAACTCACTGTTCTTGCCTTATAGGAAAAACAGAAGAGGAGTGCTCTTTTACTAAAACCAGAGTATGTTTCTTGTAATGCAAGCTAGTGTTTGCTTCCCATTCATCAACGGAGTTGAATCATATGCAGTTTTTGATACTATGAGCGACAGTTGTTTTCTGGTAAGGAAAATCACTGTTGTGCTACCATTGCCATGACAGTGCAAATAGCACTCGTGTCTGTTCCCAGAAAGTACAGTGTATTGGACTGAAGAGAAGCTACTGTTCTTGCCAATTTCCTAGAGCAGAGTTTAACTAGACATGGCCCATGTGTGTAGGAAGCACAGTTCTTTTGTTCTGAGCAAGCACACTCTTCTGGCCCTATAGGATACATAGTTGAGTAAAGGAGTGCTCTTTTATGAAAAGCAGAGTGTGTTTTCTGTAAGGCGAGCTAGTGTTTGTTTCCCTTTCATAAACGGAGTTGAATCTCATCCAGTTTCTTTTATTATGAGCAAGATCTCTTTTCTGGTAAGGAAAGTCATTATTGTGCTCCCATGGCCACATACAGTGCTAATAGCACTCCCTTCTGTTGCCAGCAAGTACAGTCTATTGGACTGAAAAGAAGCTACTGTTCTTGTCAGTTTCTAAGCAGAGTTGAACTAGATATGGCCCGTGAGTGTAGGAAGTACAGTTCATTTATTCTGAGCAAGTTCACTGTTCTTGCCCTATAGGAAACACAGTAGAGTAGAAGAGTACTGTTTTCTCAAAAGCACAGTGTTTTTCTTGTAAGGCGAGCTAGTGTTTGTTTCCCATTCATATGGGAGTTGAATCACATGAAGTTTCTGGTCCTACGAGCAAGAGGAGTTTTCTGGTAAGAGAAGTCACCATTGCGTTCCCATTGCCATACAGTGCAAATAGGACTCACATCTGTTCCCAGCAAGTACAGTGTATTGGACTGAAGAGAAGATACTGTTCTTGTCAGTTTCTTAAGCAGAGCTGAACTGGATATGGCAAATGTGTGTAGGAAACACAGTTCTTTTGTTCTGAGAAAGCTTACTCTTCTGGCCCTATAGGAAACACAGTAGAGTAGAAGTGTGCTCTTTTCTCAAAAGCAGAGTGTGTTTCTTGTAAGGAGAGCTAGTGTTTGTTTCCCATTCTTAAGCAGAGTTGAATCACATACAGTTTCTGGTCATACTAGCAAGAGTTGTTTTCTGGTAAGGAGAGTCACTATTGTGCTCCCATTGCCATACACACTGCAAAAAGCACACGTGTGTGTTCCCAGCAAATACAGTGTTTTGGACTTAAGAGAAGCCACTGTTCTTGTCAGTTTCCTAAGCAGAGTTGAACTAGATATGCCCCGTGCGTAGGAAGTACAGTTCTTTTGTTCTGAGCAAGCTCAGTCTTTGAGCCCTACAGGAATGACAGTTCAGTAGAATAGTGCTCTCTTTTCAAAAGCAGAGTGTGGTTCTTGTAAGGTAATCTAGAGTTTGTTTCCCATTCATAAATGGAGTTGAATCACATGCAGTTTTTGGTCCAGTGAGCAAGAGTTGTTTTCTGATATGAACAGTCACTACTCTGCTCCCAATGCCATACACAGTGCAAATAGCACCTGCGTCTATTCCCAGCAAGTACAGTGTATGGGACTGAAGAGAAGCTACTGTTTCTGTCAGGTTCCTATGCACAGTTGAACTAGAAATGGCCCGTGTGTGTAGAATTGATAGTTCTTTGCTATGAGCAAGCTAACTGTTCTGGTCGTATGGAAACACAGTAGAGTAGAAGAGTGCTCTTTTCTCAAAAGCAGATTGTGTTTTTTGTAAGGCAAGATACTGTTTGTTTCCCATTCATAAACTGAGTTGCATCACAAGCATTTTCTGGTCCTACAAGCAAGAGTTGTTTTCTGTTAAGAAAAATCACTATTGCGTTCCCATTGCCATATGCAGTGCAAATAGCCCTTATGTCTATTCCCAGCAAGTACTGTGTAAGCGACTGAAGAGAAGCTACTGTTCTTGTCTGTTTCCTAAACAGAGTTGAAATGGATATGGCCGTATGTGTAGGAAGCACAGATCTTTTGTTCTGAGCATGCTCACTCTTCTGGCCCTAAAGGACACACTGTAGAGTAGAAGAGTGCTCTTTTAGCAAATGCAGAGTGTGTTTCTTGTAAGGCAAGCTAGGGTTTGTTTTTGATTCAAAAACGGAGTTGAATCACATCCAGTTTCTGCTCCTATGAGCAAGAGTTCTTTTCTGGTAAAGAAAGTCACTATTGAGCTCCCTTTGTCATTCACAGTGCAAATCGCACTCCTGTCTGTTTCCAGCAAGTAAATTGTATTGGACTGAAGAGAAGCCACTATTCTTGTCAGTTTCGTAAGAAGAGTTGAACTAGATATGGCCAGTGTGTGTAGGAAGCACAGTTCTTTTTGTTCTGAGCAAGCTCACTCTTCTGGCCCTAAAGGAAACACAGTAGAGTAGAAGAGTGCTCTTTTCCCAAAAGCAGAGTGTGTTTCTTGTAGGGGAAGCTAGGGTTTGTTTCTCATTCATAAACAGAGTTGAATCACATGCAGTTTCTGCTCACATGAGCAAGAGTTTTTGTCTGGTAAGGAAAGTCACTATTGCGCTCCCATTGCCATACTCAGTGCAAATTGCACTTGTATCTGTTCCCAGAAAGAAGCGTGTATTGGACTGAAGAGAAGCTACTGTTCTTGTCAGTTTCCTAAGCAAAATTGAACTAGATATGGCCCGTGTGTGGAGAAAGCAAAGTTCTTTTGTTCTGAGCACGCTCACTCTTCTGGCTCTATATAAACACAGTAGAGTAGAAGAGTGCTCTGTTATCAAAAGCAGAGTGTGTTTCTTGTAAGGCGAGCTAGTGATTGTTTCCCATTCATAAACGGAGTTGAATCACATGTAGTTTCTGTTCCTATGAGCAAGAGTTGTTTTTTGGTTAGGAAAGTCAATTTTGAGCTCCCATTGCCATACTCAGTGCAAATAGCACTTGTGTATATTCCCAGCAAGTAGAGTGTATGGGACTGAAGAGAAGCTACTGTTCCTGTCAGTTTAGTAAACAGAGTTGAACTAGATATGGCCCATGTGTGTAGGAAGCACAGTTCTTTTGCTCTGAGCAAGCTAACTATTCTGGCCCTATGGAAACACAGTAAAGTAGAAGAGTGTTCTTTTCTCAAAAGCAGAATATGTTTCTTGTAAGGCGAGCTAGTGTTTGTTCCCCATTCATAAACGGAGTTGCATCACATGCAGTTTCCGGTCCTACGAAGCAAGAGTTGTTTTCTGGTAAGAAAAGTCACTAATGTGCTCCATTGCCATACACAATGCACATAGCACTCCCATCTGTTCCCAGCAAGTACAGTGTAAAAGACTTAATAGAAGCTACTGTTCTGGTCAGTTTCCTAATCAGAGTTGAACTAGATGTGGCCCGTGTGTAGGAAGCGCAGTTATTTTGCTCTGAGCAAGCTAACTGTTCTGGCCCTATAGAAACACAGTAGAGTAGAAGAGTACTCTTTTCTAAAAAGCAGGTGTGTTTCCTTTAACCGAGCTAGTGTTTGTTTCCCATTCATAAATGGAGTTGAATGACATGCAGTTTCTTGTCCTACGAGCAAGAGTTTTTTTCTGGTAAGGAAAGTCACTATTGCATACACATTGCCATACACAGTGCAAATAACTCCCCTGTCTTTTCCTAGAAAGTACAGTGTATTGGATAGAGGAGAAGCTACTGTTCTTGTCAGTTTCTAAGCAGAACTGAACTAGATATGGCCCGTGTGTGGTGGAAGCACAGTTCTTTTATTTTGAGCAAGCACACTTTTCGGGCCCTATTGGAATCACACTACAGTAGAAGAGTGCTCTCTTTTCAAAAGCAGGGTGTGGTTTTTGTAAGGCAATCTAGTGTATGTTTCCCATTAATAAATGGACATGAATCACATGCAGTTTCTGGTCCAATGAGCAAGAGTTGTTTTCTGATAAGGAAAGTCAATACTGTGCTCCCTTTGCCATAGACAGTGCAAATAGCACTCACATCTATTCCCAGCAAATACAGTGTAATGGACTGAAGAGAAGCTACTGTTCTTGTCAGTTTCGTAAGCGGAGTTGAACTAGATATGGCCCGTGTGTGTAGGAAGCACAGTTCTTTTGTTCTGAGCAAGATCACTGTTCTAGCCCTACAGGAAACACAGTAGAGTAGAAGAGTGCTCTTATCTCAAAAGCAGAGTGTGTTACTTGAAAGGCGAGCTAGTGATTGTTTCCCATTCATAAACGGAGTTGATTCACATGCAGTTTCTGGTCCTATGAGCAAGAGCTGTTTTCGGGTAAGGAAAGTAACTCTTGCACTCCCATTGTCATACACAGTGCAAATAGCACTCGCTTCTATTCCCAGCAAGTACAGTGTATTGAAATGAAGAGATGCTACTTTTCCTGTCAGTTTCCAAAGCAGAGTTGAACTAGATATGCCCCGTGTGTGTAGATAGCACAGGACTTTTGTTCTGAGCAAGCTAACTGTACTGGCCTTACGGAAACACAGTAGAGAAAAAGTGTGCTTTTTTCACAAAAGCAGAGTGTGTATCTTGTAAGATGAGCTAATATTTGTTTCCCATTGGTAAACGTAGTTGAATCACATGTGTTTTCTGGTCCTACGAACAAGAGTTGTTTTCTGGTAAGAAAAGTCATTATTGTGCTCCATTGACATACACAGTGCAAATAACACTCGCGTCTCTTCCCAGCAAGCACAGTGCATTATACTGAAGAGAACTACAATTCTTTTCAGTTTCCAGAGCAGAGTTGAACTAGATATGCCCCGTGATTGTAGGAAGCAGCATTCTTTTGTTCTGAGCAAGCTCAAGGTTCTCGAGCTCTAGGAAACCCAGTAGAGTAGAAGAGTGCTCTTTTATCAAAAGCAGAGTGTGTTACTTGAAAGGCGAGCTAGTGTTTGTTTCCCATTCATAAACGGAGTTGATTCACATGCAGTTTCTGGTAATATGAGCAAGAGTTGTTTTCTGGTAAGGAAAGTCACTTTTGTACTCTCATTGCCATACACTGTGCACATAGCTCTCACTTCTATTCCCAGCAAGTACAGTTTATTGGACTGAAGAGAAGCTACTTTTCTTGTCAGTTTCCAAAGCAGAGTTGAACTAGATATGCCCCGTGTGTGTAGATAGCACTGTTCTTTTGTTATGAGCAAGCTAACTCTTCTGGCCCTACAGAAACACAGTAGATTAAAAGAGTAATCTTTTCACAAAAGCAGAATGTGCTTTTTGTAAGACGAGCTAGTATTTGTTTCCCATTGATAAACACAGTTGAATAACATGCACTTTCTGGTCCTATGAGCAAGAGTTGTTTTCTGGTAAGGAAAGTCACTATTGTGCTCCCATTGCCATACACTGTGCAAAGAGCACTCGCATGTGTTTCCAGCAAGTACAGTGTATTGGACTGAAGAGAAGCTGCCATTCTAGTCAGTTTTCTAAGCAGAGTTGAAGTAAATATGGCCCGTGTGTGTAGGAAGCACAGTTCTTTTGTTCTAAACAACCGGACTGCTCTGGACCTATGGAAACACAGTACAGTAGAAGAGTGCTCTTTTCTCAAAAGTAGAGTGTGTTTCTTGTAAGGTGAGCTAGAGTTTGTTTCCCATTCAAATGGGAGTTGAATTACATGCAGTTTCTGGTCCTATGAGCAAGAGTTGTTTTCTGGTTAGAAAAGTCACTTTTGTTCCCACTGCCAAAAAAAGTGCATAGTGGACTCGTGTCTGTTCCCAGCAAGTATAGTGTATTGGACTGAAGAGAAGCTACTGTTCTTGTCAATTTCCTAAGCAGGGTTTGAAGTAGATATGGGCTGTGTGTAGGAAGCACAGTTCTTTTGTTCTGAGCAAGCTCACAGTTCGGACTCTATGGAAACACAGTAGAATAGAAGAGTGCTATTTTTTCAAAAGTGGAGTGTGTTTCATCTAAGGCCAGCTAGTGTTTGTTTCCCATTCACAAACGAAGTTGAATCACATGCAGTTTCTGGTCCTACGAGAAGAGTTGTTTTCTGGTAAGGAAAGTCACAATTGTGCTCCAATTGCCATACCCAGTGCAAATAGCACTCACATCTGTTCCTTGGAAGTACAGTGTATTGGACAGAAGAGAAGCTACTGCTCTTGTCAGTTTCCTATGGAGAGTTGAACTAGATATAAACCCTGTGTGCAGGAATCACAGTTCTTTTGTTCTGAGCAAGATCACTGTTCTAGCCCTATAGGACACATAGTAGAGTAGAAGAGAGTTCTTTTCTCAAAAGCAGAGTGTGTTACTTGAAAGGCGAGCTAGTGTTTGTTTCACATTCATAAACGGAGTTGATTCACATGCAGTTTCTGGTCCTATGAGCAAGAGTTGTTTTCTGGTAAGGAAAGTCACTTTTGCACTTCCATTGCCATACACTGTGCACATAGCTCTCGCTTCTATTCCCAGCAAGTACAGTTTATTGGACTGAAGAGAAGCCACTTTTCTTGTCAGTTTGCAAAGCAGAGTTGAACTAGATATGCCCGTGTGTGTAGATAGCACTGTTCTTTTGTTATGAGCAAGCTAACTCTTCTGGCCCTACGGAAACACAGTAGAGTAAAAGAGTGCTCTTTTCTCAAAAGCAGAGTATGCTTTTTGTAAGACGAGCTAGTATTTGTTTCCCATTGATAAACACAGTTGAATAACATGCACTTTCTGGTCCTACGAGCAAGAGTTGTTTTCTGGTAAGGAAAGTCACTATTGTGCTCCCATTGCCATGCACTGTGCAAAGAGCACTCGCATGTGTTTCCAGCAAGTACAGTGTATTGGACTGAAGAGAAGCTGCCATTCTAGTCAGTTTTCTAAGCAGAGTTGAAGTAAATATGGCCCGTGTGTGTAGGAAGCACAGTTCTTTTGTTCTAAACAACCGGACTGCTCTGGACCTATGGAAACACAGTACAGTAGAAGAGTGCTCTTTTCTCAAAAGTAGAGTGTGTTTCTTGTAAGGTGAGCTAGAGTTTGTTTCCCATTCAAATGGGAGTTGAATTACATGCAGTTTCTGGTCCTATGAGCAAGAGTTGTTTTCTGGTTAGAAAAGTCACTTTTGTTCCCACTGCCAAAAAAAGTGCATAGTGGACTCGTGTCTGTTCCCAGCAAGTATAGTGTATTGGACTGAAGAGAAGCTACTGTTCTTGTCAATTTCCTAAGCAGGGTTTGAAGTAGATATGGGCTGTGTGTAGGAAGCACAGTTCTTTTGTTCTGAGCAAGCTCACAGTTCGGACTCTATGGAAACACAGTAGAATAGAAGAGTGCTATTTTTTCAAAAGTGGAGTGTGTTTCATCTAAGGCCAGCTAGTGTTTGTTTCCCATTCACAAACGAAGTTGAATCACATGCAGTTTCTGGTCCTACGAGAAGAGTTGTTTTCTGGTAAGGAAAGTCACAATTGTGCTCCAATTGCCATACCCAGTGCAAATAGCACTCACATCTGTTCCTTGGAGGTACAGTGTATTGGACAGAAGAGAAGCTACTGTTCTTGTCAGTTTCCTATGGAGAGTTGAACTAGATATAAACCCTGTGTGCAGGAATCACAGTTCTTTTGTTCTGAGCAAGATCACTGTTCTAGCCCTATAGGACACATAGTAGAGTAGAAGAGAGTTCTTTTCTCAAAAGCAGAGTGTGTTACTTGAAAGGCGAGCTAGTGTTTGTTTCACATTCATAAACGGAGTTGATTCACATGCAGTTTCTGGTCCTATGAGCAAGAGTTGTTTTCTGGTAAGGAAAGTCACTTTTGCACTTCCATTGCCATACACTGTACACATAGCTCTCGCTTCTATTCCCAGCAAGTACAGTTTATTGGACTGAAGAGAAGCCACTTTTCTTGTCAGTTTGCAAAGCAGAGTTGAACTAGATATGCCCGTGTGTGTAGAGAGCACTGTTCTTTTGTTATGAGCAAGCTAACTCTTCTGGCCCTACGGAAACACAGTAGAGTAAAAGAGTGCTCTTTTCTCAAAAGCAGAGTGTGTTTCTTGTAAGGCGAGCTTGTATTTGTTTCCCATTCATAAACGGAGTTAAATCACATGCTGTTTCTGGTCCTATGAGCAAGAGTTTTTTTCTGGTATGGAAAGATACTATTGTGCTCCCATTGCTAAAAAAAGTGCATATAGCACTCACGTCTATTCCCAGCAAGTACAAGTATTAGACAGAAGAGAATATACATTTCTTGTCACTTTCCTAAGGAGAGTTTAACTAGATATGGGCAGTGTGTGTAGGAAGCACAGTTCTTTTGTTCTGAGCAACCTCACTCTTCTGGCCTTATAGGAAAAACAGTAGAGTAGGCGAGTACTCTTTTCTCAAAAGCAGAGTGTGTTTCTTGTAAAGCGAGCTAGTGTTTGTTTCCCATTCTTAAACAGAGTTGAATCACATGCAGTATCTGGTTTTATGTGCAAGAGTTGTTTTCTGGTATGGAAAGTCACTATTATGCCCCCATTGCCATATACAGGTCAAATTGAAACTCGTGTCTGTTCCCAGCAATTACAGTGTATTTGACTGAAGAGAATCTACTGTATTTGTCAGTTTCCAAAGCAGAGTTAAACTGTATATGGCCCGTGTGTGTAGGAAGCACAGTTCTTTTGTTCTGAGCTAGCTCACAGTTCGAGCTCCATAGGAAAAACAGTAGAGTAGAAGAAAGCTCTTTTATCAAAAGCAGAGGATATTTCTTGTGAGGCAACCTAGTGTTGGTTTTGCCTTCCTAAAAGGAGTTTAATCACATACAGTTTTTGGTCCTACGAGCGAGACTTATTTTCTGGAAAGGAATGTCACTAATGTGCTCCCATTGCCATACATAGTGCAAATAGACTTCGCATCTGTTCCCTGGAAATACAGTGTATTGGACTGAAGAGTAGCTACTGTTCTTGTCAGTTTCCTATGCAGAGTTGTACTATATATGGACTGTGTGTGTAGGAAGCACAGTTCATTTGTTCTGACCAAGCTCACTGTTCTAGCCCTATAGAAAACACAGTAGAATAGAAGAGTGCTATTATCTCAAGAGCAGAGTGTTTCATGTAAGGCGAGCTAGTGTTTCTTTCCCATTCATAAATGAAGTTGAATCACATGCAATTTCTGGTCCTACGAGCAAGAGTTGTTTTCTGGTAAGGAAAGTCACTTTTGCACTCCCATTGCCATACACTGTGCAAATAGCTCTCGCTTCTATTACCAGCAAATACAGTGTATTGGAATGAAGAGAAGCTACTTTTCTTGTCAGTTTCCAATGCAGAGTTGAACTACATATGCCCCGTGTGTGTAGATAGCACAGTTCTTTTGTTATGAGCAAGCTAACTCTTCTGGCCCTACGGAAACACAGTAGAGTAAAAGAGTGCTCTTTTCACAAAAGCAGAGTGTGTTGTTGTAAGGCAAGCTAGTGTTTGTGTCCCATTCATAAATGGAGTTGAATCACATGCAGTTTCTGGTCCTACGAGCAAGAGTTGTTTTCTGGTAAGGAAAGTCACTATTGCGCTCCCATTGCCATACACTGTGCAAAGAGCACTCGCATGTGTTTCCAGCAAGTACAGTGTATTGGACTGAAGAGAAGCTACCCTTCTAGTCAGTTTTCTAAGCAGAATTGAAGTAAATATGGCCCGTGTGTGTAGGAAGCACAGTTCTTTTGTTCTGAGCAACCTGACTGTTCTGGACCTATGGAAACACAGTAGAGTAGAAGAGTGCTCTTTTCTCAAAAGTAGAGTGTGTTTCATGTAAGGTGAGCTAGAGTTTGTTTCCCATTCGTAAGCGGAGTTGAATTACATGCCGTTTCTGGTCCTACGAGCAAGAGTTGTTTTCTGGTAAGGAAAGTCACTTTTGTTCCCACTGCCAAAAAAAGTGCATATTGCACTCGTGTCTGTTCCCAGGAAGTATAGTGTATTGGACTGAAGAGAAGCTACAATTCTTGTCAATTTCCTAAGCAGGGTTTGAAGTAGATATGGGCCATGTGTAGGAAGCACAGTTCTTTTGTTCTGAGCAAGCTCACAGTTCGGACTCTATGGAAACACAGTAGAATAGAAGAGTGCTATTTTTTCAAAAGCAGAGTGTGTTTCATCTAAGGCCGCTAGTGTTTGTTTCCCATTCACATACGAAGTTGAATCACATGCAGTTTCTGGTCCTACGAGAAGAGTTGTTTTCTGGTAAGGAAAGTCACAATTGTGCTCCAATTGCCATACCCAGTGCAAATAGCACTCACATCTTTTCGTTGGATGTAGAGTGTATTGGACTCAAGAGAAGCTACTGTTCTTGTCAGTTTCCTATGCAGAGTTGAACTAGATATAAACCCTGTGTGCAGGAATCACAGTTCTTTTGTTCTGAGCAAGATCACTGTTCTAGCCCTATAGGACACATAGTAGAGTAGAAGAGAGTTCTTTTTTCAAAAGCAGAGTGTGTTACTTGAAAGACGAGCTAGTGTTTGTTTCCCATTCATAAGCGGAGTTGATTCACATGCAGTTTCTGGTCCTATGAGCAAGAGTTTTTTCTGGTAAGGAAAGTCACTTTTGAACTCCCACTGCCATACACTGTGCACATAGCTCTTGCTTCTATTCCCAGCAAGTACAGTTTATTGGACTGAAGAGAAGCTACTTTTCTTGTCAGTTTCCGAATCAGAGTTGAACTAGATATGCCCCGTGTGTGTAGATAGCACTGTTCTTTTGTTATGAGCAAACAAACTCTTTGGGCCCTACAGAAACACAGTAGAGTAAAAGAGTGCTCTTTTCTCAAAAGCAGAGTGTGTTGTTGTAAGGCGGGCTTGTGTGTGTTTCCCATTGATAAACAGAGGTGAATCACATGCAGTTTTGGGTCCTATGAGCAAGAGTTGTTTTCAATAAGGAAAGTCACTATTGTACTCCCATTGTCATACACCGTGAAAATAGCACTTGCGTCTGTTCACAGCAAGTACAGTGTATTGGACTGAAAAGAAAATACTGTTCTTGTCAGTTTTATATACAGAGTTGAACGAGATATGGTCCATGAGTGTAGGAAGCACAGGTCTTTGTTCTGAGCAACTCACAGTTCTGGACCTGTGGAAACACAGTAGAGTAGAAGAGTGCTCTTTTCTCAAAATCAGTGTGTGTTTCTTGTAAGGTGAGCTAGTATTTGCTTCCCAATGATAAAGGTAGTTGAATCACATGCAGTTTCTATTTCTACGAGCAAGAGTTGTTTATTGTAAGGAAAGTCACTATTGCGTTCCCATTGCCATACACAATGCAAATAGCTCTTGCATTTGTTCCCAGCAAGTACAGTGTATTGGACTGAAGAAAAGCTACTGTTCTTGTCAGTTTCCTAAGCAGAGTTGAACTAGATATGGCCCGTTTGTGTAGGAAGTACAGTTCTTTTGTTCTGAGATACCTCACTTTTCTAGTCCTATGGAAACAAAGTACAGTGAAAGAGTGCTCTTTTCTCAAAAGCAGAGTGTGTTTCTGGTAAGGCAAGCTACTGTTTGTTTCCCATTAATAAATGGAGTTGAATCACGTGCAGTTTCTGTCCTATGAGCAAGAGTTGTTTTCTGGTAAGGAAAGTCACTATTATGCCCACATTGTCATATACAGTGCAAATTGCAACTCGCTTCTGTTCCCAGCAAGTACAGTGTATTGGCCTCAAGAGAATCTACGGTTCTTGTTAGTTTCCTAAGCAGAGTTGAACAAGATATGGACCGTGTGTGTAGGAAGCACAGTTCTTTTGTTCTGAGCTAGCTCACAGTTCGAGCTCCATAGGAAAAACAGTAGAGTAGAAGAGTGCTCTTTTATCAAAAGCAGAGGATATTTTTTGTGAGGCAAGCTAGTGTTGGTTTTCCCTTCCTAAAAGGAGTTTAATCACATACAGTTTTTGGTCCTACGAGCGAGACTTATTTTCTGGAAAGGAATGTCACTAATGTGCTCCCATTGCCATACATAGTGCAAATAGACTTCGCATCTGTTCCCTGGAAATACAGTGTATTGGACTGAAGAGTAGCTACTGTTCTTGTCAGTTTCCTATGCAGAGTTGAACTATATATGGACTGTGTGTGTAGGAAGCACAGTTCATTTGTTCTGACCAAGCTCACTGTTCTAGCCCTATAGAAAACACAGTAGAATAGAAAAGTGCTATTATCTCAAGAGCAGAGTGTTTCATGTAAGGCGAGCTAGTGTTTCTTTCCCATTCATAAATGAAGTTGAATCACATGCAATTTCTGGTCCTACGAGCAAGAGTTGTTTTCTGGTAAGGAAAGTCACTTTTGTACTCCCATTGCCATACACTGTGCAAATAGCTCTCGCTTCTATTACCAGCAAATACAGTGTATTGGAATGAAGAGAAGCTACTTTTCTTGTCAGTTTCCAATGCAGAGTTGAACTACATATGCCCCGTGTGTGTAGATAGCACAGTTCTTTTGTTATGAGCAAGCTAACTCTTCTGGCCCTACGGAAACACAGTAGAGTAAAAGAGTGCTCTTTTCACAAAAGCAGAGTGTGTTGTAAAGCGAGCTAGTGTTTGTGTCCCATTCATAAACGGAGTTGAATCACATGCAGTTTCTGGTCCTACGAGCAAGAGTTGTTTTCTGGTAAGGAAAGTCACTATTGCGCTCCCATTGCCATACACTGTGCAAAGAGCACTCGCATGTGTTTCCAGCAAGTACAGTGTATTGGACTGAAGAGAAGCTACCCTTCTAGTCAGTTTTCTAAGCAGAATTGAAGTAAATATGGCCCGTGTGTGTAGGAAGCACAGTTCTTTTGTTCTGAGCAACCTGACTGTTCTGGACCTATGGAAACACAGTAGAGTAGAAGAGTGCTCTTTTCTCAAAAGTAGAGTGTGTTTCATGTAAGGTGAGCTAGAGTTTGTTTCCCATTCGTAAGCGGAGTTGAATTACATGCCGTTTCTGGTCCTACGAGCAAGAGTTGTTTTCTGGTAAGGAAAGTCACTTTTGTTCCCACTGCCAAAAAAAGTGCATATTGCACTCGTGTCTGTTCCCAGGAAGTATAGTGTATTGGACTGAAGAGAAGCTACAATTCTTGTCAATTTCCTAAGCAGGGTTTGAAGTAGATATGGGCCATGTGTAGGAAGCACAGTTCTTTTGTTCTGAGCAAGCTCACAGTTCGGACTCTATGGAAACACAGTAGAATAGAAGAGTGCTATTTTTTCAAAAGCAGAGTGTGTTTCATCTAAGGCCGCTAGTGTTTGTTTCCCATTCACATACGAAGTTGAATCACATGCAGTTTCTGGTCCTACGAGAAGAGTTGTTTTCTGGTAAGGAAAGTCACAATTGTGCTCCAATTGCCATACTCAGTGCAAATAGCACTCACATCTGTTCGTTGGATGTAGAGTGTATTGGACTCAAGAGAAGCTACTGTTCTTGTCAGTTTCCTATGCAGAGTTGAACTAGATATAAACCCTGTGTGCAGGAATCACAGTTCTTTTGTTCTAAGCAAGATCACTGTTCTAGCCCTATAGGACACATAGTAGAGTAGAAGAGAGTTCTTTTTTCAAAAGCAGAGTGTGTTACTTGAAAGACGAGCTAGTGTTTGTTTCCCATTCATAAACGGAGTTGATTCACATGCAGTTTCTGGTCCTATGAGCAAGAGTTGTTTTCTGGTAAGGAAAGTCACTTTTGAACTCCCACTGCCATACACTGTGCACATAGCTCTTGCTTCTATTCCCAGCAAGTACAGTTTATTGGACTGAAGAGAAGCTACTTTTCTTGTCAGTTTCCGAATCAGAGTTGAACTAGATATGCCCCGTGTGTGTAGATAGCACTGTTCTTTTGTTATGAGCAAGCAAACTCTTCGGGCCCTACGGAAACACAGTAGAGTAAAAGAGTGCTCTTTTCTCAAAAGCAGAGTGTGTTGTTGTAAGGCGGGCTTGTGTGTGTTTCCCATTGATAAACAGAGGTGAATCACATGCAGTTTTGGGTCCTATGAGCAAGAGTTGTTTTCAATAAGGAAAGTCACTATTGTACTCCCATTGTCATACACTGTGAAAATAGCACTTGCGTCTGTTCACAGCAAGTACAGTGTATTGGACTGAAAAGAAAATACTGTTCTCGTCAGTTTTATATACAGAGTTGAACGAGATATGGTCCATGAGTGTAGGAAGCACAGGTCTTTGTTCTGAGCAACTCACAGTTCTGGACTTGTGGAAACACAGTAGAGTAGAAGAGTGCTCTTTTCTCAAAATCAGAGTGCGTTTCTTATAAGGCGAGCTAGTATTTGCTTCCCAATGATAAAGGTAGTTGAATCACATGCAGTTTCTATTTTTACGAGCAAGAGTTGTTTATTGTAAGAAAAGTCACTATTGCGTTCCCATTGCCATACACAATGCAAATAGCTCTTGCATCTGTTCCCAGCAAGTACAGTGTATTGGACTGAAGAAAAGATACTGTTCTTGTCAGTTTCCTAAGCAGAGTTGAACTAGATATGGCCCGTGTGTGTAGGAAGTACAGTTCTTTTGTTCTGAGATACCTCACTTTTCTAGTCCTATGGAAACAAAGTACAGTGAAAGAGTGCTCTTTTCTCAAAAGCAGAGTGTGTTACTGGTAAGGCAAGCTACTGTTTGTTTCCCATTAATAAATGGAGTTGAATCACGTGCAGTTTCTGTCCTATGAGCAAGAGTTGTTTTCTGGTAAGGAAAGTCACTATTATGCCCACATTGTCATATACAGTGCAAATTGCAACTCGCTTCTGTTCCCAGCAAGTACAGTGTATTGGCCTCAAGAGAATCTACGGTTCTTGTCAGTTTCCTAAGCAGAGTTGAACAAGATATGGACCGTGTGTGTAGGAAGCACAGTTCTTTTGTTCTGAGCTAGCTCACAGTTCAAGCTCCATAGGAATAACAGTAGAGTAGAAGAGTGCTCTTTTATCAAAAGCAGAGGATATTTTTTGTGAGGCAAGCTAGTGTTGGTTTTCCCTTCCTAAAAGGAGTTTAATCACATACAGTTTTTGGTCCTACGAGCGAGACTTACTTTCTGGAAAGGAATGTCACTAATGTGCTCCCATTGCCATACATAGTGCAAATAGACTTCGCATCTATTCCCTGGAAATACAGTGTATTGGACTGAAGAGTAGCTACTGTTCTTGTCAGTTTCCTATGCAGAGTTGAACTATGTATGGACTGTGTGTGTAGGAAGCACAGTTCATTTGTTTTGAGCAAGCTCACTGTTCTAGCCCTACAGAAAACACAGTAGAATAGAAGAGTGCTCTTTTCTTAAAAGTAGAGTGTGTTTCATGTAAGGTGAGCTAGAGTTTGTTTCCCATTCATAAGCGGAGTTGAATTACATGCAGTTTCTGGTCCTACAAGCAAGAGTTGTTTTCTGGTAAGGAAAGTCACTTTTGTTCCCACTGCCAAAAAAAGTGCATAGTGCACTCGTGTCTGTTCCCAGCAAGTATAGTGTATTGGACTGAAGAGAAGCTACTGTTGTTGTCAATTTCCTAAGCAGGGTTTGAAGTAGATATGGGCCGTGTGTAGGAAGCACAGTTCTTTTGTTCTGAGCAAGCTCACAGTTCGGACTCTATGGAAACACAGTAGAATAGAAGAGTGCTATTTTTTCAAAAGCAGAATGTGTTTCATCTAAGGCCAGCTAGTGTTTGTTTCCCATTCACAAACGAAGTTGAATCACATGCAGTTTCTGGTCCTACGAGCAAGAGTTGTTTTCTGGTAAGGAAAGTCACAATTGTGCTCCAATTGCCATACCCAGTGCAAATAGCACTCACATCTGTTCCTTGGAAGTACAGTGTATTGGACTGAAGAGAAGCTACTGTTCTTGTCAGTTTCCTATGCAGAATTGAACTAGATATAAACCCTGTGTGCAGGAATCACAGTTCTTTTGTTCTGAGCAAGATCACTGTTCTAGCCCTATAGGACACATAGTAGAGTAGAAGAGTGTTCTTTTGTCAAAAGCAGAGTGTGTTACTTGAAAGACGAGCTAGTGTTTGTTTCCCATTCATAAACGGAGTTGATTCACATGCAGTTTCTGGTCCTATGAGCAAGAGTTGTTTTCTGGTAAGAAAAGTCACTTTTGCACTCCCATTGCCATACACTGTGCACATAGCTCTCGCTTCTATTCCCAGCAAATACAGTGTATTGGAATGAAGAGAAGCTACTTTTCTTGTCAGTTTCCAATGCAGAGTTGAACTAGATATGCTCCGTGTGTGTAGATAGCACACTTCTTTTGTTATGAGCAAGCTAACTCTTCTGGCCCTACGGAAACACAGTAGAGTAAAAGAGTGCTCTTTTCACAAAAAGCAGAGTGTGTTTCTTTTTTTTTTAAATTTTTATTTTGCAATACAATTCAGTTTTACATGTCAGCCACAGATTCCCTTGTTCTCCCCCCTCAACCCCCACCTTCCCCGCAGCCCGCCCCCCATTCCAATCTTCTCCAGTGCAAAGCCTTCCCCACAGACTGAGATCAAACTGGTGGACTCAGTCCAGGTAGGTCCAGTCCCCTCCTCCCTGGCCAAGCCAAGGTATCCTGCATAGGCCCCAGGTTTCAAATAGCCGACTCATGAAATGAGCACAGGTCCCAGTGCCACTGCCTGGATGCCTCCCAAACAGATCAGGCCAATCAGCTGTCTTACCCACTCAGAGGGTCTGATCCAGTTGGTGACCCCTCAGCCATTGGTTCATATTTCATGTGTTTCCGTTTGTTTGGCTCTTTGTCTCTGTGCTTTACCCGACCTTGGTCTGAACAATTCTCGCTCATATAAACCCTCCTCATTCTTGCTAATTGGACTCCCAGAGATCCACCTGGGGCCTAGTCATGGATCTCTGCATCCAGATCCCTCAGTAGTTGGCTGAGGTTTCTAGCACGACAATTAGGGTGTTTGGCCATCCCATCACCAGAGTAGGTCAGTTCGGACTGTCTCTCGACCATTTCCAGCTTTCTGTTGTGGGGGTATCTTTGTGGATTTCTGTGGGCCTCTCTAGCACTTTGTTTCTTCCTATTCTCATGTGGTCTTCATTTACCATGGTCTCCTATTCCTTGTTCTCCCTCTCTGTTGTTGATCCAGCTGGGATCTCCCACTCACCCAAGCTCTTTTTCCCTCGACCCTTGCCCTTCACTACCCCCTCTCATGTCCAGGCTGTTCTTGTAGATCTCATTCCATTTCTCTGTCATTGGGCGATCCCTGTGTCTTTCTTGGGGTCCTGTTTTCCAGGTAGCCTCCCTGGTGATGTGAGTAGCACATCCAGTCATTCTTGTTCCACATCTAGTATCCTGTTATGAGTGAGTACATACCATGTTTGTCTTTCAGAGTCTGGGATACCTCACTCAGGATGATTTTTTCTAGATCCATCCATTTGTCTGTAAACCTCATGATGTCATTGTTTTTCTCTGCTGAGTAGTATTCCATTGTGTATATGTACCACATTTTGTTTATCCATTCTTCAGTTGAAGGGCATCTAGGTTGTTTCCATGTTCTGGCTATTACAAACAATGCTGATATGAACATAGCTGAACAAGTGCTCTTGTGGGGTGGTTGAGCATTCCTTGGGTATATGCCCAAGAGTGGTATAGCTGGATCTTGGGGGAGATGGATTCCCAATTTTCTAAGAAATCGCCATATTCATTTCCAAAGTGGTTGTACAAGCTTGCATTCCCACCAGCAGTGGAGGAGAGTTCCCCTAGCTCCACATCCTCTCCAGCATAAGGTGTCTTCAGTGTTTTTGAACTTAACCATTCTGACAGGTGTAAGGTGGTATCTCAGAGTTGTTTTGATTTACATTTCCCTGATGATTAGGGATGTTGAGCAATTCCTTAAATGTCTTTCAGCCATTTGAGTTTCCTCTGTTGAGAATTCTCTGTTTAGTTCTATAGCCCATTTCTTAATTGGACTGTTGGGCATTTTGATGTCTAATTTCTTGAGTTCCTTATGTATTCTGGATATGAGTCCTCTGTCAGATGTGGGATTGGTGAAGATCTTTTCCCATTCTGTAGGCTGTCGCTTTGCTTTGTTGACCGTATCCTTTGCCCTACAAAAGCTTCTTAGTTTCAAGAGGTCCCATTGATTGATTGTTTCTCTCAGTGTCTGTGCTACTGGTGTTCTATTTAGAAAGTGGTCTCCTATGCCAATGCGTTCAAGACTACTGCCTACTTTCTCTTTTAGCAGGGTCAGAGTAGCTGGATTTATGTTGAGGTCCTTGATCCACTTGGACTTAAGTTTTGTGCACGGTGATAGATATGGATCTATTTGCAGCCTTCTACATGTTGATATCCAGTTTTGCCAACACCATTTGTTGAAGATGCTTTCTTTTTTCCATTGTGCACTTTTGGCTTCTTTGTCAAAAATTATTTGTTCATAGGTGTGCGGATTAATGTCAGGGTCTACAATTCGATTCCACTGGTCCACATGTCGGTTTTTATGCCAGTACCAAGCTGTTTTTATTACTGTAGCTCTATAGTACAGCTTGAAGTCAGGGATCGTGATGCCTCCAGAGGTTGTTTTATTGTACAGGATTCTTTTGGCTATCCTGAGTTTTTTGTTTTTCCATATGAAGTTGAGTATTATTCTTTCCAGGTCTGTGAAGAATTCTGTTGGTATTTTGATGTGGATTGCATTGAATATGTAGATTGCTTTTGGTAAGATTGCCATTTTTACTATGTTAGTTCTGCCTATCCATGAGCTTGGGAGATCTTTCCATTTTCTGACATCTTCTTCAATTTCTTTTTTCAGGTACTTAAAGTTCTTGTCATATAGGTCCTTCACTTCCTTGGTTAGTGTTACCCCAAGGTGTTTTATGTCATTTGTGGCTATAGAAAACGGTGATGTATCTCTGATTTCCTTCTCCGCTTTTTTGTCCATTGTATATAGGAGGGCTACTGATTTTTTTGAGTTGATCTTGTATCCTGCTATGTTGCTGAAGGTGTTTATAAGTTGTATCAGTTCCTTGGTGGAATCTTTGGGGTTGCTCAAGTATACTATCATGTCATCTGCAAATAGGGAAAGCTTGACTTCTTCCTTTTCAATTTGTATCCCCTTAATCTCCTTATGTTGTCTTATTGCTCTGGCTAGAACTTCAAGTACTATATTGAATAAGTATGGGGAGAGCGGACAGCCTTGCCTCGTTCCTGATTTTAGTGGAATTGCTTTGAGTTTCTCTCCATTTAATTTGATGTTGGCTGTTGGCTTGCTGTAAATTGCCTTTATTATGTTTAGGTATGTTCCCTGTATTCCTGATCGCTCCAAGACCTTTATCATGAAGGGGTGTTGGATTTTGTCAAATGCCTTTTCAGCATCTAGTGAAATGATCATGTGGTTTTTTTCTTTGAGTTTGTTTATATGGTGTATCACATTGACAGACTTTCGTATGTTGAACCATCCTTGCGTCCCTGGAATGAATCCTACTTGATCATGGTGGATAATTGTTTTGATGTGTTCTTGGGGTCTGTTTGCCAGTATTTTATTGAGTATTTTTGCATCAATGTTCATGAGGGAGATCGGTTTGTAGTTCTCTTTCTTTGTTGTATCCTTGTTTGGTTTGGGAATCAGGGTAATTGTAGCCTCATAGAAGGAGTTTGGTAATGTTCCTTCTGTTTCTATTGTATGGAACAATTTAGAGAGTATTGGTATTAACTCTTCTTTGAAGATCTGGTAGAATTCTTCACTGAAACCATCTGGTCCTGGGCTTTTTTTGGTTAGGAGACTTTTAATGACTGTTTCTATTTCGTTAGGGGTTATTGGACTATTTAAATAGTTTATCTGGTCTTGATTTAATTTAGGTATGTGGTACCTATCCAGAAAATTATCCATTTCTTTTAGGTTTTCCAGTTTTGTGGAATAGAGGTTTTTGAAGTATGACCTGATGATTCTCTGGATTTCCTCAATGTCTGTTGTTATGTCCCCCTTTTCATTTCTGATTTTGTTGATTTGGATGCTCTCTCTCTGTCTTTTGGTTAGTTTGGATAAGGGCTTGCCTATCTTGTTGATTTTCTCAAAGAACCAACTCTGTGTTTCATTAATTTTTTGTATTGTTCTCTTTGTTTCTATTTTATTGATTTCAGCTCTCACTTTGATAATTTCCTGGCATCTATTTTTCCTGGGAGACTTTGCTTCTTCTTGTTCTAGAACTTTCAGGTGTGCTGTTAATTCACTAGTGTGAAATTTCTCCAGCTTATTTATGTGGGCGTTTAGTGCTATGAATTTCCCTCTTAGTACTGCTTTCATAGTGTCCCATAGGTTTGGATATGTGGTGTCTTCATTTTCGTTGATCTCTAGGAAGTCTTTAATTTCTTTCTTTTTTTCTTCCTTAACCCATTGGTGATTCAGTTGGGTATTGTTCAGTTTCCATGAGATTGTAGGTTTTCTGTAGTTTTTGTTGTTGTTGAAATCCAACTTTAGACCATGGTGGTCTGATAGAACACAGGAGGTTATTCCAATTGTTTTGTATCTGTTTAGATTTGTTTTGTGACCAAGTATGTGGTCGATTTTAGAGAAGGTTCCATGGGGTGCTGAGAAGAAGGTATATTCTTTTTTGTTAGGATGGAATGTTCTGTAAATGTCGATTAAGTCCATTTGAGTCATGACATCAATTAAGTCCTTTATTTCTCTGTTAAGTTTCGATTTGTGGGATCTGTCCAGTGGTGAAAGTGGGGTGTTGAGGTCTCCTACTATTAATGTGTGGGGTTTTATATGTGATTTAAGCTTTAATAATGTTTCTTTTACATATGTGGGTGCCCTTGTGTTTGGGGCATAAATGTTCAGAATTGAGACTTCATCTTGGTGGATCTTTCCTGTGATGAGTATGTAATGCCCTTCTTGATCTCTTTTGATTGATTTTAGTTTGAAGTCTATTTTGCTGGATATCAGGATGGCTACACCCGCTTGTTTCTTAAGACCGTTTGATTGGAAAGTCTTTTCCCAGCCTTTTATTTTTAGGTAGTGTCTATCTTTGAATTTGAGATGTGTTTCTTGTATGCAGCAGAAAGATGGGTCCTGCTTTCGTATCCATTCTGTAAGCCTATGTCTTTTTATAGGTGAATTAAGTCCATTGATATTGAGGGATATTAATGTCCAGTAATTGTTCATTCCTGTTATTTTTTGGTGGTGATGTGTGTGTACTTTTCTTCGTTCGGATTTACTGCTGTGGCTTTATCTATTGCCTGTGTTTTTGAGGTTGTATCTGACTTCCTTAGGTTGGAATTTTCCTTCTAGTGCTTTCTGTAGGGCTGGGTTTGTGCATAAATATTGTTTAAATCTGGCTTTGTCATGGAATGTCTTGTTCACTCCATCTATGACGATTGAAAGTTTTGCTAAGTATATTAGTCTAGGCTGACATCCATGGTCTCTTAATGTCTGCATTACATCTGTCCAGGACCTTCTGGCTTTCAAAGTCTCCATTGAGAAATCGGGTGTTATTCTAATAGGTTTGCCTTTATATGTCACTTGGCCTTTTTCCTTTGCTGCTCTTAATATTCTTTCTTTATTCTGTATGTTTAATTGTTTAATTATTATGTGGCGAGGGGACTTTTTTGGAGGATCTAGTCTGTTTGGTGTTCTATATGCTTCCTCTATTTTCATAGGTATTTCCTTCTTTAAGTTGGGAAAGTTTTCTTCTATGATCTTGTTGAATATATTTTCTGTGCCCTTGAGTTGGTATTCTTCTCCTTCTTGTACCTCTATTATTCGTAGGTTTGGTCTTTTCATGGTGTCCTGAGCAAGCTCACTGTTCTGGACCAATGGAAACACAGTAGAGTAGAAGAGTGCTCTTTTCTCAAAAGCAGAGTGTGTTTCTTGTAAGGTGACCGAGTGATTGTTTCTCATTCATAAATGGAGTTGGATCACAGGCTGGTTCTGGTGGTATAAGCAAGAGTTGTTTTCTGGTAAGGAAAGTCACTATTGTGCTCCCATTGCTACATACAGTGCAAATAGCACTCACGTCTGTTCCCAGCAAGTACAGTGTATGGATTGAAGAGAAGCTACTTTTCTTGTGTGTTTCTTAAGCAAAGTTGAAATAGATATTGTCCATGTGTGTAAAAAGCACAGTTCTTTTGTTCTGAGCAAGCTCACAGTTCGGACTCTATGGAAACACAGTAGAGTAGAAGAGTGCTCTTTTCTCAAAAAGAGAGTGTGTTTTTGTAAGGCGAGCTAGTATTTGTTTCCCATTCATAAACTGAGTTGAATCACATGCACTTTCTGGTACTACTCACAAAAGTTGCTTTCCGGTAAGGAAAATCACTATTATGCTCTCATTGCCATATACAGTGCAAATAGCACTCGCATCTGTTCCCAGCAATTTCAGTGTTTTAGACTGAAGAAAAGCTACTGTTCTTTTCAGTTTCCTATGCAGAGTTGAACTATATATGGACTGTGTGTGTAGGAAGCACAGTTCATTTGTTCTGAACAAGCTCACTGTTCTAGACCTATTGGAAACACAGTAGAATAGAAGAGTGCTCTTTCCTCAAAAGCAGAGTGTGTTTCATGTAACGCGAGCTAATGTTTGTTTCCCATTCATAAACGGAGTTGAATCACATGCAGTTTCTGGTCCTACGAGCAAGAATTGTTTTCTGGTAAGGAAAGTCACAATTGCGCTCATATTGCCATACACAATGCAAATAGCACTTGCGTATTTTCCCAGCAATTACAGTGTATTGGACGGAAGAGAAGCTACTGTTCCTGTCAGTTTCCTAGGCAGAGTTGAACAGATATGGCCCATGTGTGTAAAAAGCACTGTAATTTTGTTCTGAGCAACCTCACTGCTCTGGCCCTTTGGAAACACAGTAGAGTAGAAGTGTGTTCTTTTCTCAAAAGCAGAGTGTGTTTTTTGTAAGGCGAGCTAGTGTTGGTTTTGCATTTATAAACGGAGTTGAATCACATGCAATTTCTGGTCCTATGAGCAGAATTTGCTTTCTTCTAAGGAAAGTCACTGTTGCACTCCCATGGCCATACTCAGTACAAATAGCACTCGCATAAGTTCCGAGCCATGACAGTGTATTGGGCTGAAGTGAAGCTACTGTTCTTGTCAGTTTCCTAAGCAGAGTTCAACTAGATAAGGCCCATGTGTTTAGGAAGCACAGTTATTTTGTTCTGAGCAAGCTCCCTCTTCTGGCACTGTAGGAAACAGAGCAGAGTAGAAGAGGGCTCTTCTCTAAAGCAGAGTGTGTTTCTTGTAAGGTGAACTAATGTTTGTTTTCTAATCATAAAGGGAGTTGAATCACATGCTGTTTCTGGTCATATGAGCAAGAGTTGTTTTCTGGTAAGGAATGTCACTATTGTGCTCCCATTGCCATACACAGTGCAAAAAGCACTTGCGTCTGTGCCTGGAAGTACAGTGTATTGGGCTGAAGAGACACTTCTGTTCCTGTCATTTTCCTAAGCATAGTAGAACTAGATATGGCCTGTGTGTGTAGGACACACAGTTCTATTGTTATGAGCCAGCTCACTGTTCTGGCCGCATAGGAAACAGAGTAGAGTAGAAGAGTGCTTTTTTCTCAAAAGCAAAGTGTGTTTCTTGTAAGGTGCGCTAGTGTTTGTTTCGCATTCATAAACGGTGTTGAATCACATGCAGTTTCTGGTCTTTTAGAGCAAGAGTTGTATTCTGGTAAGGAAAGTCACTACTGCGGTCTCAATGCCATACACAATGCAAATAGCAATTGCATCTGTTCCCAGAAATACAGTGTATTGGGCTGAACAGAAGCTACAATTCTTGTCAGTTTCCTTTGCAGAGTTGAACTAGATAGGGCTTGTGTGTGTAGGAAGCACAGTTCTTTTTTCTGAGCAAGCTCACTGTTCAAGCCCTATAGAAAACACAGTAGAGTAGAAGTGTGGTCTTTTCTCAAAAGCAGAGTGTGTTTTTGTCAGGCAAGCTAGTGTTTGTTTCCCATTCATAAACAGAGTTGAATCACATTCAGTTTCAGGTCCTATGAGCAAGAGTTGTTTTCAGGTAATGAAAGTCACTATTGTGCTCCCAATGACATACACAGTGCAAATAGCACTCGCGTCTGTTCCCAGCTAGTACAGTGTATTGGACTGAAGAGAAGTTACTGTTCTTTTCAGTTTCCTATGCAGAGTTGACTTAGATATGGCCCGTGTGTGTAGGAAGCACAGTTCTTTTGTTTTGAGCAAGCACACTGTTCTGACCCTATAGGAAACACAATAGAATAGATGTGTACTCTTTTCTCAAAAGCAGAATTTGTTTCTTATAAGTCGAGATAGTGTTGGTTTCCCATTCATAAACGGAGTGGAATCACATGCAGTTTCTGGTCTTACTGGTAAGAGTTGTTTTCTGGTAGGGAAATTCACTATTGGGCTTGCATTGCAATACACAGTGCAAATAGCAGTCGTGTCTCTTCCCTGCGAGTACAGTGTACTGATTAAATAGAAGCTACTGTTCTTGTCAGAGTCCTAAGCAGAGTTGAACTAGATATGGCCCATGTGTGTAGGAAGCACAATTCTTTTGTTCTGAGCAAGCTCACTGTTTTGACCCTATAGGGAACACAGTAGAGTAAAAGAGTGCTCTTTTCTCAAAAGCAGAGTATGTTTCTTGTAAGACAAGCTAGTGTTTGAATCACACGCAGTTTCTGCTCCTATGAGCAAGAGTTGTTTTCTGATAAGGAAATTCACTATTGCGTTCCCATGGCCATACAAAGTGCAAATAGCACTTGCGTGCTTTCTCAGCAAGTACAGTGTATTGGACTGAAGAGAAGATACTGTTCTTGTCAGCTTCCTAAGCAGATTTGAACAAGATAAGGCCCGTGTGTGTAGGAAGCACAGTTCGTTTGTACTGAGCATGCTCACAGTTCTAGCCCAATAGGAAACACAGTAGAATAAAAGATGCTCTTTTCTCAAGAGCAGAGTGTTTCTTGTAAGGTGAACTAGCGTTTTTTTTCCCATTCATAAACGGAGTTGAATCACATGCGGTTTCTGGTCCTACTAGCAAGAGTTTTTTTTCTGTTAGGGAAAGTCAGTACTGCTCTCCCGTTGTTATACACAGTGCAAATATCTCTGGCATCTCTTCCCAGTGAGCACAGTGTATTCGAGTGAAGAGAACTTAATATGGCCGAGTGTGTAGGAAGCACAGTTCTATTGTTCTGAGCAAGCACACTGTTCTGGTCCTTTAGGAAACACAGTAGAGTAGAGAGTGCTCTTTTCTCAAAAGCAGAGTGTCTTTCTTGCAAGGCGAGCTAGTGTTGGTTTCTTCTACATAAACGGAGTTGAACCACATGCAGTTTCTGGTGCTACAAAAAAGAGTTTTTTTCTGGTAAGAAAGTCACAATTGCGCTCCCATTGACATACACAGTTAAAATAGCACTCGCGTCTGTTCCCATCAAGCACAGTATATTGGACTGATGAGAAGCTACTGTTCTTGTCAGTTTCCTAAGCAAAGTTGTACTAGATATGGCCCGTGTGTGTAGGAAGCACAGTTGTTTTGTTCTGAGCAAGCTCACTGTTCTGGCCCTATAGGAAACACAATAGAGTAGAAGAGTGCTTCTTTCTCAAAAGTAGAGTTTGTTACTTGTAAGGCGAGTTAGTGTTGGTTTCACATTCAAAAACCGAGTTGAATCACATGCAGTTTCTGGTCCTACGAGCAAGAGGTGTATTCTGGTAAGGAAAGTCTCTATTGCGCTACCATTGCAATACACAGTGCAA
The DNA here is from genome assembly GCF_949786415.1 of Peromyscus eremicus. Classification (NCBI taxonomy): domain Eukaryota; kingdom Metazoa; phylum Chordata; class Mammalia; order Rodentia; family Cricetidae; genus Peromyscus; species Peromyscus eremicus. The sequence goes on from NW_026734292.1 coordinate 3,710,005, forward strand.
ATAGCTCTCTCGTCTGTTCCCAGAGGTACAGTGTATTGGACTGAAGAGAAACTACTGTTCTTGTCTGTTTCCTAAGCAGAGTTCAACCTGATCTTTCCCATATGTGTAGGAAGCATAGTTCTTTGTTCTGAGCAAGCTTACTGTTCTGGCCCTATAGGAAACACAGAGGAGTAGATGAGTGCTCCTTTCTCAAAATTGGGATGTCTTTCTTGTAAGGCGAGCTAGTGTTGTTTTCCACTACATTAATGGAGTTGAGTCACATACGGTTTCTACTCCTATGAGCAAGAGTTGTTTTCTGGTAAGGTAAGTCACTGTTGTGCTCCCATTGCCATACACAGTTCAAATAGCAGTCGCGTCTTTTCCCAGCAAGTAGAGTGTGTTTTACTAAAGAGAAGCTTCTGTTTTTGTCAGTATCCTAAGCAGAATTGAACTAGATAATGCCTGTGTGTGCAGGAAGCATATTTCATTTGATCTGAGCATGCTCACTGTTCTGGCCCAATACAAATCACAGTAGAGTTAAAGAGTGATCTATTCTCAAGAGCAGAGTGTGTTTCTTGTAAGGCGAACTAGTGTTTGATTCCCATTCATAAACGGAGTTGAGTCACATTCAGTTTCTGGGCCTATGAGCAGGAGTTTTTTTCTGGTACGGAAAGAGACTATTGCACGCATATTGCCCTACTCAGTGCAAATAGCACTTGTGTTTTTTCCAAGCAAGTACAGTGTATTGGACTGAAGAGAAGCTACTGTTCTTGAAAGTTTCCTAAAGAGGGTTAACTAGATATGGCCTGTGTGTGTAGGAAGCACAGTTCTTTTGTTCTGAGCAAGCGCACTGTTCTGGCCAAATGGGATACCCAGTAGAGTAGAAGAGTGTTGTTTTATCAAAAGCAGAATGTGTTTTTTATAAGGTGAGCTAGTGTTTCTTTCCCATTCATAAAAGGAGTTTATTCACATGTACTTTCTGGTCCTACGGGCAAGAGTTATTTTCTGGTAAGGAAAGTCACTATTGTGCTCTCATTGTCATACACAGTGCAAATAGCACTCGCATCTCTTCCAAGCAAGTACTATGTATTGGACAGAAGAGAATCTACTGTTCTTGTCAGATTCCTCAGCAGAGTTGAACTAGGTATGGCCCGTGTGTAGGAAGTAAAGTTCTTTTGTTCTGAGCAGCTCACTATTCTGGACTTATAGAATACAGAGTAGAATAGAAGAGTGCTCTTTTCTCATAGTAGAGTGTGTTTCTTGAAAGGCAAGCTAGTGTTTGTTTCTCATTCATCAACGGAGTTGAATCACATGCAGTTTCTGGTCCTACGAGCAAGAGTTTTTTTCTGGTAAGGAAAGTCACTATTGTGCTCTCATTGCCATACACAGTGCAAATAGTAGTCACGTCTGTTCCCCAGAAGTGCAGTTTGTTAGACTGAAGAGAAGCTATTGTTCTTGTCAGTTTCCTTAGCAAAGATGAACTAGATATGGACCGTGTGTGTAGGAAGCACAGTTCTTTTGTTCTGAGCAAGATCACTGGTCTGGCGCTATAGAAAAAAGAGTAGAGCAGAAGAGTGCTCTTTTCTAAAAAGCAGAGTGTGTATCTTGTTAGGCGAGCTAGTGTTTGTTTCCCATTCAAAAACGGAGTTGAATCACTTGCAATTTCTGGTCCAAAGAGCAAGAGTTTGTTTCTGGTATGGAAAGTCACTATTGTGCTCCCATTGACATACACACTGCAAATAGCAGGCGTGTCTGTTCCCAGCAAGTACAGTGTGTTGGACTACAGAGAAGCTACTGTTCTTGTCAGTTTCCTAAGCAGAGTTGAACTAGATAAGGCCTGTGTGTGTAGGAAGCACAGTTCATTTGTTCTGAGCATGCTTACTGTTCTGGCCCAATACAAAACACAGTAGAGTAGAAGAGTGCTCTTTTCTCAAAAGCAGAATGTGTTTCTTGTAAGTTGAACTAGTGTTTGTTTCCCATTCATTAACGCAGTTGAATCCCATGAAGTTTCTTGTATTACGAGCAAGAGTTGTTTTCTGGTAGGGAAAGTCAGTATTGCTCTACCAGTGCAAATAGCACTCGCATCTATTCCCAGCAAGTACAGTGTATTGGACTGAAGAGAAGCTACTGTTTTTGCCAGGTTCCTAAGCAGAATTGAACTAGATATGGCCGTGTTTGTAGGAAGCACAGTTCTTTTGTTCTGAGCAAGCTCACTATTCTGGATGCATAGGAAACAGAGTAGAGTAAAAGAGTGCTCTTTTCTCAAAAGCGTAGCGTGTTTCTTGTAAGGCGAAGTAGTGTAGGTTTCCCATTCATAAACGGAGTTGAATCACATGCAGATTCTGGTCCTATGAGCAAGATTTCTCTTCTGATAAAGAAATTTAATATTGTGCTCCCATTGCCATACACAGTATTAATAGCACTCGCGTCTGTTCCCAATATACAGTGTATTGGACTGAAGAGAAGCTACTGTTCTTGTCAGGTTCCTCACCAGAGTTGATCTAGATATGGCCTGTGTGTGTAGGAAGCACAATTCTTTTGTTCTGAGCAAGCACACTGTTCTGGTCCTTTAGGAAATACAGTAGAGTAGAAGAGTGCTCTTTTCTCAAAATCAGTGTGTCTTTTTTGTAAGGCAAGCTAGTGTTTGTTTCCCATTCATAAACGGAGTTGAATCACATTCAGATTCTGGTCCTACAAATAAGAGTTTTTTTCTGGTAAGGAAAGTCACTATTGTGCTCCCATTGCCATACACAGTGCAAATAGCACTTGCATCTGTTCCCAGCAAGTACTATGTATTGGACAGGAGAGAATCTACTGTTCTTGTCAGTTTCTTAAGCAGAGTTGGACTAGATATGGTACATGCGTAGGAAGCACAGTTCTTTTCTTCTGAGCAAGCTCACTGTTCTGGCCTTTTAGGAAACACAGTAGAGTAGAAAGGTGCTCTTTTCTCAAAAACAGAGTGTCTTCCTTTTGAGGCGAGCTAGTTTTGATTTCCCTTTCATAAGTGGAGTTGAATCACATGCAGTTTCTGTCCTACGAGCAAGAGTTGTTTTCAGGTAAGGAAAGTCACTACTGTGCTTGTATTGCCATACATAGTGGAACTTGCACTTGTGTGTGTTCCCAGCATGTACAGAGTATTGGACTGAAGAGAAGCTACTGATCATGTCAGTTTTCTTTGTTCTTTTTTTTTTTTTTGGTTTTTCAAGGTAGCGTTTTTCTGTGTAGTTTTGTGCCTTCCCTGGGACTCACTTGTTAGCCCAGGCTGGACTCGAACTCACTGAGATCTGCTTGGCTCTGCCTCCCTAGTGCTGGTATTACAGGAGTGTGCCTCCACTGCCCGGCTCTTGTCAGTTTTCTAAGCAGAGTTGAATTAGATATGGCCTGTGTGTGTAGGAAGCACAGTTCTTTTGTTTTGAGCAAGCTCATTGTTCTGGCCCTATATGAATCACAGAAGAGTAGAAGAGTGCTCTTTTCTCAAAAGCTGATTGTGTTTCAAGTAAGGCAAGCTATTGTTTGTTCCCCATTCATAAATTGAGTGAATCACATGTAGTTTCTGGTGCTACGAGCAAGAATTGTTTTCTAGTAAGGAAGGTAACAATTGCGATTCCAATGTCATACACTGTGCAAATTGCACTCGCGTTAGTTCCCTGCAAGTACAGGGTATTAGACGGAAGAGAAGCTACTCTTCTTGTCAGTTTGCTAAGCCGAGTTGATCTAGATATGGCTCATGTGTGTAGGATGCACAGTTCTTTTGTTCTGAGCAACCTCAGTGTTCTGGCCCTATAGTAAAATCAGTAGAATAGAAGAGTGCTCTTTTCTCAAAATCAGAGTGTGTTTCTTGTAAGGTGAGCTAGTGTTTGTTTCCCAATCATAAATGGAGAAGAATTACATGGCGTTTCTCGTCCTATAAGCAAGAGTTTTTTTCTGGCAAGAAAAGTCACTATTGCGCTCATATTTCCTTACATAATGCAAATAGCATTCCCTTCTGTTCTTAGCATGTACAGTGTATTGGACTGAAGAGAAGCTACTGACAGTTTTCTTTGTTTTTTTTTTCGAGACAGGGTTTCTCTGTGTAGTTTTGTGCCTCTCTTTTGACTAACTTGGTAGCCCTGCCTCACCTCGAACTCCCAGAGATCCACCTGTCTCTGCCTACCGAGTGCTGAGATTAAAGGCATGTGCAACCACAACTGGGCTCTTGTCAGTTTTCTAAGCCGCATTGAACTAGATATGGTCTCTGTGTGTAGGAAGCACAGTTATTTTGTTGTGAGCAACCTCACTCTTCTAGCCTTATTGGAAAGAAAGTTGAGTAGAAGAGTGCTCGTTTCTCAAAAGCAGAGTGTGTTTCTTGTAAGGCCAGCTAGGGTTTGTTTCCCATTGATAAACGGAGTTGAATCACATGCAATTTATGGTCCTATGAGCAAGAGTTGTTTTCTGTTAAGGAAAGTCACTATTGTGCTCCCATTGCCAAACACAGTGCAAATAGCACTCACATCTGTTTCCAGCAAGTACACTGTATTGGACTGAAGAGAAGCTACTGTTATTGTCAGATTCCTATGGAGAGTTGAACTAGATATGGCCAGTGTGTGTAGGAAGCACAGTTCTTTTGTTCTGTGGAAGCTCACTGTTCTGGCCCATTAGGAAACACAATTGAGTAGAAGAGTGCTCTTTTCTCAAAAGCAGAGTGTGTTTCTTGTAAGCCGAGCTAGTGTTTGTTTTCCAGTCATAAAAGAAGTTGATTTCCATGTAGTTAATGTCCTACGAGAAAGAGTTGTTTTATGGAAAGGAAAGTCACTATTGTGCTCCCATTGCCATATACAGAGCAAATAGCCCCTCACGTCTGATCCCAGCCAGTACAGTATATTGTTCTGAAGAGAAGCTATTGTGCTTGTCAGTTTCCTAAGAAGAGTTGAACTAGATATGGCCAGTGAGTGTAGGAAGCACAGTTGTTTTGTTCTGAGCAAGCACACTGTTCTGGCCCTATGGAAACACATTAGCGTAGATGAGTGCTCTTTTCTCAAAACCAGAATGTATTTGTTGAAAGGCGAGATAGTGTTTGCTTCCCATTCATAAACAGAGTTGAATCAAGTGCAGTTTATGGTCCTACAAGCAAAAGTTGTTTTCTGGAACGGAAAGTCATTAATGTGCTCCCACTGCCATACCCAGAGCAAATAGCACTCGCATCTGTTTCCAGCAAGTACACTGTATTGGACTGAAAAGAAGCTACTGTTCTTGTCAGATTTTTATGGAGAGTTGAACTAGATATGGCCCGTGTGTGTAGGAAGCACAGTTCTTTTGTCCTGTGGAAGCTCACTGTTCTGGCCCTATAGGAAACACAGTTGAGTAGAAGAGTGCTCTTTTATCAAAAGCAGAGTGTGTTTCTTGTACAGCGAGATAGCATTTCTTTCCCATTCATAAAAGGATTTGAATTCTAAGCAGTTAATGGTCCTACGAGAAAGAGTTGTTTTTTGGAAAGGAAAGTCACTATTGTGCTCCCATTGTTTATACAGTGCTAATAGCCCCTCACGTCTGATCCCAGCAAGCACAGTTTATTGGACTGAACAGAAGCTACTGTTCTTGTCAGTTTCCTAAGCAGAGTTGAACTAAATATGACCCTTGTGTGTAGGAAGCACAGTTATTTTGTTCTGAACAAGATCACTGTTCTAGACCAATGGAAACACAGAAGAGTAGCAGAGTACTCTTTTTCAAAAGCAGAGTGTGTTTCTTGTAAGCGAGCTAGTGTTTGTTTCCCATTCATAAACGGAGTTGAATCACATGCAGTTTCTGGTCTTATGAGAAAGAGTTGTTTTCTGGTAAGGAATGTCACTATTGCCCTCCATTGCCATACACAGTGCAAATAGCACTCGCCTCTCTTCCCAGCAAGTACAGTGTATTGGACTGAAGAGAAGCTACTTTTTTTTGTCAGTTTCCTAAGCAGAGTCGATCTACAGATAGACAGTGCATGTAGGCTACACAATTCTTTTTTTATGGGCAAGCTCACTGTTCTGGCCATATAGTAAAAACAGTAGAGTACATGAGTGCTCTTTTCTCAAAAGCAGAGTGTGTTTCTTGTAAGAGGAGCCAGTGTTTGTTTCCCTTTCATAAACAGAATTGAATCACATTCAGTGTCTGTTCCTACAAGCAAGAGTTGTTTTCTGGCAAGGAAAGTCACTAATGTGCTCCCATTGCCATACACAGTGCAAATAGCACTCGCATCTGTTCCCAGCAAGTACACAGTATTGAACTGAAGAGAAGCTACTGTTCTTGTCAGTTTCCTAAGCAGAGTTGAACTAAATATGGCCTGTGTGTGTAGGAAGCGCAATTATTTTGTTCTGAGCAAGCTAACTGTTCTGGCCCAATGGAAACACAGTAGTGTAGCAGAGTGCTCTTTTCTAAAAAGCAGAGTGTGTTTCTTCTAAGGCGAGCTAGTGTTTGTTTCCCATTCATAAACGGAGTTGAGTAACATGCAGTTTCTGGTCTTATGAGAAAGAGTTGTTTTCTGGTAAGGAATGTCACTATTGCCCTCCCATTGCCATACACAGTGCAAATAGCACTCGCCTCTCTTCCCAGCAAGTACAGTGCATTGGACTGAAGAGAAACTACTGTTCTTGTCAGTTTCTAAAAAGAGTTGAATTAGATATGGTCCATTTGTGTAGGAAGCACAGTTCTTTTGTTCTGAGCAAGCTCACTGTTCTGGCCCTCTAGGAAATACAGTAGAGCAAAAGAGTGCTCTTTTCTCAAAAGTAGTGTGTGTTTCTTTTAAGGCGAGCTAGTGTTTGTTTTCCATTCATAAACGAAGTTGAATCACATGCAGTTTCTGGTCCTACAAGCAATAGTTGTTTTCTGGTAAGGAAAGTCACTATTGCACTCCCATTGCATACACAGGGCAAATAGCACTCGCGTCTGTTCCCAGCAAGTCCAGTGTATTGGACTGAAGAGAATCTACAGTTCTTGTCAGTTCTCTAAAGAGAGTTGAACTAGATATGTCTCGTGTGTGTAGGAAGCAGAGTTCTTTTGTTCTGAGCAAGCTCACTATTCTGTCCCAAAGAAAACACAGTGGAGTAGAAGAGTGCTCTTTTCTCAAAAGCAGAGTATGTTTCTTGTAAAGCATGCTAGTGTTTGTTTCCCATTCATAAACAGAGATGAATCACATGAAGTTTCTGGTCCTACGATCAAGAGCTGTTTTATGGTAAGGAAAGTCACAATTGTGCTCCCATTGCCATACACTGTGCAAATAGCACTAGAGTTTGATCCCAGCATTTACAGTGTATTGGACTGAAGAGCAGCTACGGTTATTGTCAGATTTTTATGTAGAGTTGAACTAGATATGGCGCTTGTGTTTAGGAAGCACAGATCTTTTGTTTTGTGGAAGCTTACTGTTCTGGCCCTATAAGAAACACAGTTGAGTAGAAGTGTGCTCTTTTCTCAAAAGCAGAGTGTATTTCTAGTAAGGCGAGCTAGTGTTTGTTTCCCATTCATAAACGGAGATGAATCCCATGCAGTTTCTGGTCCTACAAGAAAGAGTTGCTTTCTGGTAAGGAAAGTCACTATTGCGATCCCATTGCCATGCACAGTACAAATTCCACTCTCATCTGTTCCCAGCATGTACACTGTATTGGGCTGAAGAGAAGCTACTGTTCTTGTCAGTTTCCTAAGCAGAGTTGAACTAGATATGGCACGTCTGTGTAGGAAGCACACTTCTTTTGTGGTGAGCAAGCTCACTGTTCTGGCACTTTGAATACACAGTAGAGTAGAAGAGTGCTCTTTTCTCAAAAGCAGAGTGTGTTTCATGTAAGGCGAGCTTGTGTTTGTTTCCAATTCATAAACAGAGTTGAAGCACATGCAGTTTCTGGTAAAAAAAAAAAAAAAACTCACTGTTGTGCTCCCTTTGCCATACACACTGCAAATAGCACTCGCGTCACTTCCCAGCAAGTACAGTGTATTAGACTGAAGTGAAGCTACTTTTTTTGTCAGTTTCCTAAGCAGAGTTGAACTAGAAATAGCCAGTGCATTTAGGAATCACAGTTCTTCTGTTCTGTGCAAGCTCACTGTTCTGGCCGTATAGTAAAAACAGTGGAGTACATGAGTGCTCTTTTCTCAAAAGCAGAGTGTGTTATTGTAAGGTGAGATAGTGTTTATTTTCCATTCATAAATGGAGATGAATCCCATGATGTTTCTGGTCCTACAAGCAAGAGTTGTTTTCTGGTAAGGAACATCATTTTTGCGCTCCCATTGCCATACACAGTGCAATAGCTCTCGCGTCTGTTCCTAGCAAGCACAGAGTATTGGACTGAAGAGAAGCTACTCTTCTTGTCAGTTTCCTAAGCGGAGTTGAACTAAACATGGCCCATATGTGTAGGAAGCACAATTCTTTTGTTCTGAGCAAGCTCACTATTCAGGCCTTATAAAACACAGTAGAGTAGAAGAGTGCTCTTTTCTCAAAAGCAGGTTGTGTTTCTTGTAAGGCGAGCTAGTGTTTGTTTCCCATTCATAAATGGAGTTGAATCACATGAAGTTTCTGGTTCTATGATTAAGAGCTGTCTTCTTGTATGGAAAGTCACTATTTCGCTCCCATTGCCATACACAGTGCAAATAGCACTCGTGTCTCTTCCCAGCAATTACAGTGTATTGGACTGAAGAGAAGCTACTGTTATTGTCAGAATCCTATGGAGATTTGAACTAGATATGGCCCGTGTGTGTAGGAAGCACAGTTCTTTTGTTCTGTGCAAGCTCACTGTTCTGCCCCTATAGAAATAACAGTTGAGCAGAATAGTGCTCTTTTCTCAAAAGCAGAGTGTGTTTCTTGTAAGGCAAGCTAGTGTTTGTTTCCCATTCATAAAAGGAGTTGAATTCCATGCAGTTAATGGTCCTACGAGAAAGAGTTGTTTTATGGAAAGAAAAGTCACTATTGTGCTCCCATTGCCATACTCAGTGCAAATAGCACTAGCGTCTGTTCCCAGCAATTACGGTATATTGGCATATAGTGAACCGACTGTTCATGTCAGTTTCCAAGAAAGAGTTGAACTAGATATGGCCCGTGTGTGTAGGAAGCACAGTTCTTTGATCTGAGCAAGGTCACTGTTCTGGCCCTATATTAAAAACAGTAGAGTAGACGAGTGCTCTTTTCACTAAAGCAGAGTGTGTTTCTTGTAAGGCAAGCTAGTGTTTGTTTCACATTCAAAAACGGCGTGGAAACCCATGCAGTTTCTAGTCCCATGAGAAAGAGTTTTTTTCTGGTAAGGAAAGTCACTATTCTGCTAACAATGCCATTCACAGTGAAAATATCACTCGCGTCTGTTCTCAGCAAGTACAGTGTATTGGACTGAAGAGAAGCTATTGTTCTTGTAAGTTTTCTAAGCAGAGTTGAACTAGATATGGCCCATATGTGTATGAATCAAATTTTCTTTTGTTTTGTGCAAGCTCACTGTTCTGACCCTATAGTAAACACAACAGTGTAGAGAGTGCTCTTTTCTCAAAAGCAGAATCTTTTTTATGTAATGCGAACTTTTGTTTGCTTCCCCATCATAAACAGAGTTGAATCCCATGCAGTTTCTGGTCCTATGAGCAACAGTTGTTTTCTTTTAAGAAATTCACTACTGCACTCCCATTGCCATACACCGTACAAGTAGCACTGGCGTCTGTTCCCAGCAAGTACAGTGTATTGGACTGAAGAGAAGCTACTGTTCTTGTCAGTTTCCTAAGCAGAGTTGACTAGATATGGCACGTGTGTGTAGAAAGCACAGTTGTTTTGTTCTGTGCAAGCTCACTGTTCTGGCCTTATAAGAAACACACTAAAGTAGAGAGTGCCCTTTTCTCAAAAGCAGAGTGTGTTTTTTGTAAGGCGAGCTAGTGTTTGTTTCCCATTCATAAATGGATGTGAAACCCATGCACATTCTGGTCCTACAAGAAAGAGTTGTTTTCTGGTAAGGAAAGTCACTATTTCGTTCTCATTGCCATACACAGTGCAAGTAGCACTCGTGTCTGTTTCTAGCATGTACAGTGTATTGCACTGAAGAGAAGCTACTGTTCTTGTCAGTTTCTTAAGCAGAGTTGAACTAGATAGGGCTCATATGTGTAGAAAGCACAATTCTTTTGTTCTGAGCACGCTCGTTGTTCAGGCCCTAAAGGAAACACAGTAGAGTAGAAGAGTGCTCTTTTCTAAAAAAAGAGTGTGTTTCTTGTAAGGCGAGCCAGTGTTTGTTTCCCCTTCATTAATGGAGTGGAATCACATACATTTTCTGGTCCTATGAGCAAGAGTTTTTTTTTTTTTTCTGGTAAGGAAATTTACTATTGCACTCCCATTGCCATAAACAGTACAAATAGCACCAGCATCTGTTCCTAGAAATTACAGTGTATTGGACTATAGAGACTCTACTGTTCTTGTCAGTTTCCAAAGAAGATTTCAACTAGATATGGCCAGTGTATATAAGAAGCACAGTTTTTTTGTTCTGAGCAAGTTCACTGTTCTGTCCCTATAGGAAACACAGTAGGGTAGAAGAGTGTTCTTTTATCAAAAGCAGCATGTATTTCTTGTAAGGCGAGCTAGTTTTGTTTCCCATTCATAAACAGAGTTGAATCCCATACAGTTTCTTAACGTATGAGAAAGAGTTGGTTTCTGTTAATGAAAGCCATTATTGCGCTCCCATTGCCATACACAGTGAATATAGCACTCTCCTCTGTTCCCAGCAAGGACAGTGTATTGGACCGAAGAGAAACTACTGTTTTTGTCAGTTTCCTAAGCAGAGTTGAACTAGATATGGCCCCTGTGTGTAGGAAGCATAGTTCTTTTGTTCTGAGCAAGCTCACTGTTTTGGCCCAAAGGAATCGCAGTAGAGTAGAAGAGTGCTCTTTTCTCAAAAGCAGATTGTGTTTCTTTTAAGGCGAGCTAGTATTTGTTTCCCATTCATTAAAAGAGTAGAATAACATGCAGTTTCTGATCCTACGAGTAAGAGATGTTTTCTGGTAAGGTAAGTCACTATTGTGCTTCCATTGCCATACACAATGCAAGTAGTACTTGCGACTGTTCCCAGCAAGTACAATGTATTGGACTGAAGACAAGCTACTGCTCTTGTCAATTTCCTTATCAGATTTGAACTAGATATGGCCCGTGTGTGCATGAAGCACAGTTATTTTGTTCTGAGCAAGCTCACTGTCTGGCTCAATAGGAAACACAGTAGAGAGTGCTGTTTTCACAAAAGCAGAGTCTGTTTCTTGTAGGGCGAGCTAGTGTTTGCTTCTCATTCTTAAACAGAGTTGAATCCCATGCAGTTTCCAGTCTTAACAGCAACAGTTGTATTCTGGTAAGAAAGTCACTATTTCCCTCCCATTGGCATATACAGTACAAGTAGCACTCATGTCTGTTCCCAGCAAGTACAGTGTATTTGACTTAAGAGAAGCTGCTGTTCTTGTCCTTTTCATAAGCAGATTTGAATTAGATATGGCCCGTGTGTGTAGGAAGCAGAGTTCTTTTGTTCTGAGCAAGCTCACTGTTCTGGCACTATAGGAAACAGAATAGAGTATCAGAGAGCTCTTTTCTCAAAAGCAGAGTGTGTTTCTTGTAAGGCGAGCTAGTGTTTTATTCCTATTCATAAACAGATTTGAATCACATGCAGTTTCTGGTCCTACAAGCAAGAGTTGTTTTCTGGTAAGGAAAGTCACTATTGTGCTCCCATTTCCATTCACAATGCAAATAGCACTCGCATTTGTTCCCAGCAAGTACAGTGTATTGGATTGAAAGAAGCTACTGTTCTTGTCAGTTTCCTAAGCAGAGTTGAACTAGATATGGCCCGTGTGTGTAAGAAGCACAGTTCTTTTGTTCTGAACAGGCTAATTGTTCAGGTCCTATGGAAACACAGTAGAGTAGAAGAGTGTACTTTTCTCAAAAGCAGAGTGTTTCTTGTAAGGCGACCTAGAGTTTGTTTCCCATACATAAATGTAGTTGAATCACATACAGTGTCTGGTCTATATGCAAGAGTTTTTTTCTGGTAAGGAAATTCACTCTTGTGTTTCTCTTGCCATACTCAGTGCAAATAGCACTGGCGTCTGTTCCCAGCAGGTATAGTGTATTGGACAGAACAAAAGTTACTGTTCTTGTCAGTTTCCTAAGAAGAGGTGAACTGATATGGCCCGTGTGTGTGGGAAGCACAGGGCTTTTATTCTGAGAAAGCTCACAGTTCGGGCACTATAAGAAACACAGTAGAATTGAAGAGTGCTCTTTTCTCAAAAGCAGAGCACGTTATTGTAAGGCAAGCTAGTGTTCATTTCCCATTCATAAATGGAGTTGAATCACATGTAGTTTCTGGTCCTATGAGCAAGTGTTGTTTTCTGATATGGAAAGTCATTATTGCGTTCCCATTGTCATATACTGTGCAACTACCACTCGAGTCTGTTCACAACAAATACAGTGCATTGGACTGAAGAGAAGCGAATGCTCTTGTCATTTTCCTAAGCAAAGTTGAATTAGATATGGCTCGTGTGTGTAGGAAGCACAGTTCTTCGTTCGGAGCAAGCTAACTGTTCTGGCCCTATTGAAAAACAGTAGAGCAGAAGAGTGCTCTTTTCTCATAAGCAGAGTGTGTTTCTTGTAAGGCAAGCTAGCGTTTGTTTCCCATTTGAACGGAGTTGAATCACATGCAGTTTCTGGTCTTACAAGCAAGTGTTTTTTCCTGCTAAGGAAAGTCACTATTTTGATCCAACCTCCATACACAGTGCAAATAGCACTCGAGTCTGTTCCCAGCAAGTACAGTGTATTGGACTGAAGAGAAGGTACTGTTCTTGTCAGTTTCCTAAGCAGAGTTGAAGTAGATATGGCCCGTGTGTGTAGGAAGCTCAGCTCTTTTGTTCTGAGCAAGCTCACAGTTCTGGACCTATAGGAAACACAGTAGAGTAGAAGAGTGCTCTTTTCTAAAAAGCAGAGTTGGTTTCTTGTAAGGTGAGCTAGTTTTTGAATCCCATTCATAAACGGAGTTGAATCACATGCAGTTTGTGGTCCTACGAGCATGAGATGTTTTCTGGTAAGGAAAGTCACTATTGCGCTCCCATTGCAATACACAGGGCAAATAGCATTCGAGTCTGTTCCCAGCTATACAGTGTATTGTACTGAAGAGAAGCTACTGTTCTTGTCAGTGTCTTAAGCAGAGTTGAACTAAATATGGCCCGTGAGTGTAGGCAGCACAATTCTTTATTGTGAGCACGCTCACTGCTCTGGCCCTATAGAAACACAGTAGAGTAGAAGAGTGCCTTTTTCTCAAAGGCAGAGTGTGTTACTTTTAAGGCGAGCTAGTGTTTCTTTTCCATTCATAAATGGAGTTAAATCACATCCAGTCTGTGGTCCTACGAGCAGGAGTTGTTTTCTGGTAAGGAAAGTCACTATTGTGCTAAGAATGCCATACACAGTGCAAATAGCAGTCGTGTCTGTTCCCAGCAAGTACAGTTTATTTGACAGAAGAAAAAATACTCTTCTTGTCAGTTTCCTAAGCAGAGTTGAACTGTCTATGGCCCATGTGAAGGAAGCACAGTTCTTTTGTTCTGATCAAGCTCCCTCTTCTGGCCCTCTAGGAATCACAGTAGAGTAGAAGAGTGCTCTTTTCTCAAAAGCAGAGCTTGTTTCATGTAAGGCGAGCTAATGTTTGTTTCCCATTCATAAACGGAGTTGAATCTCATGCAGTTTTTGGTCAAATGATCAAGAGTTGTTTTCTGGTATGGAAAGAACTTATTGTGCTCCCTTTGTCATACACAGTGCAAATAACACTCAAGTCTCTTCCAAGCATGAACAGTGTATTGGACTGAAAAGAAGATACTCTTCTTGTAAGTTTCCTAAACAGAGTTGAACTAGATATGGCCCATGAGTGCAGGAAGCACAATTCTTTGTTCTGAGCAAGCTGACTGTTCTGGCCCTATGGAAACACAGTAGAGTAGAAGAGTGCTGTTTTCTCAAAAGCAGAGTGTGTTTCTTGTAAGGCGAGCCAATGTTTGTTTCCCATTCATAAACGGAGTTGAATCACATGCAGTTTCTAGTCCTACGAGCAAGAGTTTTCTGGTAATGAAAGTCACGATTGCGCTCCCATTTTCATACACAGTTCAAATAGCAATCACGTCTGTTCCCAGCAATTACAGTGAATTGGAATGAAGAGAAGCTACTGTTCTTGTCAGTTTTCTAAGCAGAGTTGTACAAGATATGGCCTGTGAATTTAGAAAACACAGTTCTTTTGTTCTGAGCAACTAGCTATTCTGGCCCTTTGGAAACACATAGAGTAGAAGAGTGCAATTTTCTCAAAAGCAGAGTAATTCTTTTACGAAGAGCTAGTCTTTGTTTCGCATTCATAAACAGTGTTGAATCCCATGTCGTTTCTGGTCCTACAAGCAAGAGCTGTTTTCTGGTAAGGAAAGTCACTATTGTGCTTCCATTGCCATACACAGTGCAAATAGCACCCGCGTCTCATCCCAGCAAGTACAGTGTATTGGACTGAAGAGAACTACAGTTCTTGACAGTTTCTTAAGCACAGTTGAACTAGATATGGCCCGTGTGTGTAGGAAGCACAATTATTTTGTTGTGAGCAAGCTCACTCTTCTGGCCCTAAAGAAAGTCACTATTGCGATCCCATTGACATACACAGTGCAAATAGCACTCGCGTCTTTTCCCAGCAAATTCAGTGTATTGGCCTGAACAGATACTACTGATCTTGTCAGTTTCCTATGCAGAGTTGAACTAGATATTACTCTTGTTTGTAGGAAGCACAGTTCTTTTGTTCTCAGCAAGCACACTGTTCTGCCCCTATAGGAAACACAGTAGAGTAGAAGAGTGCTCTTTTCTCAAAAGCAGAGTGTGTTTCTTGTAACGTGAGCTAGTGTTTGTTTCCCATTCATAAAGGGAGTTGAATCACTTGCAATTTCTGGTCCTAAGAGCAAGAGTTGCTTTCCGGTAAGGAAAGTAACTGTTGTGCTCCCATTGCCATACACAGTGCAAATAGCACTCGTGTCTGTTCCCTGTAAGTACAGTGTATTTGACTGAAGAGAATCACTGTTTTTGTCAGTTTCCAAAGCAGAGTGGAACTGTGTATGGAACATGTGTGTAGGAAGCTCACTTCTTTTGTTCTGAGCAAGCTAACTGTTCTAGCCCTGCAGAAACATAGTAGAGTAGAAGAGTGCGCTTTTCTCAAAAGCAGAGTGTGTTTCATGTAAGGCGAGCTAGTGTTTGTTTCCCATTCATAAACGGAGTTGAATCACATGCAATTTCTGGTCCTATGAGCAAGAGTTGTTTTCTGGTAAGGAAAGTCACTATTATGCTCTCATTGCCATATACAGTGAAAATAGCACTCGCATCTGTTCCCAGCAAGTACAGTGTATTGGACTGAAGAAAAGCTACTGTTCTTGTCACATTCTTAAGCAGAGTTGAACTAGATATGATCCGTGTGTGTAGGAAGAAGAGTTCTTTTGTTCTGAGCAAGCTAACTGTTCTGGCCCTGCAGAAACACAGTAGAGTAGAGAGTGCTCTTTTCTCAAAAGCAGAGTGTGTTTCTTGTAAGGGGAGCTAGTGTTTCTTTCCCATTCATAAACGGACTTGAATCACATGCAATTTCTGGTCCTACGAGCAAGAGTTGTTTTCTTGTATAGAAAGTCACTATTGCACTGCCATTGCCATAAACAGTGCAAATAGCACTCGTGTCTGTTTCCAGCAAGTAGAGTGTATTGGAATGAAGAGAAATACAGTTCTTTTCAGTTTCTTAAGCTTAGATGAACTAGATATGGCTTGTGTGTAAAGGAAGCTCAGTTATTTTGTTCTCTGCAAGTTCACTGATCTGGCCCTATTGGAAACACAGTAGAATAGAAGTGTTTTCTTTTCTCAAAAGCATAGTGTGTTGTTGTAAGGCGAGCTAGTGTTTGTTCCCATTGATAAATGGAGTTGAATTACATGCAGTTTCTGGTCCTACAAGCAAGAGTTGTTTTCTGGTAAGGAAAGTCACTATTACGCTCCCATTGCCATATCCAGTGCAAATATCACTCGCATCTGTTACCAGCAAGTACAGTGTATTGGACTGAGGAGAAGCTACTGTTCTTGTCAGTTTACTAAGTAGAGTTGAACTAGATATGGCCCGTGTGTGTAGGAAGCACAGTTCTTTTGTTCTGAGCAAGCTCACTGTTCTAGCCCTGTGGAAACACAGTAGAGTAGAAGAGTGCTCTTTTCTCAAAAGCAGAGTGTGTTTCTTGTAAGGCGAGCTTGTATTTGTTTCCCATTCATAAACAGAGTTAAATCACATGCTGTTTCTGGTCCTATGAGCAAGAGTTTTTTTCTGGTATGGAAAGATACTATTGTGCTCCCATTGCTAAAAAAAGTGCATATAGCACTCACGTCTATTCCCAGCAAGTACAGTGTATTGGACAGAAGAGAATATACATTTCTTGTCACTTTCCTAAGGAGAGTTTAACTAGATATGGGCAGTGTGTGTAGGAAGCACAGTTCTTTTGTTCTGAGCAAGCTCACTCTTCTGGCCTTATAGGAAAAACAGTAGAGTAGGCGAGTACTCTTTTCTCAAAAGCAGAGTGTGTTTCTTGTAAAGCGACCTAGTGTTTGTTTCCCATTCATAAACAGAGTTGAATCACATGCAGTTTCTGGTTTTATGTGCAAGAGTTGTTTTCTGGTATGGAAAGTCACTATTATGCCCCCATTGCCATATACAGGTCAAATTGAAACTCGTGTCTGTTCCCAGCAATTACAGTGTATTTGACTGAAGAGAATCTACTGTTTTTGTCAGTTTCCAAAGCAGAGTTGAAGTGTATATGGCCCGTGTGTGTAGGAAGCTCAGTTCTTTTGTTCTGAGCAAGCTCACAGTTCGGGCCATCTAAAAAAACACAGTAGAGCAGAAGAGTACTCTTTTTCAAAAGCACAGTGTGTTTCATGTAAGGCGAGCTAGAGTTTGTTTCTCATTCATAAACGGAGTTGAATCACATGCAGTTTCTGGTCCTATGAGCAAGAGTTATTTTCTGGTAATGAAAGTCACTATTGTGCTCCCATTGCCATTCACAGTGCAAATAGCACTCCCATCTATTCCCTGGAAAGACATTGTATGGGACTGAATAGAAGCTACCATTTTTGTCAGTTTCCTATGCAGAGTTAAACTAGATATGGACCGTGTGTGTAGGAAGCATTGTTCATTTGTTCTGAGCAAGATCACTGTTCTAGTTCATTAGGAAACACACTAGAGTAGAAGAGTGCTCTTCTCTCAAAAGCAGAGTTGTTACTTGAAAAACGAGCTAGTGTTTGTTTCCCATTCATAAATGGAGTTGAATCATGTGCAGTTTCTTGTCCTATGAGCAAGAGTTGTTTTCTGGTAAGGAAAGTCCCTATTTGGCTTCCATCGCCATACAGTGCAAATAGCACTCGCATCTGTTCCCAGCAAATACAGTGTATTGTACTGAAGAGAAGCTAGTATTCTTGTCAGTTTCCAAAGCAGAGTTGAACTGGTAGTGCCCCGTGTGTTTAGAAAGCACAGTTCAATTGTTCTGAGTAAACTAACTGTTCAGGTCCTACAGAAACACAGTAGAGGAGAACACTGTACTTTTCTCATAAGCAGAGTGTGGTTCTTGTAAGGCGAACTAGTATTTGTTTCCCGTTCATGAACAGAGTTGAATCATATGGAGTTTCTGGCCCTACGAGCAAGAGTTGTTTTCTAAAAAGGAAAGTCACTATTGTGTTCCCCTTGCTATACACAGTACAAATAGTAATCTTGTAGTTCCCAACAAGTAAAGTGTATTGGCATGAAGAGAAGCTACTGTTTTTGTTAGTTTCCTAAGCAAAGTTGAACTAGATATTACCCGTGTTTGTAGGAAGCACAGTTCTTTTGTTCTCAGCAAGCTCACTTTTCTGGCCCAATAGGAAACACAGTAGAGAAGAAGAGTGCACTTTTCTTAAAAGCAGAGTGTGTTACTTGTAAGGTGAGCTAGTGTTTGCTTTCATTCATAAATGAAGTTGAATAACATGCAGTTTCTGGTCCTATGAGCAAGAGTTGTTTTTTTTGTATAGAAAGTCACTATTGCACTCCCATTGCCATACACAGTGCAAATAACACTCGCATCTATTCCCAGCAGTTACAGTGTATTGGACTGAAGAGAACTACAGTTCTTTTCAGTTTCCTAAGCAGAGATGAACAAGATATGGCTCGTGTGTGTAGGAAGCACAGTTCTTTTGTTCTGAGCAAGCTCACTGTTCTAGCCCTAAAGGAAACCCAGTAGAGTAGAAGTGTGCTCTTTTCTCAAAAACAGAGTGTGTTCTTGTAAGGAGAGCTAGTGATTGTTTTGAATTCATAAAAGGAGTGAATCACATGCAGTTTCTGGTCCTACGAGCAATAGTTTTTTTCTGGGATGGAAAGTCACTATTGCGCTCCCATTGTCATAAAAAGTGCCCATAGCACTCGCGTCTGTTCCCAGAAAGTACAGTGTATTGCACTGAACAGAAGCTATATTTCTTGTCAGTTTTCAAAGCAGAGTTGAACTAGATATGGGCCGTGGGTGTAGGAAGCACATTTCTTTTGTTCTGAGCAAGCTCCCTCTTCTGGACCTCTAGGAAACACAGTAGAGTAGAAGAGTGCTCTTTTCTCAAAAGCAGAGTGTTTTTTTGTAACGCGATCTAGTGTTTGTTTCCTATTCATAAACAGAGTTGAATCACATGCAGGTTTTGGTCCTATGTGCAAGAGTTGTTTTTTGGTAAGGAAAGTCACTATTATTCCCCCATTGCCATATACACTGTAAATTGCAACTCGCTTCTGTTTCCAGCAAGTACAGTGTATTTGACTCAAGAGAATCTACTATTCTTGTCAGTTTCCAAAGCAGAGTTGAACTGTATATTGCCCGTCTATGTAGGAAGCTCAGTTCTTTTGTTCTGAGCAAGCTCACAGTTTGGGCCCTATAAAAAAACACAGTAGAGAAGAAGAGTGCAGTTTTCTCAAAAGCAGAGTGTGTTTCTTGTAAGGCGAGCGAGTGTTTGTTTCCCATGCATAAACGGAGTTGAATCACATGCAGTTTCTGGTCCTATGTGCAAGAGTTGTTTTTTGGTAATGAAAGTCACTATTGTGCTCCCATTGCCATACACAGTGCAAATAGCACTTCCATCTGTTCCCTGGAAGGAAAGAGTATGGGACTTAAGAGAAGCTTCTGTTTTTGTCAGTTTCCTATGCTGAGTTGAACTAGATATGGACCGTGTGTGTAGGAAGCACAGTACTTTTGTTCTGAGCAAGCTCACTCTTCTGGCCCTTTAGGAAACACAGTACATTAGAATAGTTCTCTTTTCTCAACAGCAGAGTGTATTTCTTGTAAGGCGAGCTAGTGTTTGTTTCCCATTCATAAACGTAGATGAATAATATGCAGTTTCTGGTCCTACGAGCAAGAGTTGTGTTCTGGAAAGGAAAGTCACTATTGTGTTCCCCTTGCCATACACAGTACCAATAGCAATCTTGTCTGTTCCTAGCAAGTACAGTGTACTGGCCTGAAGAGAAGCAACTCTTCTTGTTAGTTTCCTAAGCAAAGTTGAACTAGATATTACCCGTGTTTGTAAGAAGCACAGTTCTTTAGTTCTCAGGAAGATCACTCTTCCGGCAATATAGGAAACACAGTAAAGTAGACGAGTACTCTTTTCTCAAAAGCCAAGTGTGTTTCTTGTAAGGCAAGCTAGTGTTTGTTTCCCATTCATGAACGGAGTTGAATCACATGCAGTTTCTGGTCCTATGTACAAGAGTTGTTTTCTGGTAAGGAAAATTACTATTATGCCCCCATTGCCATATACAGTGTAAACTGCAACTCGCGTCTGTTCCCAGCAAGTAGAGTGTATTTAACTCAAGAGAATCCCTTGTTTTTGTCAGTTTCCAAAGCAGAGTTGAACTGTATATGGAACGTGTGTGTAGGAAGCTCAGTTCTTTTGTTCTGAGCAAGCTCACAGTTTGGTCCCTATTAAAAAAAAAAACAGTAGAGCAGAAGAGTGCGCTTTTCTCAAAAGCAGAGTATGTTTCATGTAAGGTAAGTTAGTGTTTGTTTCCCATATAAACGGAGTTGAATCACATGAAATTTCTCTTCCTACGAGCAAGAGTATTTTTCTGGTAAGGAAAGTCACTATTATGCTACGATTGCCATATTCAGTGAAAATAGCACTCCCGTATGTTTCCAGCAAGTACATTGTATTGGACTGAAGAAAAGCTACTGTTCTTGTCCATTTCTTAAGCAGAGTTGAACTAGATATGGTCCATGTGTGTAGGAAGCAGAGTTCTTGTGTTCTGAGCAAGCTAAATGTTCTGGCCCTGCAGAAAAACAGTATAGTAGAAGAGTGCTCTTTTCTAAAAAGCAGAGTGTGTTTCTTGTAAGGCGAGCTAGTGTTTGTTTTCCATTCATAAACAGAGTTGAATCACCTGCAGTTTCTGGTTTTCGGAGCAAGAGTTGTTTTCTGGAGAGGAAAGTCACTATTGTGTTCCCCTTGCCATACACAGTACAAATAGCAATCTTGTCTGTTCCCAGGAAGTACAGTGTATTGGCCTGAAGAGAAGCTACTGTTCTTGCTAGTTTTTCAAGCTAAGTTGAACTAGATATTACCCGTGTTTTTAAGAAGAAGAGTTTTTTGTTCTCAGCAATCTCACTTTTCTGGCTTTTTAAGAAACACAGTAGGGTAGAAGAGTTCTCTTTTCTCAAAAGCAGAAAGTTTTTCTAGTAAGGCGAGCTAGTTTTTGTTTCCCTTTCATAAACGGAGTTTAATTACATGCAATTTCTGGTCCTATGAGCAAGAGTTGTTTTCTGGTAAGGAAAGTCACTATTATGAACCCATTACCATATACAGTGCAAATTGCAACTCGCGTCTGTTCCCAGCAAATACAGTGTATTGGACTGAAGAGAAGATGTTGTTCTTGTCAGTTTCTTAAGCAGAGTTGAACTAGATAGGGTCCATGTGTATAGGAAGCACAGGTCTTTTGTTCTCAGCGAGCTCACTGTTCTGGCCCTGTGGAAACACAGTAGAGTAGAAGAGTTCTCTTTTCTCAAAACCAGTGTGTGATTCTTCTAAGGAGAGCTAGTGTTTGTTTCCTATTGATAAACGGAGTTGAATCACATGCAGTTTCTTTTCCTACGAGCAAGCATTGTGTTCTGGTAAGAAAAGTCACTATTGTGCTTACTTTGCCATACACAGTGCAAATAGCAATCACGCTTGTTCCCAGCAAGTACAGTGTATTGGCCTGAATAGAAGCTACTGTTCTTGTTAGTTTCCTAAGCAGAGTTGAACTAGATATTACCCGTGTTTGTAGGAAGCACATTTCTTTTGTTCTCAGCAAGCTCACTTTTCTGGGCTATAGAAAACACAGTAGAGTAGAAGAGTGCTCTTTCTCAAAAGCCGAGTGTGTTTCTTGGAAGGCGAGCCAGTGTTTGTTTCCCATTCATAAACGGAGTTGAATTACATGCAATTTCTGGCCCTATGAGCAAGAGTTGTTTTCTGGTAAGGAAAGTCACTATTATGACCCCATTGCCATATACAGTGCAAATTGCAACTCGCTTCTGTTCTCAGCAAGTACAGTGTATTGGACTGAAGAGAAGATGTTGTTCTTGTCAGTTTCTTAAGCAGAGTTGAACTAGATATGGTCCATGTGTGTAGGAAGCACAGTTCTTTTGTTGTCAGCGAGCTAAATGTTCTGGCCCTGTGGAAACACAGTAAAGTAGAAGAGTGCTCTTTTCTCAAAAGCAGAGTGTGTTTCTTGTAAGGCAAGCTAGTGTTTGTTCCCAATTGATAAACAGAGTTGAATCACATGCAGTTTCTTGTCCTACGAGCAAGCGTTGTGTTCTGGTAAGGAAAGTCACTATTGTGATTTCATTGCCATACACAGTGCAAATAGCAATCACGCTTGTTCCCAGCAAGTACAGTGTATTGGCCTGAAGAGAAGCTACTGCTCTTGTTAGTTTCCTAAGCAAAGATGAACTAGATATTACCCGTGTTTGTAGGAAGCACAGTTCTTTTGTTCTCAGCAAGCTCACTTTTCTGGCCCTATAGGAAACACAGTAGAGAAGAAGAGTGTACTTTCTTAAAAGCAGAGTGTGTTACTTGTAAGGTGAGCTAGTGTTTGTTTTCATTTATAAATGAAGTTGAATAACATGCAGTTTCTGGTCCTATGAGCAAGAGTTGTTTTTTTGTATAGAAAGTCACTATTGCACTCCCATTGCCATACACAGTGCAAATAGCACTCGCATCTATTCCCAGCAATTACAGTGTTTTGGACTGAAGAGAACTACAGTTTTTTTCAGTTTCCTAAACAGAGATGAACTAGATATGGCTCGTGTGTGTAGGAAGCACAATTCTTTTGTTCTGAGCAAGCTCACTGTTCTAGCCCTATAGGAAACCCAGTAGAGTAGAAGTGTGCTCTTTTCTCAAAAGCAGAGTGTGTTCTTGTAAGGTGAGCTAGTGTTTGTTTTGAATTCATAAAAGGAGTTAATCACATGCAGTTTCTGGTCCTACGAGCAATAGCTTTTTCTGGGATGGAAAGTCACTATTGCGCTCCCATTGTCATAAAAAGTGCCCATAGCACTCGCGTCTGTTCCCAGAAAGTACAGTGTATTGCACTGAAGAGAAGCTATATTTCTTGTCAGTTTTCAATGCAGAGTTGAACTAGATATGGGCCGTGGGTGTAGGAAGCACATTTCTTTTGTTCTGAGCAAGCTCACTCTTTTGGACCTCTAGGAAACACAGTAGAGTAGAAGAGTGCTCTTTTCTCAAAAGCAGAGTGTGTTTTTGGTAACACGATCTAGTGTTTGTTTCCTATTCATAAACGGAGTTGAATCACATGCAGTTTTTGGTCCTATGTGCAAGAGTTGGTTTTTGGTAAGGAAAGTCACTATTATTCTCCCATTGCCATATACACTGCAAATTGCAACTTGCTTCTGTTCCCAGCAAGTACAGTGTATTTGACTCAAGAGAATCTACTATTCTTGTCAGTTTCCAAAGCAGAGTTGTACTGTATATTGCCCATCTATGTAGGAAGCTCAGTTCTTTTGTTCTGAGCAAGCTCACAGTTCGGGCCCTATAAAAAAACACAGTAGAGAAGAAGAGTGCACTTTTCTCAAAAGCAGAGTGTGTTTCTTGTAAGGCGAGCGAGTGTTTGTTTCCCATTTATGAAAGGAGTTGAATCACATGCAGTTTCTGGGCCTATGTGCAAGAGTTGTTTTCTGGTAAGGAAAGTCACTATTATGCCCCCATTGCCATATACACTGCAGATTGCAACTCGCGTCTGTTCCCAGCAATTACAGAATATTTGACTCAAGAGAATCTCTTGTTTTTGTCAGTTTCCAAAGCAGAGTTGAACTGTATATGGAACGTGTGTGTAGGAAGCTCAGTTCTTTTGTTCTGAGCAAGGTCACAGTTCGGTCCCTATAAAAAAACAGTAGAGCAGAAGAGTGCTCTTTTCTCAAAAGCAGAGTGTGTTTCATGTAAGGCGAGCTAGTGTTTGTTTCCCATTCTTAAACAGTGTTGAATCACATACAGTTTCTGGTCCTCCGAGCTAGAGTTTTTTTCGAAAAGGAAAGTCACTGTTGTGTTCCCATTGCCATACACAGTACAAATAGCACTCGCTTCTATTCTCCGCAAGTACAGTGTATGGGACTGAAGAGAAGGCACTGTTCTTGTCAGTTTCCTAAGCATCGTTGAACTAGATATGGCCTGTGTATGTAGGAAGCGTAGTTCTTTTGCTTTGAGCAAACTCAATCTTCTGGCTCTGTAGGAAACACAGTAGAGTAGAAGAGTGCTCTTTTTTCAAAAGCTGAGAGTATTTCTTGTATTGCAAGCAAGTGTTTGTTTCTCATTCATAAACGGAGTTGTATCACATACAGTTTCTGGTCCTACGAGCAAGAGTTGTTTTCTGGTAAGGAAAGTCACTGTTGAGTTAGCAATTCCATACAAAGGGCAAATAGCACTCGTGTCTGTTCCCAGAAAGTACAGTTTATGGGACTGAAGAGATGCCACTGTTTTTGTCAGTTTCTAAGTAGATTTGTACTAGATATGGCCCTTATTGTTGTTGAAGCACAATTCTTTTTTTCTGGGCAAACTCACTCTTCAGGACCAATAGGAAACACAGTAGAGTAGATGAAGGCTCCTTTCTCAAAAGCAGAGTGTGTTTCTTGTAAGGCGAGCTAGTGTTTGTTTCCCATTCATAAACAGAGTTGAATCACATGCAGTTTCTGGTCCAACGAGCAAGAGTTGTTTTCTGGTAAGACAAGTCACTACTGTGCTCCCATTACCTTACACAATGCAAATAGCACTCCCATCTGTTCCCAGCAAATACAGTGTAAAAGACTGAGTAGAAGCTATTTTTCTTTTCAGTTTCCTAAGCAGTGTTGTACTCGATGTGGCCCGTGTGTAGGAAGTGCAGTTCTTTTGCTCTGAGCAAGCTAACTCTTCTGGCCCTATGGAAACACAGTAGAGTAGAAGAATACTCTTTTCTAAAATGCAGGTGTGTTTTTTTTTTAACCGAGGTAGTGTTTGTTTCACATTAATAAAAGGAGTTGAATCACATGCAGTTTCTGGTCGTATGAGCAAGAGTGCTTTTCTGGTAAGGAAAGTCACTATTGCACTCCCCTTGCCATACACAGTGCAATTAGCACTCACGTCTTTTCCCAGCATGTACAGTGTATTGGACTGAAGAGAAGTTACTGTTCTTGTCATTTTCTAAGCAGAGTTGAACTAGATATGGCCTATGTGTGTAGGAAGCACAGTTCTGTTGTTCTGAGCAAGCTCACTCTTCTCCCCCTATAGGAAAACCAGTAGAGGTGATGAGTGCTCTTTTCTCAAAAGCAGATTGTGTTTCTTGTAAGGCTAGCTACTGTTGGTTTTCCATTCATAAACAGAGTTGAATCAAGTGCAGTTTCTGGTCCTACGAGCACGATTTTTTTTTTAGTAAGGAAAGTCACTATTGCGTTCCCATTGCCATATACAGTGCAAATAGCACTCACGTCTATTCCCAGCAATTACAGTGTAATGGACTGAAGAGAAGCTACTGTTCTTGTCTGTTTCCTAAGCAGAGTTGAACTAGACATGGCCGTATGTGTAGGAAGCACAGATCTTTTGTTCTGAGCAAGCTGACTCTTCTGGCTCTATAGGAAAAACAGTAGAGTAGAAGAGTGCTCTTTTCTCAAATGCAGAGTGTGTTTCTTGTAAGGCAAGCTAGTGTTTGTTTCCGATTCAAAAACGGAGTTGAATCACATGCAGTTTCTGGTCGTTCGAGCAAGAGTTGTTTTCTGGTAAGAAAGTCACTAATATGCTTCCTCTGCCAAACACAGTGAAAATAGCACTAGTATCTGTTCCCAGCAAGTACAGTGTACGGGACTTTAGAGAAGCTACTGCTCTTGTCAGTTTCCTAAGCAGCGTTGATCTAGATATGGCCCTTGTCTGTAGGAAGCAGAGTTCTATTGTTCTGAGCAAGCTCACTGTTCTGGCCCTTTAGGAAACACAGTAGAGTAGAAGAATGCTCTTTTCTCAAAAGCACAGTGTGTTTCATGTAAGGCGAGCTAGTGTTTGTTTCCCATTCTTAAACAGTGTTGAATCACATACAGTTTCTGTTCCTCCGAGCTAGAGTTTTTTTCGAAAAGGAAAGTCACTGTTGTGTTCCCATTGTCATACACAGTACAAATAGCACTCGCTTCTATTCTCCACAAGTACAGTGTATGGGACTGAAAAGAAGGCACTGTTCATGTCAGTTTCCTAAGCATACTTGAACTAGATATGGCCTGTGAATGTAGGAAGCGTAGTTCTTTTGCTTTGAGCAAACTCAATCTTCTGGCTCTATAGGAAACACAGTAGAGTAGAAGAGTGCTCTTTTCTCAAAAGCAGAGAGTGTTTCTTGTAGGGCAAGCAAGTGTTTGTTTCTCATTCATAAACGGAGTTGTATCACATACAGTTTCTGGTCCTACGAGCAAGAGTTGTTTTCTGGTAAGGAAAGTCACTGTTGAGTTAGCAATTCCATTCACAGGGCAAATAGCACTCGTGTCTGTTCCCAGCAAGTACAGTGTGTTGGACTGAAGAGAAGCCACCGTTTTTGTCAGTTTCTAAGTAGGTTTGTACTAGATATGGCCCTTTGTGTTGTTGAAGCACAATACTTTTTTTCTGAGCAAACTCACTCATAGGCCCTATAGGAAACGCACTAGAGTAGATGAAGGCTCCTTTCTCAAAAGCAGAGTGTGTTTCTTGTAAGGCGAGCTAGTGTTTGTTTCCCATTCATAAATGGAGTTGAATCACATGCAGTTTCTGGTCCTACGAGCAAGAGTTGTTTTCTGGTAAGGAAAGTCATTAGTGTGCTCCCATTGCCATAAAGAGTGCAAAAAGCACACGTGTCTATTCCCAGCATGTAAAGTGTTTTGGACTTAAGAGAAGCCACTGTTCTTGTCAGTTTCCTAAGCAGAATTGAACTAGATATGGCCCGTGTGTGTAGGAAGCACAGATCTTTTGTTCTGAGCAAGCTGACTCTTCTGGCCCAATAGGAAACACAGTAGAGTAGAAGAGTGCTCTTTTCTCAAAAGCAGAGTGTTTTCTTGTAAGGCAAGCTAGTGTTTGTTTCCAATTCAAAAACGGAGTGAATCACATGCAGTCTGCTCCGATGAGCAAGAGTTGTTTTCTGGTAAGGAAAGTCACTAATGAGCTCCCATTTCCAAACACAGTGCAAATAGCACTAGCATCTGTTCCCATCAATTACAATGTATGGGACTGAAGAGAAGCTACTGTTCTTCTCAGTTTCCTAAGCAGAGTTGAACTAGGTATAGACCGTGTGTGTAGGAAGCAGAGTTCTTTTGTTCTGAGTAAGCTCACTGTTCTGGCTCTATAGGAAACACAGTAGAGTAGAAGAGTACTGTTTTCTCAAAATCAAATTGTGTTTCTTGTAAAGCGAGGTAGTGTTTGTTTCCCATTCCTAAATGAAGTTGAATTACACGCAGTTTCTGGTCCAACGAGCAAGACATTATTTCTTGTAAGAAGGTTCACTATTGCGCTCCCATTTTCATACACAGTGAAAATAGCTCTCATGTCTGTTCCCAGAAAGTGCAGTGTATTGGACTGAAGAGAAGCTACTGTTCTTGTCAGTTTCCTAAGCAGAGTTGTACTCGATATAACCCTTGTGTGTAGGAAGCACAATTCTTTTGTTCTGAGCAGCTCACTTTCTGGCCCTATAGAAAACACAGTAGAGTAGAAGAGTGCTCTTTTCTTAAAAGCAGAGTGTGTTTCTTGTAAGGCAAGCTAGTGTTTGTTTCCCATTCATAAATGGAATTGAATCACATGCAGTTTCTGGTCCTACGAGCAAGAGTTGTTTTCTGGTAAGAAAGTCACTATTTCCTTCCATTGCCAAACAAAGTACAAATAGCACTCGTGTCTGTTTCCGGCAAGTACAGTGTATTGGAGTGAAGAGAAGCTACTGTTTTTGTCAGTTTCCTAAGCAGAGTTGAACTAGATATGGCCCGTGTGTGTAGGAAACACAGTTCTTTTGTTCTGAGCAAGCTCACTCTTCTGGCCGCAAAGGAAACACAGTAGAGTATAAGAGTGCTCTTTTCTCAAAAGCAGATTGTGTTTCTTGTAAGGCAAGCTAGTATTTGTTTGCCAATCATAAACGGAGTTGAATCATATGCAGTTTCTGTTCCAACTAGAACGAGTTGTTTTCTGATATGGAACGTCACTCTTGTGTTCCCATTGCCATACACAGTGCAAATAACCCTTGCGTTTGTCCCCAGCAAGTACAGTATAATGGAATGAAGATAAGCTACTGTTCTTGTCAGTGTCCTAAGCAGAGTTGAACGAGATAAGGCTCGTGTGTGTAGGAGGCACAGTTCTTTTGTTCTGAGCAAGCTCACTGTTCTGGCCCTATAGGAAATACAGTAGAGTAGAAGAGTGCTCTTTTCTTAAAAGAAGAGTGTGTTTCTTGTAAAGCGAGCTAGCATTTGTTTCCCATTCATAGAAAGAGTTGAATCACATGCAGTTTCTGGTCATACGAACAAAAGTTGTTTTCTGGTAAGGAAAGTCACTATTGTGCTCCCATTGTCATACACAGTGCAAATAGCACTCACGTTTGTACCCAACAAGTTACAGTGTAATGGACTGAAGAGAAGCTACTGTTCTTGTCAGTTTCCTAAGCAGAATTGAACTAGATACGGCCTGTGTGTTTAGGAAGCACATTCTTATTTCTGAGCCAGCTCACTGTTCTGGCCCTAAATGAAACACAGTAGAGTTGAAGTGTTCTCTTTTCTCAAAAGAAGAGTGTGTTTCTTGTAAGGCGAGTTAGTGATTGTTTCCCATTCATAAACGGAGTTGAATCACATGTAGTCTTGTCCTACGAGCAAGAGTTGTTTTTTGGAAAGGAAAGTCACTTTTGAGCTCCCATTATAAATGAGTGCAAAGAGCACTAGCGTGTATTCCCAGCAAGTACAGTGTATGGGACTGAAGAGAAGCTACTCTTCTTGTCAGTTTAATAAGCAGAGTTGAATTAGATATGGCCCATGTGTGTAGGAAGCAGAGTTCTTTTGCTCTGAGAAAGCTAACTCTTCTGGCCCTATGGAAACACAGTAAAGTTGAAGAGTGTTCTTTTCTCAGAAGCAGAGTATGTTTCATGTAAGGTGAGCTAGTTTTTGTTTCCTATTTATAAACGGAGTTGAAGCACATGCAGTTTCCGGTCCTACAAGCAAGAGTTGTTTTCTGGTAACACAAGTCACTAGTGTGGTCCCATTGCCATACACAATGCAAATAGCACTCCCATCTGTTCCCAGCAAGTACAGTGTAAAAGACTGAATAGAAGCTACTGTTCCTTTCAGTTTCCTAAGCAGTGTTGTACTCGATGTAGTCCGTGTGTAGTTCTCTTCTGGCCCTATAGGAAACACAGTAGAGTACAAAAGTGCACTTTTCTCAAAAGAGGAGTGTGTTTCTTGGAGGCGAGCTGTGTTTGTTTCCCATTCATAAAAGGAGCTGAATCACATGTAGTTTTTTGTCCAATGAGCAAGATATTTTTTCAGTTAAGGAAAGTCTCTATTTTGTTCACTTTGCCTTACACAGTTCAAATAGCACTCACATCTGTTCCCAGCAAGTACAGTTTATTGGACTGAAGAGAAGGCACTGTTCTTGTCAGTTGCCTAAGCAGAATTGAACTAGATATGTCCCGTGTGTAGGAAGCACAGTTCTTTGTTATGAGCAATCTCACTGTTCTGGCCCTATAGGAAATACAGAAGAGTAGAGTTGTGCGCTTTTCTCAAAAGCAGAGTGTGTTTTTTGGAATACGAACTAGTGTTTGTTTCCCATTCATAAAGGGAGTTGAAATACATGCAGTCTCTCGTCGTTGGAGCAAGAGTTGTTTTCTCGTAAGAAAAGCCACTAATGCTCTCCCATTGCCATACAAAGTGCAAATAGCATTGGCGTCTGTTCCCAGCAAGTACAGTGTATTGGACTGAAGAGAAGCTACTCCTCTTGTCAGTTTCCTAAGAAAAGTTGAACCAGATATGCCCTTTTTGTACGAAACACAGTTCATTTGTTCTCAGCAAGCTCAATCTTCTGGCCCAAAGGAAATACAGTAGAATAGAAGAGTGCTCTTTTAGCAAAAGCAGATTCTGTTTCTTATAAGGCGTTCTAGTGTTTGTTTCCCATTTAAACAAGGAGCTGAATCACATGTAGTTTCTAGTCCAATGAGCAAGCATTGTTTTCAGGTAAGGAAAGTCACAATTGTGCTCACATTGCCTAACACAGTGCAAATAGCACTTGCGTCTGTTCCCAGCAAGTACAGTGTATTGTACTGAAGAGAAGCTAATGTTCTTGTCAGTTTCCTAAGCAGAGTTGAACTAGATATTCCCTGTGTGTAGGAAGCACAGTTCTCATATTCGTAGCAAGCTCACTGTCTGGCCCTATAGGAAACTCAGTAGAGTAGAAGATTGCTCTTTTCTCAAAAGCAGATTGTGTTTCTTCTAAGGCAAGCTAGTGTTTGTTTCCCATTCATAAGCGGAGTTGAATCACATGGCGGGTCCAGTTATAAGAGCAAGAGTTGTTTTCTTATAAGGAAAGTCACTATTGAACTCCCATTGCCATACACAGTACAAATAGCACTCGCGTCTGTTCCCAGCAAGTACAGTGTATTGGACTGAAGAGAAGCTACTGTTCTAGTCAGTTTCCCAAGCAGAGTTGACCTAGATATGGCTCGTGTGTGTAGGAGGCAATGTCTTTTGTTCTGAGCAAGCTCACTGTTCTGGTCCTATGGGAAAAACAGTAGAGTAGAGGTGTTCTTTTTTCTCAAAAGCAGAGTGTGTTTCTTGTAAGGCGAGTGAGTGTTTGTTTTCCATTCATAAATGGAGTTGAATCACATGTAGTTTCTGGTCTTATGAGCAAGAGTTGCTTTGTGGTAAGAAAAGTCACTATTGTGCTCCCTTTGCCACACTGTGCAAATTTCACTCGTGTCTCTTCTCAGCAAGTACAGTTTATTGGACTGAAGAGAAGCTAATGTTCTTGTCAGTTTCCTAAGCAGAGTTGAACTAGTAATGGCTAGTGTGTGTAGGAAGCACATTTTTTTTTTGTTCAGAGCAAGCTCACTGTCCCAGTCCTATTGGAAACACAGTAGAGTAGAAAATTGCTCTTTTATCAAAAGAAGAGTGTGTTTCTTGTAAGGTGAGCTAGTGTTTATTTCCCATTCATAAACGGGGTTGAATCACATGCAGTTTCTGGTCGTAGGAGCAAGAGTTGTTTTCTGGTAAGGAAAGTCACTAGTGTTCTCCCATTGCCATACATAGTGAAAAGAGCGTTGAAGTCGGTTCCCAGCAAGTGCAGTGTATTGGCCTGAAGAGTAGCTACTATTCTTGTTAGTGTCCTAAGCAGAGTTGAACTCGATATGGCGCATTTGTGTAAAAAGCACAGTTCTTTTGTTCTGAGCAAGCTCAGTCTTCTGGCCCTTTAGGAAACACAGTAGAGTAGAACAGTACTCTTTTCTCAAAAGCAGATTCTGTTCCTTTTAAGGTGATCTAGTGTTTGTTTCCCATTCATAAAAGGAGCTGAATCAAATGCAGTTTCTGGTCCTACGAGCAAGAGTTGATTTACGGTAAGGAAAGTCAATATTGTGCTCCCATTGACATACAAAGTGCAAATAGCACTCGCGTCTGTTCCCAGCAAATACAGTGTATTGGACTGAAGAGAAGTTACTGTTCTTGTCAGTTTCCTAAGCCAAGTTGAACTAGATATGACCCGTGTGTAGGAATCACAGTTCTTTTGTTCTGAGCAAGCTCACAATTCTGACCCTATATGAAACACAGTAGAGTAGAAGCGTGCTCTTTTCTCAAAAGCAGAGTGTGTTTTTTGTAAGACGAGTTAGTGCTTGTTTCTCATTCATATACAAAGTTGAATCTCATGCAGTTTCTGGTCCTATGAGCAAGAATTGTGTTCTGGTAAGGAAAGTCCCTATTGCGCTCCCATTGGGATACACAGTGCAAATAACACTCGCATCCGTTCCCAGGAAGTACAATATTTTGGGATGAAGAGAAGCTACTGTTCTTGTCAGTTTCCTAAGCAGAGTTGAAATAGATATGGCCCGTGTTTCTAGGAAGCATAGTTCTTTTTTTCTGAGCAAGCTTACTCTTATTGCCCTAGAGGATACACAGTAGAGTACAAGAGTGCACTTTTTTCAAAAGTAGAGTGTGTTTCTTGGAGGCAAGCTAGTGTTTGTTTCCCATTCATAAACGGAGTTGAATCACATGCAGTTTCTGGTCCTTAGAGCAAGAGATTTTTTCTGGTATGGAAAGTCACTATTGCACTCACATTGCCATACACAGTGCAAATAGCACTCGCTTCTCATCCCAGCAAGTACAGTGTATCGGACTGAAGAGAAGCTACTGTTCTTGTCAGTTTCCTAAGCAGAGATGAACCAGATATGGCCCGTGTGTGTAGGAACCACAGTTCTTATGTTCTGAGTAGGCTCACTCTCTGGCCCGATAGGAAACACAGTAGAGTAAAAGAGTGCTCTTTTCTCAAAAGCAGAGTGTTTCTTGAAAGGCAAGATAGTGTAGGTTTCCCCTTCATAAACGGAGATGTATCACATACAGTTTATGGTCCAACAAACAAGATTTGTTTTCTGGTAGGAAGCGTCAAATTTTGCTCCCATTGCCATACAGAGTCCAAGGAGCACTCGCGTCTGTTCCCAGAAAGTATAGTGTATTGGACTGAAGAGAAGGCACTGTTCTTGTCAGGTTCCTAAGCAGAGTTGAACTAGATATGGCCCGTGTGTGTAGGAAGCACAGTTCTTTGTTCTGAGCAAGCTCACTGTTCTGGCCGTATAGGAAACACAGAGGAGTAGAGGAATGCTCTTTTCTCAAAAGCAGAGTGTGTTTCTTGTAAGAAGAGCTAGCATATGTTTCCCATTCATAAACGGAGATGAATCACATGCAGTATCTGGGTTTACGAGAAAGAGTTGTTTTCTGGTAAGAAAAGTAACTATTTCGCTCCCATTGCAATATACAGTACAAATAGCACTCGCGACTCTTCTCAGCAAGTACAGTGAATTGGACTGAAGAGAAGCTACAGTTCTTGTCAGTTTCCTAAGCAGAGTTGAACTAGATATGGCTCGTGTGTATAGGAAGCACAGTTCTTTTCTACTGAGCAAGATTACTCTTCTGGCACTATAGGAAACACAGTGGAGTAGAAGAGTGCTCTGTTTTCAAATCAGTGTGTGTTTCTTGTAAGGCGAGCTAGTTTTGGTTTCCCATTCATAAACGGAGTTGAATCAAATGCAGTTTCTGGTCCTACGAGCAAGAGTTGATTTACGGTAAGGAAAGTCACTATTGCACTCCCATTGACATACAATGTGCAAATAGC
This sequence comes from Peromyscus eremicus, assembly GCF_949786415.1. Taxonomy (NCBI): domain Eukaryota; kingdom Metazoa; phylum Chordata; class Mammalia; order Rodentia; family Cricetidae; genus Peromyscus; species Peromyscus eremicus. The sequence goes on from NW_026734292.1 coordinate 3,742,796, forward strand.
ACTCGCGTCTGTTCCCAGAAAATACAGTGTATTGGACTGAAGAGAAGTTACCGTTCTTGTCAGTTTCCTAAGCAGAGTTGAACTAGAATCAGCCCAAGTGTGTAGGAATCCCAGTTCTTTTGTTCTGAGCAAGCTCCCTGTTCTGGCCCTTTATGAAACACAGTAGTGTAGAAGAGTGCTCTTTTCTCAAAAGCAGAGTTCTTTTTGTTGTAAGGCGAACTAGTGCTTGTTTCCCATTCATATACAAAGTTTAATCTCATGCAGTTAATGGTCCTATGAGCAAGAATTGTGTTCTGGTAAGGAAAGTCCCTATTGCGCTCCCATTGGGATACACAGTACAATATGTTGGGATGAAGAGAAGCTAACGTTCTTGTCAGTTTCCTCAGCAGAGTTGAAATAGATATGGCCCGTGTGTGTAGGATGCATAGTTCTTTTGTTCTGAGCAAGCTCACACTTACTGCACTATAGGAAACACAGTAGAGTACAAGAGTGAACTTTTCTCAAAAGCAGAGTGTGTTTCTTGGAGGCGAGCTAGTGTTTTTTTTCCCATTCACAAACAGAGTTGAAACACATGCAGTTTCTTGTCCTACGAGCAAGAGTTGTTTTCTGGTAAGGAAAGTCACTATTGCGCTCACATTGCCATACACAGTGCAAATAACATTCGCTTCTCTTCTCAGCAAGTACAGTGTGTTGGACTAAAGAGAAGCTACTGTTCTCGTCAGTTTCCTAAGCAGAGTTGAACTAGATATGGCCCGTGTGTGTAGGAAGCACAGTTCTTTTGTTCTGAGCAAGCTCACTCTCTGGCCCAATAGGAAACACAGTAGAGTAGAAGAGTGCTCTTTTCTCAAAAGCAGAGTGTTTCTTGAAAGGCAAGCTAGTATTGGTCTCCTCTTCATAAATGGAGTCGAATCACATGCAGTTTCTGGTTCTATGAGCAAGACTTGTTTTCTGGTAAGGAAAGTCACTATTATGCTCCAATTGACATACACAAAGCAACTAGCACTCGTGTCTGTTCCCAGCAATTACAGTGTATAGGACTGAAGAGAAGCTACTGTTCTTGTCAGTTTCCTAAGCAGAGTTGAACTAGATATGCCCTGTGTGTTGGAAGCACAGTTCTTTTGTTCTGAGCAAGCTCATTCTTCTGGCCCTATAGGAAACACAGTAGAGTAGAAGAGTGCTCTTTTCTCAAAAGCAGAGTGTGTTTCTTGTAAGGTGAGCTAGTGTTTGTTTCCCATTCATAAACAGAGATGAATCACATGCAGTTTCTGGTCCTACGAGCAAGAGTTGTTTTCTGGTAAGAAGAGTCACTATTGTGCTCCATTTGCCATACACAGTGCAAAGAGCACTCGTGTCTGTTCCCAGAAAGTACAGTGTATTGGACTGAAGAGAAGCTACTCTTCTTTTCATTTTCCTAAGCATAATTGAACTAGATATGGCCCATGTGTGTAGGAAGCACAGTTTTTTTTTTTTCTGAGCAAGCTCACTCTTCAGGCCCTATAGGAAACACAGTAGAAAAAAAGAGTGTTCTTTTATCAAAGCAGAGTGTGTTTCTTGTAAGGCCATCTAGTGTTTGTTTCCCATTCATAAACCGAGTTGAATCACATGGAGTTTCTAGTCCTATGAGCAAGATTTATTTTCTTGTAAGGAAAGTCACTCTTGTACTCCCATTGCCAAACACAGTGCAAGTAGTACTCGCGTCTGTTCCCAGCAATTACCATGTATTGCACTGAAGAGAAGCTACTGTTCTTGTCAGTTTCTTAAGCAGAGTTGAACTAGATATGATCCGTGTGTGTAGCAAGCACAGTTCTTTTGTTCTGAGCAAGCTCACTGTTCTGGCCCTATGCAAACACAGTAGAATGTAAAAGTGCTCTTTTCTCAAAAGCAGAGTGTTTCTTGAAAGGCAAGATAGTGTAGGTTTCCCCTTCATAAACGGAGATGTATCACATACAGTTTATGGTCCAACAAACAAGATTTGTTTTCTGGTAGGAAGCGTCAAATTTTGCTCCCATTGCCATACAGAGTCCAAGGAGCACTCGCGTCTGTTCCCAGAAAGTATAGTGTATTGGACTGAAGAGAAGGCACTGTTCTTGTCAGGTTCCTAAGCAGAGTTGAACTAGATATGGCCCGTGTGTGTAGGAAGCACAGTTCTTTGTTCTGAGCAAGCTCACTGTTCTGGCCGTATAGGAAACACAGAGGAGTAGAGGAATGCTCTTTTCTCAAAAGCAGAGTGTGTTTCTTGTAAGAAGAGCTAGCATATGTTTCCCATTCATAAACGGAGATGAATCACATGCAGTATCTGGGTTTACGAGAAAGAGTTGTTTTCTGGTAAGAAAAGTAACTATTTCGCTCCCATAGCAATATACAGTACAAATAGCACTCGCGACTCTTCTCAGCAAGTACAGTGAATTGGACTGAAGAGAAGCTACAGTTCTTGTCAGTTTCCTAAGCAGAGTTGAACTAGATATGGCTCGTGTGTATAGGAAGCACAGTTCTTTTCTACTGAGCAAGATTACTCTTCTGGCACTATAGGAAACACAGTGGAGTAGAAGAGTGCTCTGTTTTCAAATCAGTGTGTGTTTCTTGTAAGGCGAGCTAGTTTTGGTTTCCCATTCATAAACGGAGTTGAATCAAATGCAGTTTCTGGTCCTACGAGCAAGAGTTGATTTACGGTAAGGAAAGTCACTATTGCACTCCCATTGACATACAATGTGCAAATAGCACTCGCGTCTGTTCCCAGAAAATACAGTGTATTGGACTGAAGAGAAGTTACCGTTCTTGTCAGTTTCCTAAGCAGAGTTGAACTAGAATCAGCCCAAGTGTGTAGGAATCCCAGTTCTTTTGTTCTGAGCAAGCTCCCTGTTCTGGCCCTTTATGAAACACAGTAGTGTAGAAGAGTGCTCTTTTCTCAAAAGCAGAGTTCTTTTTGTTGTAAGGCGAACTAGTGCTTGTTTCCCATTCATATACAAAGTTTAATCTCATGCAGTTAATGGTCCTATGAGCAAGAATTGTGTTCTGGTAAGGAAAGTCCCTATTGCGCTCCCATTGGGATACACAGTACAATATGTTGGGATGAAGAGAAGCTAACGTTCTTGTCAGTTTCCTCAGCAGAGTTGAAATAGATATGGCCCGTGTGTGTAGGATGCATAGTTCTTTTGTTCTGAGCAAGCTCACACTTACTGCACTATAGGAAACACAGTAGAGTACAAGAGTGAACTTTTCTCAAAAGCAGAGTGTGTTTCTTGGAGGCGAGCTAGTGTTTTTTTTCCCATTCACAAACAGAGTTGAAACACATGCAGTTTCTTGTCCTACGAGCAAGAGTTGTTTTCTGGTAAGGAAAGTCACTATTGCGCTCACATTGCCATACACAGTGCAAATAACATTCGCTTCTCTTCTCAGCAAGTACAGTGTGTTGGACTAAAGAGAAGCTACTGTTCTCGTCAGTTTCCTAAGCAGAGTTGAACTAGATATGGCCCGTGTGTGTAGGAAGCACAGTTCTTTTGTTCTGAGCAAGCTCACTCTCTGGCCCAATAGGAAACACAGTAGAGTAGAAGAGTGCTCTTTTCTCAAAAGCAGAGTGTTTCTTGAAAGGCAAGCTAGTATTGGTCTCCTCTTCATAAATGGAGTCGAATCACATGCAGTTTCTGGTTCTATGAGCAAGACTTGTTTTCTGGTAAGGAAAGTCACTATTATGCTCCAATTGACATACACAAAGCAACTAGCACTCGTGTCTGTTCCCAGCAATTACAGTGTATAGGACTGAAGAGAAGCTACTGTTCTTGTCAGTTTCCTAAGCAGAGTTGAACTAGATATGCCCTGTGTGTTGGAAGCACAGTTCTTTTGTTCTGAGCAAGCTCATTCTTCTGGCCCTATAGGAAACACAGTAGAGTAGAAGAGTGCTCTTTTCTCAAAAGCAGAGTGTGTTTCTTGTAAGGTGAGCTAGTGTTTGTTTCCCATTCATAAACAGAGATGAATCACATGCAGTTTCTGGTCCTACGAGCAAGAGTTGTTTTCTGGTAAGAAGAGTCACTATTGTGCTCCATTTGCCATACACAGTGCAAAGAGCACTCGTGTCTGTTCCCAGAAAGTACAGTGTATTGGACTGAAGAGAAGCTACTCTTCTTTTCATTTTCCTAAGCATAATTGAACTAGATATGGCCCATGTGTGTAGGAAGCACAGTTTTTTTTTTTTCTGAGCAAGCTCACTCTTCAGGCCCTATAGGAAACACAGTAGAAAAAAAGAGTGTTCTTTTATCAAAGCAGAGTGTGTTTCTTGTAAGGCCATCTAGTGTTTGTTTCCCATTCATAAACCGAGTTGAATCACATGGAGTTTCTAGTCCTATGAGCAAGATTTATTTTCTTGTAAGGAAAGTCACTCTTGTACTCCCATTGCCAAACACAGTGCAAGTAGTACTCGCGTCTGTTCCCAGCAATTACCATGTATTGCACTGAAGAGAAGCTACTGTTCTTGTCAGTTTCTTAAGCAGAGTTGAACTAGATATGATCCGTGTGTGTAGCAAGCACAGTTCTTTTGTTCTGAGCAAGCTCACTGTTCTGGCCCTATGCAAACACAGTAGAATGTAAAAGTGCTCTTTTCTCAAAAGCAGAGTGTATTTCTTGAAAGCGAGCTAGTGTTTGTTTGCCATTCCTAAATGTAGTTGAATCCCGTGGAGTTTTTATTCCTACGAGCAACAGTTGTTTTTTGGTAAGGAAAGTCACTATTGTGCTATCTTTGCCTTACACAGTGCAATTAGCATTCGTGTCTGTTCGCAGCAAGTACACTGTGTTGGACTGAAGAGAAGCTACAATTCTTGTTAGTTTCCTAAGCAGAGTTGCACTATATATGTCCTGTGTATGTACGAATCACAGTTCTTTTGTTCTGAGCACGGTGACTGTTCTAGCCTTATAGGAAACAAAGTAGAGTAGAAGAGTGCTCTTTTCTCAAAATCAGAGTGTGTTACTTGTAAGGCAAGCTACTGTTTGTTTCCCATTCATAAACGGAGTTAAATCACATGCAGTTTCTTGTCCTACGAGCAAGAGTTGTTTTCTGGTAAGGAAAGTCACTATTGCGCTCCCTGTGCCATACTTCGGAAAATAGCACTCCCATTTGTTTCCCATACATAAATGGAGCTGAATCACAAGCAGTCAATATCCTATGAGAGAGAGTTGTTATCTGGTATAAAGGTCACTATTGCGCTCCCATTGCCATACACAGTGCAAATACCACTCGTGTCTGTTCCAAGCAAGTACAGTGTAATGGACTGAAGAGAAGCTACTGGTCTTGTCAGTTTTCTAAACAGAGTTCAACTAGTAATGGCTAGTGTATGTAGGAAGCACATTTTTTTTGTTCGGAGCAAGTTCACTGTTCTGGCCCTATTAGAAACACAGTAGAGTAGAAGTGTGCTCTTTTCTCAAAAGCAGAGAGTGTTTCTTGTAAGGTGAGCTAGTGTTTGTTTCCCATTCATAGTCGAGTTGAATCACATGCAGTTTCTGGTCCTAAGAGAAAGAATTGTTTTCTGGTAAAAAAGTCACTATTGCGCTCCCATTGCCATACACAGTGCAAATAGCACTCGTGCCTTTTTCCAGTAAATACAGTGTATTGGACTGAAGAGAAGTTACTATTCTTGTCAGTCTCCTAAGCAGAGTTGACTTAGATATGGCCCGTGTGTGTAGGAAGCTTAGTTCTTTTGCTGTGAGCAAGTTCACTGTTCTGGCCCAACACAAACACAGTAAAGTGTAAGAGTGCTCTTTTCTCAAAAGCAGAGTGTGTTTCTTGAAGGCGAGCTAGTGTTTGTTTGCCATTCCTAACCAGAGTTGAATCCCATTGAGTTTTTATTCCTACGAGCAAGAGTTGTTTCCTGGTAAGGAAAGTCACTATTGTGCTCTCTTTGCCTTACACAGTGCAAGTAGCACTCACATCTGTTCGCAGCAAATACACTGTATTGGACTGAAGAGAAGCTACAGTTCTTGTTAGTTTCTTAGCAAAATTGAACTAGATATGTTCCTTGTATGTAGGAAGCACAGTTCTTTTGTTCTGAGCACGGTGACTTTCTAGCCTTATAGGAAACACAGTAGAGTAGAAGAGTGCTCTTTTCTCAAAATCAGAGTGTGTTACTTGTAAGGCAAGCTACTGTTTGTTTCCCATTCATAAACGGAGTTAAACGACATGCAGTTTCTGGTCCTACGAGCAAGAGTTGTGTTCTGGTAAGGAAAGTCAGTATTGTGCTCCATTTGCCTTACACAGTACAAATAGCACTCGCATCTCCTCCCAGCAAGTACAGTGTATTGGACTGAAGAGTAGCTACAATTCTTGTCAGTTTCCTAAGCAGAGTTGACCTAGATATGGCCATTGTGTGTAGGAAGGACAGTTCTTTGGTCTGAGCAAGCTCACTGATCTGGCCCTATAGGAAACACAGTAGAGTGGAAGAGTGCACGTTTCTGAAAAGCATAGTGTGTTTCCTGTAAGGCGAGCTAGTGTTTGTTTCAAATTCATAAAAGAAGTTGAATCACATGCAGTTTCTTGTCCAATGAACAATAGTTGTTTTCTGATAAGGAAAGTCACAATTTTGCTCCCATTGACATACAGAGTGCAAATAGCACTCGCGTCTGTTCCCAGCAAGTACAGTGTATTGGACGGAAGAGAAGCTGCTGTTCTTGTCAGTTTCTTTAGCAGAGTTGAACTAGATATTGCCCGTGTGTGTCAGAAGCACAATTCTTTTGCTCTGAGCAATCCTACTCTTCTGGCCCTATAGGAAACACAGAAGATTAGAAGAGTGCTCTTCTCTCAAAAGCACAGTGTGTTTCTTGTAAAGCAAGCTAGCATTTTTTTTCCTATTCCTAAAAGGAGTTGAATCACATGCAGTTTCTGATCGTACGAGCAAGAGCTGTTTTCTGGTAATGAAAGTCACTATTTTGCTCCAATTGCCATATACAGTGTAAATAGCACTCGGGTCTGTTCCCAACAAGTACAGTGTAGTGGACTGAAGAGAAGCTACTGTTCTTGTGAGTTTCCTAAGCAGAGTTGTACTCGATATAACCCTTGCTTGTAGAAAGCACAGTTCTTTTTTTCTGAGCAAGCTCACAGTTCTGGCCCTATAGGAAATAGAGTAGAGTAGAAGAGTGCTTTTTTCTCAAAAGCACAGTGTGTTTCTTGTAAGGCGAGCTAGTGTTTTTTTTTTCTCATTCTTAAACAAGTTGAATCACATGCAGTTTCTGATCCTATGAGCAAGAGTTGTTTTCTGGTAAGGAAAGTCACTATTGTGCTCCCATTGCCATACACAGTGTAAATAGTACTCGCGTCTGTTCCTAGCAAGTACAGTGTATTGGACTGAAGAGAAGCTACTGTTCTTGTCAGTTTCCTAAGCGGAGTTGAACTAGATATGGCCCGTGTGTGTAGAAAGCACAGTTCTTTTGTTTAGAGCAAGCTCCCTGTTCTGGCACTACAGAAAACTAAGTAGTGTAGAAGAGAGCTCTTTTCTCAAAAGTAGAGTGTATTTCTTGAAGGCGAGCTAGTGTTTGTTTGCCATTCCTAAACAGAGTTGAATCCCATCGAGTTTTTATTCCTACAAGCAAAAGTTGTTTTTTGGTAAGGAAAGACACTATTGTGCTCTCTTTGCCTTACACAGTGCAATTAGCACTCGTGTCTGTTCGCAGCAAGTACACTGTATTGGACTGAAGAGAAGCTACAGTTCTTGTTAGTTTCCTAAGCAGAGTTGAACTAGATATGTCCTGTGTATGTACGAAGCACAGTTCTTTTGTTCTGAGCACGGTGACTATTCTAGCCTTATAGGAAACACAGTAGAGTAGAACAGTGCTATTTTCTCAAAATCAGAGTGTGTTACTTGTAATGCAAGCTACTGTTTGTTTCCCATTCATAAACGGAGTTAAATCACATGCAGTTTCTTGTCCTACGAGCAAGAGTTGTTTTCTGGTAAGGAAAGTCACTATTGCGCTCCCTGTGCCATACTTCGGAAAGTAGCACTCCCGTTTGCTTCCCATTCACAAATGGAGCTGAATCACGAGCAGTCAATGTCCTATGAGAGAGAGTTGTTATCTGGTATAAAGGTCACTATTGCGCTCCCATTGCCATACACAGTGCAAATAGCACTCGTGTCTGTTCCAAGCAAGTACAGTGTATTGGACTGAAGAGAAGCTACTGGTCTTGTCAGTTTCCTAAGCAGAGTTTACTAGATAGGGCCCGTGTGTGTAGGAAGTACAATTCTTTTGTTCTGTGCAAGCTCACCTTTCTGTCCCTGTAGGAAACACAGTAGAGTAGACCTGTCCTTCTTTCTCAAACCCAGAGTGTGTTTCTTGTAAGGCGAGCTACTGTTTGTTTCCCATTCATAAGCAGAGTTGAATTACATGCAGTTTCTGGTTCTATGATCAAGAGTTGTTCTCTTGTAAGGAAAGACAATATTGAGGTCCCGTTGCCATACATCGTGAAATGGCATTCATATCTCCTCCCAGCATGTACAATGTATTTGCCTGAAGTGAATGTACTGTTCTTGTCAATTTCTCCACCAGAGCTGAACTAGATATGGCCCGTGTGTAGGAAACACAGTTCT